>NC_053491.1:378422186-378725936 GCF_905171775.1 Rana temporaria | reverse complement strand
TCGCAGGAACGGTTTCTGGGGTTTTACTCCAATCTGTTTGTGGTCCCCAAGAAGGAAGGGGTCTGTGCAATCCTGGACCTCAAGGCCCTCAATTGTTTTGTCAAGGTACAAAAATTCAGGATGGAGTCGATTCGCTCAGTGATAGCGGCACTCTATCAGGGGGACTTCATGGCGTCCTTGGATATCATGGACGCGTACCTGCATGTTCCCATATGCACAAAGCACCGGAGATTTCTGCGCTTTGCTGTCGGGGAGGCCCATTTTCAATTTGTGGCCCTCCTGTTCGGCCTGGCATCGGCACCACGGGTTTTTACCAAGGTGCTCGCCCCGATACTGGCCCTGCTGAGGCAGCGAGGAATCACTATCATGGGATATCTGGACGACCTTCTCCTGTGAGCTTCCTTAGGCTCATGCCACGTACACACCATCACTTTATGTGATGAAAAAAAATGACGTTTTTAAAAACGTCACTTTAATTGACTGTGTGTGGGGGAAAACGTCGTTTTATGTCTTGTAAAAAACGACCAAAAAAAATTGAAGCATGCTTCAATTTTATGTGTCATTTTTCAAAAGTGCACTTTTTACTTCACAGAAATTGACCGTGTGTAGCAAAAAACGTCGTTTTCTAAGACGTTTTTTCATCCACGCATGCCCAGAAGCTACTTATGAAGCAAGCTTCAATGGTAAAACGTGGTGGAACGTAACCTCACTTTGCAAGATCATTGTGAGAAAACGATGGTGTGTAGGCAACTTCGTCTTTGAAAATTGAAGTTTCAAAAACGTCATTTTTTACTTCACAGAAAGTGTCGTTTTTTTTCATCACATAAAGTGATGGTGTGTACGGGGCATCAGAGTTAGAGGAGGACGTGTCTATCACGTGTCACTCTCCAAGAGTTCGGCTGGCTTCTGAATTTCCAGAAGTCAGTGTTAGTTCCGTCCCAGAGACTGGAATACCTGGGGCTAGTTCAAGTATGCCTATAATTTAAATGTTCTCATCCACTAAAAAAATAAACATTAACAGCGCTTAATTCAAGCTAAAATGTGCTTAAATAAAAAATGTGTCACCACATCCTGCTAAATGCAAGTTTCTAATGGGAAAAACACATATATGCACCACCACATAAATGCTCCTCAAAAGAACCTCCAAAAGGGTTAAATTAATTACAAAGTCCTTAATGTAATTAAAAATTAAAAATAAATAAGATGCAAATAGAATAGTTCTGTAGTCTTCAGACTGTAATGGCTATCTGCCACTCTATAGCACAAAGTCTCACAGTGACTTTCTGTCAGTCCTATGTCCAAGACAGGAAAACCTTAAAAAGACACTTCTGTAATGGCTGTGCAACAGCACAGCCATTACAGAAGTGTCTTTTTAAGGTTTTTCTGTCTTGGACATAGGACTGACAGAAAGTCACTGTGAGACTTTGTGCTATAGAGTGGCAGATAGCCATTACAGTCTGAAGACTACAGAACTATTCTATTTGCATCTTATTTATTTTTCATTTTTAATTACATTAAGGACTTTGTAATTAATTTAACCCTTTTGGAGGTTCTTTTGAGGAGCATTTATGTGGTGGTGCATATATGCGTTTTTCCCATTAAAAACTTGCATTTAGCAGGATGTGGTGACACATTTTTTATTTAAGCACATTTTAGCTTGAATTAAGCGCTGTTAATGTTTATTTTTTTAGTGGATGAGAACATTTAAATTATAGGCATACTTGAACTAGTTTACCCTTTATATAATAGCTGCTACACTGCTTCATATATATTTTGTTGACTAGCGTTTTCGGGTGACACCAAAATCGCATAAGTCAAATCCCATTGTTGCGCTGGGCCAGTAATAATAGACTGATTTATATCAGTCTATCCTACTGATCTTTTTACCTTGCTCAATATCTGGGGCTAGTCCTGGATTCTGCCGAGGTGTGGGTTTTCCTCCCGACGGAGAAACTGAAGACCCTGCAATCTGCTGTGCAGCAGTTGTCGACCCAGAAGTGGTCGTCTCTTCGATTCTGCATGAGAGTTCTGGGTCTGATGGTGGCCTCTTTCGAGGCGGTCCCATATGCCTAATTCCACACCAGGGAGCTACAGAAGGAAATTCTGTCACGTTGGGACAAGCTCCAGTCATCTCTGGATTTCCAGATTCAGTTGAGCCATCTGGTCAAGTCCTCCCTGGTGTGGTGGCTGACGTCTCCGGTGCTTCGGAATGGGAAGTCTTTTCTACCATGCCGACTGATGCCAGCCTCTCCGGTTGGGGGGGCGTTTGGGGCACCCGGTCAGCCCAGGGGCGCTGGACTCAGGAGGAGTCCCACCTGCCAATCAATATTCTGGAGCTCCGAGCGATCAAGCTGTGCCTTGCCAGGTGGTCCCTGGATCTGCAGGACCGACCGGTCAGGATTCAGTCTGACAACGCCACGGCCGTGGCATACGTCAATCATCAGGGAGGCACAAGGAGCTCAGCTGCGGCGACGGAGGTCGCGCACATCCTTCGGTGGGCTGAAAGGTCTGTTCCGGCTCTGTCGGCCGTGTACATTCCGGGTGTTCAGAATTGGCAAGCCGACTACCTGAGTCGCCAAACACTGGACCAAGGAGAATGGTCACTTCACCCGGAGGTGTTTCAGAGTCAGTGCCAAAAGTGGGGCACTCCGGACGTGAACCTTCTAGCGTCCCATCTCAATCGGAAGGTGCCACGGTTCGTGGCCAGGTCAAAGGACCCGTGGGCGGACGCGTCAGACGCGTTGGTGGCACCATGGGGTCACTATCGCCTAATTTACGCCTTCCCTCCTCTGAAGCTTCTTCCTCGCCCGCTGCTGCGCAGATTGGCCATGCCGCTCCTGGTACGCGAACTTGGTGCGTCTACCCCTGAGAGAAGATCTTCTGTCGCAGGGTCCGATCTTCCACCCTGCTTTACAGTCGCTGGCTTTAACGGCGTGGCTGTTGAGAGCCAGGTGTTGAAGGACCGGGCCTATCGGGCTCTGTGATTTCTACCATGCTGCGTGCATGGAAGTCTACTTCTAGGAGAATTTACCATCGTACGTGGAAGGCCTACATCTCTATGTGTAAGGTGATGAAGTGGCACCCCCGTACATACGTGGTGTCCTGGATTCTGTTTCTACAGCGGGGAGTGGACCAGGCTCTCGCCTTGAGTACGGTCAAGAGCCAGATTTCTGCTCTGGCGGTTTTCTTTCAGCGTCCCTTGGCAGCGCAGTCTTTGATACGCACGTTTGTGCAGGGGCTCCGGCATGTGGCCCCTCCTGTGCGCCCTCCACTGCCTACATGGGTTTTGAATTTAGTCCTTTCAGTGCTTCAACAAGCTCCCTTTGAGGACATTCGGAAGATTCCCTTGTTGACTCTGTCACAGAAGGGGGTTTTCCCATATCGTCTTTCAGGACAGCAACCTATGAGAGACCTCGGCTCCTCCCTTCCTAGGAAACACCGCCCAGCCTAGACTTAAAAAGGCTTGCTTCCCCACCAGCTCCTCTGTTTCGGTGTTTCCTCTGGCAAGGAGACACTGCGAGGAACCGTGGCTAAAGACAGCCAGGGAGGCTGAAGCCTGTATGTCCAGAAAGGGGACAGAGGTCTCTGGGGACTAGTGGCGGCGCGATGCCTTGGAGAGAGGTTACTTGGCAGCCACATTATTTTTCTATTGCCCCCCAGCTCTCCGAAGGTGTGTCGTGGGATGCTTCGGGGGCCCGCTTTCAGGTTCTCAGAGGAGACTCAGGAGGAGGCGCCATTCCCCCCCCCCCTTTCGCATTTTTTGTTTGCGAACCGCATTGGAGCTCACAGCGGGGCCATGTGGTGGGTGACGTCCCTTCCGGTGGGGGGTGTGCACCTCTCCTTGATCTGTGGCTTTCGGTTCCAGCCGCGGATGCTGAAAGCGGGCCAGGCTTTGGCTGATGGGGAGCCAGAAAGGTCGCACAGGCGACTGGAGGCTCCAGTGGCAAGACCATCTTTGGCGGGAGCATGTCAGAGGCAGGGGCCATCCTGGCGATTCCTGGCACGGCCGACATCAGCCACCATGAGGTAAGGAGGACCAGTGGGTTACATACTTTACCTATCTGTCACCTGTAGCTCCACAGGTGGGGGGGGTTCCCTCTTGGTGGGAGGAGGCACATGGGACCCAGGGGCTGGTGGTGCTATGTGCTCTCCTGAGGGTGGTCCCTACGACTGGCTGGTGGAGGGGGGAATGTCCCAGTATTTGGACTGCCTCATAAATAACAGGGGGAAGGTGGTAAAATCCCACAGCCCCAAACTGTACCTCACCAGTGGTAGTAGGGTTCCGTATCCCTTTCTTTTGGTTACCCCCCTTCTAGGGAAAAAGGGGGACCGGAGGTTTCCATTTTTGGTTGCCCCATTTAGCGTGATCGTATAGCTGACAGGGGCCACAGTGCGTGAGGGGGCGGAGCTATTGCGCTTCAAGCTGGCCCATAGGAAGCATCCAGTGGGGCTGCTTCCCGGGCATATGATGTCATTAACAGCCTTATACGGCGCAAACAGGCTCTGATTGGTTGCTGAGACCTGAGTTCAAATCCCAATGAGAAAGCCTTTCGTAGCCTAGGTACTGCACAGCTCCTACATCGGGACATGTTACAGCTAGGTGGCCTAGAGGTGAGAACTTTGGCTTGGCATCCCTGCTGGTCTGCTCTGGGTCACTGCTTTGACGGGGCTGAGAGTCAGTTCCCTGAGCGGTCTCCTGGTGACTCGGGTGTGTCTAGCCAGGAGAGAAGGCCTGGGTGGCTGACACTTCTACCTGGCAACACGGGGGTGGTTAGTTTAGATCCCCCCAAAATGTTAGCACTTTCATCGAGTGGTGAGTTCCCCCTGTGTTTTGTGTGAGGTATCTTGCATGCCCCAAACTCAGGCTAGTTTTTGATATACCTGACATATTGGCTGGGTAGAGTGCACTCATGACCAGGGGGGGTCAGCTCACACAGTCCGCACTATAGGCACTGTAGTGAAAAACTTTGCCTGTGTAGGACCAGCAAACCAGCTCGCCTAAAATTTTCAGGCAGGGGTCTTCAGGTTACCCTGGTCGACTCACAAACAGTGAGGAAAAAGAGCTTACATGGAAGGTGTGGCACTTAAACTGTGCCTTAAATACTGAGGTCATCAGTTGGAATCCTAACCAAGCTAGCACCCTGCATGTTTCACTAGTGTTTTTATGATGCAGGGCTACCGACTGGATGGTGCCTAATGGCCACATCTCCTGTATGCGCCTTATATAGAAAACTAAAACGGGGGACTTCTGGTGACCAGGGCCCGATGTCAGGGGGTGGCCCCCTGTATGGCATCACGGAGCTAGTAAAATGCATAGCTTTTTAGAACACTTGTTAGAAGTGGGAGAAGGCCTGGATGGTGAATCCAGTAGACTCCCTTGTTACAAAATTTCGCTGGAGAGAGTTGGGAACGCGCACAGGCAGCGTAAGACTCCGTAGCAGCAACCACCTGCAGCCATGTCGGAAGCAGACGCTTAAACGACATCCAGTGACACTACCTCCAACCTTCCTAAGGTAAGAGTACCCTGGGGTGGGTTCCTCTCTACCTAGGAATACTACTCCATACATGGTTCCTGTCTATGGGGGGGGCAATCCCCCTGGGTGGTCAGGGGGAAGGCTCTGATCCCTAAAGGTTAGAGGGTCAGTGCACTTCTGGGGTTGTATCTGTTTGTCCATTTTTTTTTCTGACAGTTTTTCTGCCTTTTTTGTACATGTTTTGCAGAAAGCTACTGACAAATCAGTCATCCCATACCTCCAGAAGGAAGTGTGCCTCCTGTAGGGATGTTCTGGGGGACTCATGGGCAAAAGTCCTACGCAGGGACTGTATAGACACCCTAGTTGGATTTAGAGCTGGAGTCAGGACTAGCTGCTTCCGTAAAGGAACTCTCGTCCACCTTTTCATCCTTTTAGAGTCTCTTTGAAAGATTTCAACTTCCTTCTAATCCCGTCTCTCAGGATACAACCCCTCCGCTGGTTCAGGGCTCTGCTCCTTCCGAACCTGCCACTATACGGAGGGCAGAGGAGGCTTCAAGTCCTTCCGGCGTTGAACAGGCACGTCCAGATAGTGCTACCTCTGATTCTGAGGGCTCAGAGGAGGAGGGCCAGGATGGGGAATCTTCAGCGAGCCCTCCAGATACAAGTTGTCCCTGGACGAGGTAGAGGACATCTTGGGGGCAATTTATACAACCCTCGGTAGTCAGACCGACAAAAAGACCTTATCGCTCCATGACCAAATGTGTCAGGGTCTGGGGGAGCAGGAGAAAAGGGTCTTCTCAGTACATAAAGTATTGGTTAACACAGTTAAAAAGGAATGGGCCACAGATCCAGACTTTTCCGGCCTAGTCCTGGAAGATGGAGGGGTATTGTTGGATTCTATGCTCAAGTATATGAACTCTCTTCTGAAGGGGGTGTCTCATCTCAGAATATTGTCTGACACAATTGCAGACACATTGATGCACGGTCAGTAAGAGGACGGGCAGCCCCCCAGGGGTTGGGTGGCAAACGGCATGTCCAAGACTGTGCTATATCACTCACATAGGAGATCTGTTCTTTGTCCTGGGAGGCAATTTCTTGAATCGCATAGCAGACAGGAGCAAGAGTCCTTCCTGTGAAATTAAAGGGTGACCCAGGTAGGAAGGCTGGGTTATGACCACAGCACCCTGAATGCACCTTATCTCATCTGGTGATGGAAGTTATGACTAAACTCAGTGGAGTCTTCTTCTTGCATTTGTAGGCACTTCCATAGGAACCATCTATAGCAGTGATGGCGAACCTTGGCACCCCAGATGTTTTGGAACTACATTGTCCCATGATTCTCCACTATATTTTAGAGTGCAAGAGCATCATGGGAAATGTAGTTCCAAAACATCTTGGGTGCCAAGGTTCCCCATCACTGATCTATAGGGTGGTTAACCCTAGAATCTCTAGTTTCCTCCGGGAACTCTGGTTTCCTCCCCGTAAAAATCTCTTTGGGCCTAAACCAGTAAAGTGTTGGCGCTCGTAGGTAGATGCCATCACTCAGAGCTGGCATTTTTCCTCAGATGCTAGGCCATCTTTCCCACACAGTCTTGCTGGTGGGCATAGAACACTTTGATCTTTCTCATTGTACCACACAGGCTTAAAGGTCCACAGTTCTCTGTCCGGAAAGCTCTGGGAACCGGGTGGTCTGGCTACTAAGACGGATCCCTTAAGATTATATTTATGCCTCACTTACCTGAGTTTTGGAGGCATCACAGCAGCTCGATCAGTGTTGGGTCTGCAGTTTTCCAAGTAGAGCCAGACTTTACTCATTGTAGGCCCTCGTGGGGTCTTTCTTTTGAACTTTGGTTCATGTGTCAGTAAGGGGTTTCTTTCCTAGTAAGGGTCATAGGGGCAAATCCACAAAGCAGATGCGCCGACTTAACTCGAGATTTCTAATTTTACTCCGCGCGTATCTTTGCGCCCGATCCTCAAAACGAAAAATCCGGTTTTTCCGTCCTACTTAAAATAATTACTCTGGCGCATCCTCTGAAGCAAATTACGCTAGTCACGCCGCTTTATTTGATAGGCAAAGATGCAAATGAGGGAGATAGGGCGATCCTCAAAATTAAGTGTGTGCGCCGTAGATTACGCCCTGTGCGCCGTAGATAACGCCCTGTGCGCACCTGTTAGTTTTCTGGAGCAAAATTAGACTTTATAAAAGCAGCCCTAATTTTACACCAGCCCTGTAAAGGTCTGCTGAAGCAACACCATTTAGGAAGAGCTGCCAACACTTCTTTGCTTGACTTCATTGTGACTGCCAAAATGCCTGGGCCATCAATGATTATAACGGCACTCGCCACTTTACAGGCGCAGAGAAGGAGGAGGGCACAGAGGAGGAGGAGGAGGGCACAGGAGAGGATATACCGCCCACGCCAAGATCTCTTTGGCATGACTGCGTCTGAGGTCATTGGCCACTTCAGATTAAACCAGGAAGCCATCCTGGACTTAACCAGGATCCTGCAGGATGATCTGAACACCCCAACCCAACGATCCCATGCCCTGCCAGCTCACATTAAAGTTATGGCCACCCTGCATTTTCTGGCCACTGGGTCTTTTCAGAGAACATGTGGAGGTCTGGCTGGGATGGTACAGTCCTCGATGAGCAGGTGTGTGCACCAGGTTGTCCCTGCAATACTGAGACGCATGGGCAGTCAATTTGAAAAGCCCACCAGCGAATGAAGAGCATGGCTGATTTCTATCAGATTGCACGATTCCCACGGACCATCGGGGCCATTGACTGTACCCATGTGGCACTACAGCCCCCCCATGATACAGAGCACCTGTTCAGGAATCGCAAAAACTGGCATTCCATCAATGTCCAGGTAATCGTGGATGCCCATGGCCTCATCTGGCATGTGTGTGCCAAATTTCCAGGTTCGTGCCATGACAGCTACATCTTTAGGCAGACCAACATAGCACGTGAATTGGAGCAGAACGTGTATGGAGACAGCTGACTGATTGGTGAGTGACATGTGTGTCAGGTATGTCCCCCCCATGATGCAGACATCACATGGGGCACATGCATGACTAATATCCTCCTGTCTTTTCCCTTCCAGGTGACTCTGGATATGCCCTGGGCCCTCACATGATGACCCCATTCAGGAACCCCCAAACCCCAGGAGAGCAACGCTACAACGAGGCTCATATTCGCACCCGGGCAGTAGTGGAGCGTACTTTTGGCCTGCTGAAGTCCCGCTTCAGATGCCTGGACAAGACTGGGGGTACACTGCTGTATTCCCCAGACTTTGTGTGCCAAATAATAGGGGCTTGTTGCATTCTTCATAACTTTGCAACGAGAAGGGGACTGGAGATTAACTTGCGTGCTGACCTGACCCCCCACCCAGGCAATCCCCCCCTAGCCCACTCTACCCGGTCTACTGAGGGCACAGTAGCCAGGAGACGCCTGGCAGAAGGCATCTTTTCTCAGTAAATGGCCAGAAATCATGTCACAATGTTATTATTTCTTTTCAATGCAAACGCACATGAATTATGTGACAATGTTATTATTTGTTTTCACTGCAAACGCACATGAATTATGTGACAATGAGAATGTTGCTTTGCACAGTAAACGCACATGTTTAATGACACATTGAGAATGTTTTTGTCTCTGGAAACGCACATGATTTATGTCACAATGAGAATGCATGAATGCACACCACTGTGGTCCCTAGCACAAACACATCACATGCACATCGAATTGGATTAGATCCAAGTACCCCCCCCCCCTTTGGTACTTGGGAGCAGTAACGCCCCGCCACGGCTCCAATTATGTCACTGTGCATTCATACACCATTCAGGAACCTAGGATGACTTTTCCCTGGTCCTGGGGATCCCTTCTCCACCAAAACTGAGGGTGACACCCTTATTTTGTCAGGAATGCCACCCCCCCACATTCACACATCATTCACACACATAAACCAAATCATAAGTACAGTATAATAACCAAAATTTTTAAAGCAAAAAAAAAATAAAAATAAGTACCCCTGGTATTTAAGTCCGGCGGCGAGTGCTCCGTCTAGGCTGCCCACGGGCAGGGGCACGGGCACGGCCACGGGCACGGCCACCTGGAGGATCTTCACGGGGGGGGGAGCAGGGGAGGGAGTATCTTCATTGGGGGGGGGAGCAGGGGAGGGAGTATCTTCATTGGGGGGGGGAGCAGGGGAGGGAGGAGCCTCCCCTGGTGTCTGACCTCCGGCTGGCCTGCCCTCCAAGGCCACTGCTATCCTGGTCAGGCAGGCAGTGATGGCAGCCGTATTGGCCTGGCCAGCCCGTGTGTTCTCCTGCACAGCCCGGGTGTTGTCCTGCACAGCCCGGGTGAGGGCAGTCACCTCCTGGCCCACGCCTGTTGTGGCGGTATGCAGGGACCACAAACAGGTGATGACACCCAATGAATTGGTGGCCACATCACTGAGTGACTCCCTCATTACATCCAGGCTGTGCTCCATCTTGGCCATAGTTTTTTTGATGTCACCCAGACTGCGGGTCTGCTTGGCATTGTCCCTCAGCAGACTGGCCGGCATATGCTCAGACCCCACCCTGGTGTCCTGGGTCGCCATCCTGCCTGCCCCTGAGGCTTGTGGCCAGGTAGGAGGGGATAGAGTGACCCTTGTGGGTTGCGGCATGTTGTGGGAGGAGTGGGAGGGGCTACCCCTGATGGTGGCCTGACTGGTGCCAGCCTCTGGGGGATCCTCTGGGGTAGCCTCAAGGGGAGCCTCTGGGGTAGCCTCAAGGGGAGCCTCTGGGGTAGCCTCAAGGGGAGCCTCAAGGCTAGCCTCAAGGGTATCATCAAAGGTCATCAGATCTGTGGCAATAATGATTTCCCGGCCAATCTGGAGATCTTCTTCCTCCTCCCCCTCATCCTCCTCCCCCTCATCCTCCTCCCCCTCAGCCTCCTCATGAGGGGAGGTTTGGCCACTCCCCTCCCCTGGGGACTCCTCAGCAGCCTCCTGTCTTTGGGGTGGTGCAGCAGCCTGGCCTGATGGCCCAGCAATCTCCTGGTCATCTGTGGAAGACACCAAACAATCACAGGTTTGAGGATCCACACACTTGGCACATGTTCCCTTCCCCCACCCACACATGCTAATCACCAAATAAAAAAAAAAAAAAACCTTACCTGGCCTCACAGGAACATCAGACTGATAACCAGGCAGGCCCACCACCTGCTCTGGCTCGAAACACCGGGCCACTGCCCATTCCTCCTCAGTCAGCCGGATGGGGCATGGTCCCCCTCCTCCAGTGCCCCTCCTATGCGCAGTGAGCTTGGCCACCTTATTGCGGACCACGCTCCTCAGATCATTGATCTTTTTCTTAATGCCAGCGGGGGTCCTCGTCTCCCCTCCCCCCGCCGCATTTATGTGATCTGTTATTTTGGCATAGATCCTCTTCCTTTGGGCCGGGGAGGTGTTCCGGCTATCAGGCCCATGTAGATATCTTCCATATTGTATGACATACCTGGCTAGGATTTGCTTTTCAACATGTGAAAAATTCAGCTTCCTGCGTTTGGGGGCCATCACAGACACCACCCAGCAACAAGAAGCCAAACAGGACAAACACACAAAAATACACACACAAGCAGACAGCTACTACAAAGTCAAATACAAACACACAAAAACCAAACACAAAATCCAAGCAGAAAAAAAACAAACAAAAAAATTAGCAGAAACAATCAAACAAAAATTACACTTATCACAAACAAACAACAACTACTATCTACTACTCCTCCAACACTTCTCTATCAAACACAACTTACCAACAAACACTGACAAACTAAGAGCAGAAGCAAATTGCTCATGGAAGGGAACACAGGGAAATACTTTTGCAAATGAAGTGTGTTTGACTGGAGCTAGTTAAGCACAGTGCGATCCTCAAACTAAGTACACTTGGCCTTTTACCTATCTCACTGATTGCGCCAAGCAAAGTTCTGCACATGCGCAGTGAGCAGCAGATTCGTGCGCGCATGCGCAGTACGGCCGGACCTTCATTTGCATGGGGTCACGGCTCATTACAATGAAGCACGCCCACTTCCTTCCCACTTGCCATAACCCCGCCTTACGCCTCCGAATTTACGTTACGGCAGGCGCACTTTTGGGCGCAAATGCGCTGTGGATACGGCAATTACGACACCAACTTAGGGCGCCGTAACTTAAATGACATAAGTTAGAAAAAACTTATTTTGCGCCGCTGGCTGTGGATTTGGCCCATAATCTCCAGCAGTACCTGGGCAAAATGACATTGGCTAACAATTGGACAAGCCTATGTGTAGGGAGATCTGAGAGAAGCTGAGACTACTCCGCGCCAGATCAGTGCAGCGGCAATGTGATTCAGCTCTCTTACCCTTAACCTGACACTAGAGGCTGATCTTGTTGTCAGCAAAGGGGTTGAGGCTCTTTGGACGCGGTCCTATAAGCCGTAGTCCCACCCTATGGGTAAGTGCTCGCTTATCTCTCATAGGTTGCTGTCCTGAAAGACGATATGGGAAAATTGAAGTTACTTACCGGTAACGTCTTTTCCGGTAGTCTTTCAAGACAGCACCGTGTACCCACCCTTTTTGGGTTTTTCCTTTTGGGTTCCTGACTCAGGAACCATCAAAAAAGCAGTTTACGATATATGATGTGTTCTTGTGTCTCCCCAGCTGGCCGGAGTTGCTCTTGAAGAACTGAGGAGCTGGCGGGGAAGCAGGCCTTTTAAGTCTAGGCTGGGCGGTGTTTCCTAAGAAGGGAGGAGCCGAGGGGTCTCATAGGTTGCTGTCCTGAAAGACTACCAGAAAAGACGTTACCGGTAAGTAACTTCAATTTTTCTGGTGGCGATTACCTCGATCAGATGGGTGTCTGAACTGGCGGCCTTGTCCTGCAAGGCTCCCTACTTAGTCATCCATAAGGATAAGGTGGTGCTGTGTCCGCAGCCTTCTTTTCTCCCAAAGGTTGTTTCGGCCTTTCACATTAATAAGGACATTGTTCTTCCATCCTTCTGTCCTCAGCCGAAGAACCAGAAGGAGGCCGCTTTACATTCCCTGGATGTGGTTCGGGCCCTTCGAGTGTACTTGTCGGCGACGGCTCCGTTCCGGAAGTCGGACTCACTGTTCGTGTCGGTGTCTGGTCCCAGAAAAGGTCTGGCAGTCTCGTCGGCCACCATTTCCAGGTGGACCCGACAAGTTGTGCTACAGGCCTATGCCGTGAAGGGGCGGGCGCCTCCCTTTCGGGTGACGGCGCATTCGACCAGGGCGATCGATGCCTCTTGGGCTTTCCGCCACAAAGCCTCTGTACTACAGGTGTGTAAGGCAGCGACCTGGTCGTCGGTCCACACTTTTTCTAAATTTTACAAGGTGGATGTGAGTGCATCTTCTGATGCCTCCTTCGGCCACAGGGTGTTACAGGCGGCAGTTTAAGGTTGGAGTTCCTCCGTTGAGTAACTCTGGTTTTGTTTGCTGTGTTGTTTTCCCACCTCTCGAATTTTTTGACACTGCTTGGGGACGTCCCTAAGGTCAAAGGCTGCTGTGTCCGTCCATGAACGGAAGAGAAAATAGGATTTTTGTACTCACCGTAAAATCCATTTCTCTGAGTTCATGGATGGACACAGCACCCACCCCTCCTTTGTTTGTACTGCTTGTTATGAACTGAGGCTGTTAGAACAGGGTGTGGGTTATACCCGGGGAACCACGCCCCCTGGGAGGAGCTGCACGGAAGGAAAGTTGTTGACACTTTAAGTGCTGTGTTTCTGCCTAAACCTCTCCTGGAGAAGCGGATATAACTCTAAGGTCAAAGGCTGCTGTGTCCGTCCATGAACTCAGAGAAATTGATTTTACGGTGAGTACAAAAATCCTATTTTTCCTAACATGACCTAATTACTTGGATGAGATATGGGAGTAAGATGGCGGGTTCTGTAGTTGGGAATAGGGTGCTATTGGCATTTGATGTACTCAAGTGCCAATACCAGCTTCCTAATTCACGCTTGTTTTGTTATCTCCAGTTTAGGCATGCTTTTTCTGCCCAATTTGGATCTTCCAGTCTATGTGTGAAGGTTGGTGATTTGGAATCTTTACTTTGGGATCACGACCTTTTACTAAAGGCCAAATCCAATATTTTTAAACAACCGTTCATAGATACCACCAAGGTTTTGTCTTCCTGTCGCGCTGATTGGCAGTCAGACAGTAATGACTGGGATGACGTATGGAGTTTCACTTTTTCTAGGCTGGTGTTATCAAGAGATCATCTGATTTAATTTAAATTCCTTTGTAGAATCCATTATACCCCTGCTAAACTTGCTAAGATTTTTCCTGCACACTCTTCAAACTGTTAGCAGTGGAATGCCCCTGGGGACGATTTCTATGCACATTTTCTGGTATTGCACACCCATCCAAGGGTTCTGGTCTAAAGTTATGGATTGTATCAAGTCAGACAGGATGATTAATATTAGACCCTCTATAGAAATTTGTTGACTAGGTATAGTTGATCTGGTAGTACCCAAAAAGGTGATCTGTACACTACTTTGCTCTTGTTTTACACATGTAAAATAATCATTCTGTCATGAAAGAAACCAGTGGCCCCTACCATCATGACCTGGAAGGTGATATTTACTGTTCATTCCACTGCCTCTGATTGATGCCAGGTTAAAAGGACCGGGCCTTGAAAACCTTAAGGTGAAGTGGGTGTTTGATTTCCCTACACTAGATACAGTACAGAAGATTGGGAGGAAATATGGCAGTGTTCCTTTTCAGAGCTAGTATTGGATAGATTAGTGCAATTCAAAATACATCAAGTGTATTACATGCCCATGCGCCTACACAAAATATATCCATCCATGCTCTTGCTGGAGATGCGACTCGCCCTCAGAAGATTTCATTCATATTTTTTTTGGAACTGTCCTGAGATTAGTCTTTTGGGCTATGGTCACCACCATTCCTGTGCCATTGTCAGTGGAGGTATGTCTGTTGGGACTTGTAGAACCGCTGGCCCCTCGCCGGTCAAGCAGAATCCTACTAGGATTATTACTTTATTATGCTCGTAAGTCTGTAGTACTCCGATGGAAGGCTTCGTCCGCACCCTCAAATTTTTGGAAGAGGTTAGTGAACTCGGCTCTGCAATGATACAAGGCTACTTACCTGTCGAGTGGCTGTGCTAAGAAATTCCATAAAATATGGGACATCTGGATGGAATCCCTGTCTACTAATGCAGACTCGATGGACGATTAGTAACGCTCTATTAATTACCTGTAACGGCTCAAACGGCATCTCTAAACTTGCAGGCTTCCTTGGTCAATAGTTATGGGGAGAGAGGGGAATGTGAATGTGTGTATATGATGTTATTATTATTATTATTATTATACAGTATTTAAATAGTGCCAACAGTTTGCACAGCACTTTACAACATCAGGAAAGATATGCTCGTTAGAGCTTACAGTCTAGAAGGGAGGGTCAAGTGGAACAAAGGGTAGTAGCTGTGGGAGATGATCAGATGGACAAAATGAAAATACAGTTGTTAGGTGTGGGTAGGATAGGCTTCTCTGAAGAGGAGGGTTTTCATGGATCCTCTAAAAGCTAATGGAGGAGATAGATGGACAGATTGGGGTAAGGAGTTCCATAGGCTTGGAGAGGCTCTGGAAAAGTCCTGGAGACGAGCATGGGAGCAGGTGAGAGCTAGAGAGCAGGAGGTCTTGAAAAGAACGAAGAGAATGATTAGGTTGGTATTTAGAGAATAGGTTGGTGATGTAGCTGGGGGCAGAGTTGTGGATGGCTTTGTAGGTAATTAGTATTTTGAATTTAATTTGTTGGGTGAGCAGAAGCCAGTGGAGGGATTTACAGAGAGGAGTAGCAGAGACAGAGCGGTTGGTAAGGTGGATAAGTCTGGCAGCAGCATTCATGATGGACTGAAGGGGGGATAGAGTATCCATGGTGCTCCCGCTAAGTTTCTTCCTGTCATATTTGCCTCTATTGGGACCCATGCTTTATTTACTGCATCATGACACCAGTGCAATATGCGTACCAGAGCCATCGCTTTGTAATAAGAGATATCTGGGAGCCAGTGGCTGCTCGTCCATAGGGGGCACCTGGTCGCCGCCCCCCATCCCCCAGTCAGTAAAAAAAAAAAAAAATATTTAAACCTGTCCCTTTAAGAAAACAAAATTCCAAAAAAGGGCCTTATGTGCACTGTGCGCCGGGCACAGTGCAGTAGGAGTAGCGCCACGTCTGTGCAATCACGGGATTGCAGACGCGGCGCTACATTGGCAGCCAAAATATGCCTTTGTGGCATTCTCCATCGCGTCACTTGCTTCCGGCGCGATGGACTGTATTGTTATGGCCGGGCAGGTGCATACACTTTCTGTGTGCACCCGCCTGTCTCTGTGCTCGTTCCGACGTCACTGGAAAAACAGGAAGTGACGTTGGGACTGCTCGAGCTCAGTGCGCCCGACCGAGGAACAGGTAAGCTGAGCTATGCCTACCTGCCATGTCTTCACCTCACCCCTTATGGAATACAAAGCATCGGTGGCCGCGACACAACACCCCACCCCCTTATACAAATTTTGTTTCTTTATATAATATTCGGCGCCGGCGAAAGCAGCATCCATCCCCCCCCCCCCCGCTTATTCAAAGTAGTTTTTTATCTAATATTCGGCGGCTGGCCCCCCCACCTATTTAAAACAAAAGTTTCTGCATGTAATATTCGGCGGCTGGCATACACCCTCCACCCCCCCCCCTGCTTAATCCAATTTTTTTAATATTTTAATATTTAATATTCAGCGAAAATAATGCCAGGCAACAACTCCCCCCCCCCCCCAATCAATTATTTTTTTTTATAATTCATTTACCCACTTATTAACAACATTTCTTTTCTATGTAAAAATTCATTACAGCACAAATAGCGGCCGGTAACACTACCCCACCAGACCACCCCCCCCCCCCAGTTATTAAAAATAAACTTTTTTTATACTTAATGTGCAGGGAAAATATCGGCCGTCAACACCACACCACCCCCCGCTTGCAAATTGTCCTGCGACTTGGGACTGGAAAGTTGCAGGATAAGTTGGACCCAATGATTTCCAATGAGAACTGTTCATATCTGTGCAACTTTGAAGTAGTCCCTGCATTACTTTTGTCCCACTTTGATGTGACTTGAGGTCCATAGACCTCCAGAATACATAGGCATTGCTTCAAGTCGCTGCAAAATCGCACCAAAAAATTGTGGCAGAATCTTGCGACTTTCAGGCTAATGCAGTCTGAAAGTTGCACAATTCTACTGCAATTTTGATGCGACTTAAAGCAATGCCTGTGTATTCTGGAGGTCTATGGACCTCAAGTTGCATCAAAGTGGGACCAAAGTAATGCAGGGACTACTTTGAAGTCGCACAGATATGAACGGTTCTCATTGGAAATCATGGGGCACGACTTGTCATGCAACGTTTAAGTCCCAAGTCGCAGGACAAGTAATGCCTGCAGTCTCTGGTAATCTTGTGCAGTATGTCCGCAGTCTCTGGTAATCTCCTGCAGTATGTCCGCAGTCTCTGGTAATCTTTTGCAGTATGTCCGCAGTCTCTAGTAATCTTCTGCAGTATGTCCGCAGTTTCTGGTAATCTTGTGCAGTATGTCCGCAGTCTCTGATAATCTTGTGCAGTATGTCCGCAGTCTCTGATAATCTCGTGCAGTATGTCCGCAGTCTCTGGTAATCTTGTGCAGTATGTCCGCAGTCTCTGGTAATCTGCTGCCCATTTCGAGTCCTTCATTACTTAACAGTGTCATATTTTGGTTTGTTTGCACCGATCTGTAAGGCTGCGCTATATACCATGATTTGTGATGCTGGGGCTGTATACTCTGTGCTGTGACGCTGAGCTGTATACTCCTGACACTGAGTGGAAGCAAGTGGAATACAGGGGACGGAGTGGTGGATTCTATAAGGGGTGTGGCTTATGAGAAGTGGAAGGGACCAAATGTGGAAGGGCGGGTATTGCGCCCCCCCATCCTAAAACTTCACCAGCCGCCACTGCTGGGAGCCCTACTCATTCTCCCTTACTTTTACAGAGGATATCATATGCTATCCTAGCGTTTCCCTCTTTCCATGTGAATGTCACAAATGCTATTTGAAAAATACTTGGGGGAGTGGTATAGGAACTGTACAGGATATATAAATGTGTACTTCATTTAATTTTGTAAATAATTAATATAAGCTATAAGGAGTATCTGGAAATAGAAGAATACTTTTGATAGTCTTCACAGGTGGTTGAGTGTACAGTAGTTTAGTTATTATTTTAGTTTGTGTGTGTGTGACCGAGCCTGGGTATGCCCAATAGGCCCTGTATTGTATTTTTTTTTACCATGAAATTACAATAAAAGCAACTTAAAAAAAAAAGGTTAAGGGACAAAGTACAGATAATCTGAAGGCCTTGGTGAGCACCTAGTACAGTCGCTATTGGTTCTCATAAGGTGTTGGGATTTAAAGCTGTAAGTGCTTAACCACTTAAGCCCCGGACCAATATGCAGCCTAAAGACCCAAGGTGTTTTTACAATTTGTCACTGCGCTGCTTTAACTGGTAATTGCGCGGTCATGCAATGTTGTACCGAAACGAAATTTGCGTCCTTTTCTTCCCACAAATAGAGCTTTCTTTTGATGGTATTTGATTGCCTCTGCGATTTTTATTTTTTGCGATATAAACGGAAAAAGACCGAAAATTTTGAAAAAAAATGATTTTTCTTATAACAAAAAGTAAAAAATATCGAATAAACTAAATTTTAGTCAAACATTTAGGCCAAAATGTATTCAGCCACATGTCTTTAGTAAAAAAAATCGCAATAAGCGTATATTTATTGGTTTTCGCAAAAATTATAGCGTCTACAAACTAGGGTACATTTTCTGGAATTTACACAGCTTTTATTTTATGACTGCCTATCTCATTTCTTGAGGTGCTAAAATGGCAAGGCAGTACAAAACCCCCCAAATGACCCCATTTTGGAAAGTAGACACCTCAAGGAAACTGCTGAGAGGCATGTTGAGTCCATTGAATATTTTTTTTTTTGGTCCCAAGTGATTGAATATTGACAAAATTTTTTTTTTTTACAAAAAGTTGTCACTAAATGATATATTTCTCACACATGCCATGGTTATATGTGGAATTGCACCCCAAAATACATTCTGCTGCTTCTCCTGAGTACGGGGATACCACATGTGTGGGACTTTTTGGGAGCCTAGCCGCGTACGGGGCCCCAAAAACCAAGCACCGCCTTCAGCATTTCTAAGGGCGCAAATTTTTGATTTCACTCCTCACTACCTATCACAGTTTCGAAGGCCATAAAATGCTAAAATAGCACAAAACCCCCCAAAATGACCCCATTTTGGAAAGTAGACACCCCAAGCTATTTGCTTAGAGGGATGTTGAGTCCATGGAATATTTTATATTTTGACACAAGTTGCGGGAATATGACAAACTGATTTTTCTTTTCACAAAGTTGTCACTAAATGATATATTGCTCACACATGCCATAGTTATATGTGGAATTGCACCCCAAAATACATTCTACTGCTTCTCCTGAGTACGGGGATACCACATGTGTGGGACTTTTTGGGAGCCTAGCCGCGTACGGGGCCCCGAAAACCAAGCACTGCCTTCAAGATTTGTGTGAGTGAAATCAAAAATGTATGTCCTTAGAAATCTTGAAGGTGGTGATTGGTTTTCGGGGTCTCATACGCGGCTAGGCTCCCAAAAAGTCCCACACATGTGGTATCCCCGTACTCGGAAGAAGCAGCAGAATGTATTTTGGGGGGGAATTCCACATATAACCGTGGCATGTGTGAGAAATATATCATTTAGTGACAATGTTTTGTACATTTTTTTTTTTTTTGTCATTATTCAATCACTTTGGATAAAAAAAAAAAAATCAATGGACTCAACATGCCTCTCAGCAGTTTCCTTGGGGTGTCTTCTTTCCAAAATGGGGTCATTTGGTTTTTTTGTGCTATTTTGGCATTTTATGGCCTTCGAAACTGTGATAGGTAGTGAGAAGTGAAATCAAAAATTTACACCCTTAGAAAGCCTGAAGGCGGTGATTGGATTTTGGGGTCCCGTACGCGGCTAGGCTCCCAAAAAGTCTCACACATGTGGTATCCCCGTACTCAGGAGAAGCAGCAGAATGTATTTTGGGGTGTAATTCCACATATAACTATGGCATGTGTGAGCAATTTATCATTTAATGACAACTTTGAGCAAAAAAAAAATATATATATATATATTTTTTTTTTCCCGCAACTTGGGTCAAAATATAAAATATTCCATGGACTCGAGATGCCTCTCAGCAAATAGCTTGGGGTATCTACTTTCCAAAATGGGGTCATTTGGGGGGGTTTTGAATTGTCCTGGCATTTTATGCACAACATTTAGAAGCTTATGTCGCACATCACCCACCCTTCTAACCACTTGAAGAAAAAGCCCTTTCTGACACTGTTTGTTTACATAAAAACATATTTTTTTTTTGCAAGAAAGTTAAGTTGAACCCCCAAACATTATATATTTTTTTAAAGCAAAGGCCCTACAGATTAAAATGGTGGGTGTTGCAATTTTTTTTCCCACACAGTATTTGCGCAGCGTTTTTTCAAACGCATTTTTTGGGAAAAAAATACACTTTTTTTTTATTTTAAAGCACTAAAACACACTATATTGCCCAAATTATTGATGAAATAAAAATGACGATCTTAGGCCGAGTACATGGATACCGAACACGACATACTTTAAAATTGCGCACAAACGCGCAGTGGCGACAAACTACATACATTTTTAAAAGCCTTTTTTTTTTTTTTTTTTATATATTTATTTCGCTTTTTTTATTTTATTTGTTAACTGTTCCTTCCATTTTTTTTTTTTTTTTTACCATTTTTATTGTTATCTCAGGGAATGTAAATATCCCTTATGATAGCAATAGTTAGTGACAGGTACTCTTTTTTTAAAAAAATGGGGTCTATTAGATCCTAGATCTTTCCTCTGCCCTCAAAGCATCTGACCACACCAAGATCGGTGTGATAAAATGCTTTCCCATATTCCCAATGGCGCCGTTCATATCCAGGGGGGGGGACATTCCCTCCCACTGAATGTAAAAGCAGTCTAGAGGCTAATTAGCCGCTAGGACTGCTTTTACATGAAAGCCGACCGCTGGCTGAAAAAAGGAAAATTTATTACCAAATACTTACCGTAATTTTCCTTTCCTGATAGGCTCCATGGCAGCATACGTGTGGGGTTAGCCCCGCCTCCATAACTACCCAATAGGACCCCTCCCCTATAAATCTTTAGCTGTGGGCTCTCAGCCTTGTTCCGTAACTATCCTACTCCACGCATTTTGGGAGGGACTCCTGCTGCCATGGAGCCTATCAGGAAAGGAAAATTACGGTAAGTATTTGGTAATAAATTTTCCTTTTTCCTGACTGGCTCCATGGCAGCATACGTGTGGGAAATAACTCACAAAAAGAAACCCGGGTGGGCAAAAATGCTGAGAAAATAAATTTATTTAACACTGTCCACCGACAGCACTTGTAAACCAAAACTCAAAGAAGACAAAGCAGCTGGTTCAATACAGTAGTGAGAGACAAAGGTATTAATTGAAGACCACGAAGCCGCTCTGCATATAACTTCAGGTGCGACATGACGTGAGGCTGCCCAAGAAGTCGAGATGCTCCTAGTTGAATGTGCAGTTACTGCCTCTGGAGGAGCCAGGCCCTTCTCTTTATATGCCCTCTGGATGGTTTGAACTATCCAAGTTGAGATGGATCTGATTGATGCCCGCTTTCCTTTGTTCTTTCCATGGAGAAGGACGAAAAGAAAGTCTGTTTGCCTGAAGGATTTTGTCATTTCTAGGTATAGATTTAATGTGCGTCCTACATCAAGGGGATGAACACTTTGATCTTCAGATAACCCAAAGGTGGGCAGGACAATTTCCTGATTTTCATGAAAAATGGATGTCACTTTAGGATTTGAGCCCAGCATAGGAATTAATACTGCTCTGTCAGGAAAGAAGGTCAGGAACGGTTCTTTTGAGCCCAGATTTCTTATGTCGGAGATCCTCTTAGCTGAAGTGACTGCAACTAGAAAGATGGTTTTGAGAGTAAGATCCCTAGCTGAAAGAGGCTTATCCGGATTAGAGCTGATCGAGGTAAGATAGTACAGAACAAGAGGCAGATCCCATTTGGGAAACCTCGGTTTTCTCTGTGGCCTGAGCCGAATGGCACCTTTGAAGAACTGGCGAACCAAGGGATGGTTAGCCCAAGAGATCCCCGTAAACGCAGAGATGGCTGAGACTTGCACCCGGAGAGAACTGACCGCTAAAGGTAAGACCAAGCCCGTTTGTAGGAAGCTAAGAATATCTTGAACCTCTGGGGAGCTAGAAGAGTTGGACCTCGAAGACATGTGGTCTGAAAATTTTGACCAAATACGTTCATACACTCTGTTAGTACTATCTCTCCTGGCGTTAAGAAGGGTTGACATGACTTCTTCTGGACAACCTAGTGCTTCAAGCCTTCCCCTTTCAAGAACCACGCCCTGAGGTGCAGACGAGCTGGGCATGGGTGCCATATTGAGCCTTGGGAGAGAATATCTGGTCTGGGGGGGAGAGGGATTGGGTCCCGATAGCTGAGGAGCGATAGGAGAGAAAACCAGGGCCTGTTTGGCCAAAAAGGGATCACTGCGAGGATTTCCGCATTCTCTGATTTGAGCCGGTGAAGGAACTGAAAGACCACAGGGACTGGTGGAAAGGCGTAAGCTTTTTGAAATCTCCATTGATCTGTGAGAGCGTCTATCCCATAGGCTTGGGGATCCCTGCCCCTCGCATAATACTTCATCAACTTGTGGTTGCACGGGGACGCAAACAGATCCACCTCTGGGGATATTCCCAAGGTTAGAAGCCAATTGAGCACATCTATGTGTAGGGACCATTCGTTGTTGTCCAACTGGACTCGAGATAAGAAGTCCGCTTGAACATTCTGAATCCCCGGAATGTATACTGCCGAGATGTTGGCCAGATTCTTCTGGGCCCAATTCATAATTGGTTCCACTTCTCGAAGTAGGGTCCAGCTGCGAGTTCCACCCTGTTTCTTTATGTAGGCCACGGCGGTCGTATTGTCCAGCCTGAGCATCACTGAAAAATTTGTCAATACATGGCTGAAGGACAGGAGTGCCTGAAAGGCGGCTTGTAGTTCCAGTATGTTGGAAACAATTCCGTGAGAGGGTGTGCTCCATCTGCCTTGAGCTATCTCTGAAAGGCAATGGGCGCCCCAGCCCAGATTGCTGGCATCTGATGTTATTGTGACCCAAGTGATGGGACGAATTGAATGGCAGTTGCGGAGATTCTTCCCCTGAAGCCACCATAGAAGAGATCCTCTCATAGATTGAGTGATCATGATGCGTTGACTCTTCCTGGAGGAGACCCATTGTTGGAGAAATCCTTTCTGGAATGGACGAGTATGCCACTGGGCCCATTTCACCATTGGAATGGTGGCTGCCATGGTACCGATTAACTTCAGACAATGAAGGGCAGATAGCTGAGGAGCAGCGAATGCTTTGCGGATCCTGTCTCTGATTGTGGCAACTTTTTCCTCTGGCAATGAGATGGTGCCTATTGATGTGTTAAAGAGGGCACCCAAAAACACTAGGGTTTGTGATGGGACTAGATGACTTTTCTCCAAATTTATCAGCCATCCGAATTCTTGAAGAGTGGTAATTACTAGATCCCTCTGTTCTATCAGTTGATTTCTGTCTTGGGCTAGTAGCAATAGATCGTCTAAATAGTGATGAAGACGAACTCCTTTCACCCACAGAAGGGCTACTACAGCTAGCAGGACCTTGGAGAACACCCGGGGTGAGGTCGTGAGACCAAAGGGTAGGCAGGTGAATTGTAGGTGCTGGTCGCCTACCGAGAAGCGGAGGTATTTTTGAAAACCTGTTGCCACCGGAACATGAAAATAAGCGTCTTTCAAATCTATTGACACTAACCAATCCCCTGGATGGATCGACTGTTGGATAGTTAACAGAGATTCCATCTTGAATTTTTCTTTCCGAATAAACCGGTTGAGATGAGTTAGGTCTATTACTGGTCTCCAAGTACCGTTCTTTTTCTGCACTAGAAACAAAGGGGAATACATGCCTTCGCCTCGTTCTGTTTCTGGTACAGTGACAGCTGCGCCTTGATTTAATAAAGAGTTCACGTAGGCCAAAAGGATTTGTTTTTTCTCTTCTGTGCCTGGAAGGTTCGTGGGAACAAACCTGAGCCTGGGGTCGCTGTTGAAAATCCAAGTGTGGCCTGACGAGACCGTCTTGATGGTCCAGAAGTCCTGAATAGAGGCCGCCCAAACATGCCGAAAGTGGGAAAGGCGAGCCCCCACCTGAAATGTTTGGGCGGGCCCAACCTCAAAAAGACTTCGTAGACTCCTGGCTATTAGAAGTAGTGCCTTTAGTTTGCTTCTTAAAGGGAGGTTGTCTGGACCTCCATGGCCTAGAGAATTCACGACTGGGTCTGTAGTTGCGTGTATCCCTCCAGCGATCTGTATTCTGTGCTCTGAAGAAGGTGCGTTTTTGATTCTGTAAACGCCTGTCTTGAGGGAGAAACCCCGACTTACCCCCCGTGGCCCGAGAGATGGCACTATCGAGTTTATTGCCAAAGAGGGACCCGCCCTCAAAGGGAATACGGCACCAGGCCTGCTTTGAGGCTGCATCCGCAGACCATGGACGGAGCCACAAAGCACGGCGGGCAGTGACTGCCGACAACATCACCCTGGCCACTAGGCGAGTAATATCAATAGAGGCCTCCCCCAAAAAAGCGGACGCTAGCCTAATTTCCTGGATAGGAGAGTTCTTAGCTGTATCTTCAGAAATGCTTCTCAGGGAATCATTAACACTGTCAGACCAGGCTTCTAAGGCTTTTGAGGCAGCTGCTACAGCCAAAATGGGTTTACAAGCAGACCCTGCTGTCAAGTAGATTCTCTTCAGGTCTGAATCGATCCATCTTTCCAAAGGATCTTTAAAAGAAACTGTGTCTTCCAAGGGAAGGGTTACATACTTCACCAAACGCATCAAAGCTGCGTCCACTGAAGGGGCAGTTTCAAGATGTGTGACATCTTCCTGTTTAAAGGGATATAATTTTGTAATCTTCGACTGCATAGAGCCTTTCTTATCAGGTTTACTCCACTCATTAGAAATAATGGCGCCTATCTCCGTAATAAACGGGAAGTAATGTCGCTCCTTGTTGAGCTGCTTAAAGAGTTTTCTCTGTTTAGGGGGAGAAGTAGCTGGATCCTCCAAGGAGAGGCAGCCGAATGGCTGGCCTGAGTGGCTGCGAATACTTCATGTAAATGTCCCTGATCCAATAAGGGAATCATTGGGTCTATAGGAGAGTCCTGCTGTACTCTAGTATCTCTCTCCTGCAGGGATTCGTCCACAACCCTTTTAACAAGAGCTTCCAGGTGTTTATCTGCACCTCCCCTTTCATTGGCTACTTTAGAGAAACAATGATCACAAAGGGATTTGTTAATAGACAGCGAAGCCTTGCACCCCCAGCAAGAGTTTTCTGATCTTTCATCATGGGGGGAGAGATGAGGAGTAATTCTACTAGAATGACCAGTTCTGGATGAACTATGGTGTCTGGAAGATGAGTGCCGGTGGTGTGATTTAGAAGACCCGCTGCGACCGTGGGACTCATTATGCTGTTGGTCAGACCTAGAAGGGCTGAGATAAAGAGAAAGAAGAAAGACAAATAGTCACACTATGCCCCTATACTCCACTCTCTTCCCCCCCAGCAGGTGCAGAAAACATAGTTTTCCCTTTAGCCATACCTGTTGAGGGAGGGCTGGCCACTGAGAGGCAGAGAAATGTCCATGTAGCCTTGAATAGACACTGTAACAGGAGAGTAAAACGTCAAGCAGAGAACATGAGCAAGGCTTAGCCAAGACTGAACCAGAACACTTACCCAGATATGAAAAGGACAGTACACCGGGAACCGCCGTACGAACGCACGCCCCCAGTGTACACATGTCTCTCCTAGTTTTTAAGGCCTGGGGCGTATGACGCCATGACAGCGTCAGCCGCAACCAGTGCGCGTGCGCGAGTCGAGCCTCGCGCATGCGCTAGCCAGACCTCGCTCGCGTGTGAGCCAAGCCTCGCTTTCAGTCCGGGTCTGTCTGTGCAAGGAACGCAGACAGAACCCGGAAGTCAGAGGGAGCAGCGGCTGGAACGCAAAGGGGACCAGCCACTCACAGGGCAAGTAACAAACAGGAAAAAAACAAACTACAAACATACACACTGCTGCCATGAAAAACGATACTGCTCACCATCACCGCCATGATCAATTCGGCCAGGGACACACACCGGTCTTTAGTAGATAAGGGCTACCTGCACCGCTAGGTATACCAGTCTTTGCGCAATAGTCTCCATAATCCAATCTTCAGCGCTACTCCATGCATTCCATACCCTGCTTAACAGACAAGGCTTATTGGAGAATTTAACCAACAATATTGGCCGCGCTTGATCAAAGGGATGAGTTGTGTGTTTTTTTTTTTTTTTTTTTTTTTTTTTTTTAGGTAGGAGAACCAAACACATGGTCCTACGGAGGAGGACAAAAAAGGAACAAGGCTGAGAGCCCACAGCTAAAGATTTATAGGGGAGGGGTCCTATTGGGTAGCTATGGAGGTGGGGCTAACCCCACACGTATGCTGCCATGGAGCCAGTCAGGAAAGAATGATACCAAGATGATGCCTAAACCCGCAGGCATCATTCTGGTATAACCATTCAAAGTCCAGCAACATACCAGTACGTTGATGGTTCTTGTTGGACATGTATTGTAACCTTTTTTTTTCATGCAGCCTGTTGGCTGAACGAAAAAAAGATTGATTGGTGGGTATGCCCACCATTAGAATACCTCCCTTCATCCACCCACTTCTAATGATGGGCATACATGCACCATTTATATATGCCGAAGCATGGGGGCATCCTCCCGCAAAAAAGTTATGCCGCGTACACACGGTCAGACTTTTCTATGCCGTGTACACATGGTCAGACTTTTCCA
The DNA here is from genome assembly GCF_905171775.1 of Rana temporaria. NCBI lineage: Eukaryota > Metazoa > Chordata > Amphibia > Anura > Ranidae > Rana > Rana temporaria. Next base: position 378,699,401 of record NC_053491.1, on the reverse strand, counting down.
CGGGAAAGCCTCCGTAGGAATGTCAACCATATGTACGCGGCATTAGGAGCAAAATCGCTCCTCCGCCCCTAATGCCCCCATGGTTCGGCATATATGCTCTTTTTTGAACTGTGGTGGTGAAATCAGCTCCTACAGCATTGGAGTCGCGGCTTTATATATCGTTGGAGCAAACGCTGTTGCTGTCAAGATAAATAAGTCCGCGCAACAGCTGAATGGCGTACCTGAAAACCGTAAAGTAAATTAGATACCTGAAAAGCAAGCATGAAAAAACATAACAACAATAAAACTTTGCAGAATAGAATACAGTAAAAAAGAGAAGAACAATAGAGAGAGAGAATAGAGAGGGAGAGAACAATAAAACAACAACAATTTTTTTTTTTTTTTTTTTTCCTTTTTTTTTTGTTTTTTTTAACACTTTTTTTTTGTAACTGTTCAACTTTTCGGTTCCAGGTTTGGGTCTCTCAAAATGCGATGGCATCTTGGGAGACCCTGTGTAAGTGAGCCTAGCCTGTGAAATGTTTTACCCTACGCTAATACTTCACTAGTGTGTGAAAGCGTTCAAAACATTCACCAATACAAAGACCAGGATCGGCAGGACATTTGGGACAAAAATAACGCGTGTCATGCCTAAATCCGCGCTTGGTACAGACACGACATCTTCTTTGGGGGGCTCTTTGGGCAGGGGTACTCTCGAGGGCATATGAAAAATGCCTCTCATGCAGTCGGCTTACTGAATTTGGTTGGGGATGGTGAGGTACAGTACCGCCTGGATCCAGGAGTTCTGTGATGCTATCCTTCTGGAATTGAAGGAAGGATCCATTCTGTCCTGAAGCTCTGTATAAGACATGAGCATTCAGTAGAGTCAATTGGAATAAATGTAGAGACACTTTTTTGTACCAGCGTCTCGTCTTGCGGGCAATATGATACGGCGCCATCAGCTGGTCGTTGAGGTCCACCCCTCCCATATTTCGGGTTATATTCGTGGACACAGAGGGGTTTCTCCACAACACCAGTCGCCGTACGAATTTGTACTGTCGTGTCTGCGTGAAGGGTGGTAAGAACGAAAACATTCCTATTGTCCCGCCACTTCACAGCGAGCAAATTTTTACATCTGAAGCAGGCTCTCGCCCCCAGCCTTAGATGAGAATCTACAAGCCTCTGGGGAAAGCCCCGGCGATTAGGTCGCACGGTGCCACATGCTCCAATCTGTTGATCAAACAAGTGACTAAAAAGTGGCACGCTGCTGTAAAAATTGTCCACATACAAGTGGTACCCCTTTCCGAATAAGGGTGACACCAAGTCCCAAACAATCTTGCCAGCGCTCCCCATGTAATCTGGGCATCCTTCCGGCTCTACCTGACTATCTTTTCCCTCGTAAACCCTAAAGCTCCATGTGTAGCCTGTGGCCCTGTCACAGAGCTTATAGAGCTTGACCCCGTATCTGGCACGCTTGTTGGGAATGTACTGCTTGAAAGACAAGCGGCCAGCAAATTTAATGAGGGACTCATCAACGCATACAACCTGCTGGGGATTAAACAAGGCTGCAAAAAGTTTGTTGAAATGGTTTACGAGGGGCCGAATTTTGTAGAGCCGGTCAAATTCAGGGTCTCCACGTGGACGACAAAGCGCATTGTCACTGAAATGCAGGAACCGCAAGATCGCCTCGTATCGTTTCCTGGCCATATGAGCAGAGAACACGGGCATCTGGTCAATTGGATGTGTGGACCAATACATCCGAAATGGGTGTATGCCCATGTTGAGGGTAAGGCCCAGAAAGGTCTTAAATTCGGAAACCTCAAGAGGTTTCCATTCTTTGGCAAGGAGAGACTGGGGATTAGCGGCGATGTAGGTATCAGCATATAAATTAGTCTGGTCCACAATAGATCTATAGAGATCTTCCGTGAAATACAGCGAATAGAAATCAAGTGGCATAAAATTCGCTGTATCCACCTGAATACCGGGTTGGCCAGTGAATGGGGGAAGTACGGGTTCTGCAGAAGTGGTGGGGACCCAATCAGGATAGGCGAATTCTGCAGGAAGGGCACTATGGGCACGACGGGCCTGTCTTTGTCTTCTTTTTGGTGGCAGCGGGACACTACTTGTGCTTGCCACCTCGCCAGCTTGAACTGCACTTATGGGACTCGCCACGTCTTACTGCAGTGCTGGATGAACGACCAGGGTGTACTAGGCCGCTGGTGCTTGCCAATCCACCAGAAGGAATAGCGGCGCTAGTACTGGCTCTCTGCTCCATACAAGGGTCCTGCGGTTCTTGCTGCTCAACAACATCAGAACGGGATCGGGTACGCCTGGCCTTAGCAGGGACCACAAATCCGTCGTCAGAGCTATCTGACATGGAGCCGCTGTCGTAAATAGGATCGTATTCTGAGCCAGATTCTGTCAGATGCGTGACCTCCTCTTCTTCACTATCTGACATGCTCAAGATCCTGACGGGCTCTTCACCAGTGTACATTCGCTTTGTCATTTTGGACTCTAAATTTAGTCGTACACTGGTGATGATTCACAGGTAAAAAAAGCACCTGACTATAGAAAGGAAAATGTAGAAAACGCTTTGAAAAAAACTGTTAGCGATCGCAGGGATCAGGCCTGTCTCTGCGAACGCTGCAGTTATGTGTCTTGTGTTTTTGAAGTGACAGTGATCGATCGATACTGCACTTGGGTGGGTTGGGCTGGGCAGAGGGGGAAAACGCAGGTGCTAGCGGGTATCTGGGCTGATTCCACTAACAATGCGTTTTTGGGTACCCTAAACTGCTGGGTACGCTAGTATAGATCTGATCAGATCAGGTATCGATCCGTTCAGATACTATACCACTAAGGGGGGTGTATGCTTTGCGAGTGGGTGTAAGCAGTACTGGCACTAACCTAACGGTGCCTGGGGCGACGCAGACCCTGACTGACGCTAAAATTTAATTTATATCACCCGCCGGGTGATCAGGGGGTTAAACCTTTATTGGGTTATATACGGCGGGTGCCCTGATGCTATAAACAGCAAACTAACTAACCAGCGTCAACCGTAACACTTATACGGTGATCACTGGTGAAAGGGTTAACTAGGGGGCAATCAGGGGTTAAAAACTTTATTTATGGGGGTACCTAACGCTATAGAACCTGGCGGCGAACCTCAAAAAAAACTAACTGCCTAGCGGCAACAGTGACACTAATACAGCGATCAGAAAATCGATCGCTTAGTGACACTGGCAATAGGGGGTGAAGGGGTTAACTAGGGGGCAATCAGGGGTTAAAAACGTTATTTATGGGGGTACCTAACGCTATAGAACCTGGCGGCGAACCTCAAAAAAAACTAACTGCCTAGCGGCAACAGTGACACTAATACAGCGATCAGAAAATCGATCGCTTGGTGACACTGGCAATAGGGGGTGAAAGGGTTAACTAGGGCGGTGATCAAGGGGTTAAACCTTTATTAGGGGGGGTAGGGGGCTACCCTGGACCTAAAGGGGGCTAAAACTAATTGCCCTAACATTTTTTTCTGTAACACTGACACTAAATGCAGTAATCAGAAAATAAATGATCACTGCATTCAGTGACACTGTTACAGGAGACTGGGGGGGGGGGGGGGTGATCGGCGGTGGCTGGAGGGGTTAAATATGCCTAATGTGCTGGTGTCAGTGTGCTGCTTGGTGGAACTTACTTTTGTGATGTCTTCTCTCCGCAGCGGTGGTCGATATGACCACCACGAGGAGAGATCACACACTTCCTCCTTCCTGTGTTTACACTAAACACAGGAAGAGGAGGGGGGGAGCGCTGGCATTGGCTGAGAGCGATCTCAGAGGGGTGGCTGAAAACGGACAGCCATCCCCTCATCCCGGATCGCTTCTGCAGCCAACGAAACCGCCGCATGTACCGGGGGGGGGGTCCATTCGGACCCCCGACCCACGTCAAGCAGGGCACGTATATATACGTTGATGTGCCTGCCTGTGCCATTCTGCTGACGTATATGTACATGCGGCGGTCCTTAAGTGGTTAATATGTGCTCTGTATTTAATTCTTTACATACGTTTATTATAATTGTTTTATGGGAGCTGCATTGCAGTGCTGAATGTTGACCGTTTCTGTTTGTAATGGTCTATGGAATTCTAAATAAAATTAATAAAAAAAGTAATAATAAAGCACAGCATTTTTTCCAGCTTTCTTTCACATGCTTACAACTGCGCCAGCGCAGCCTTTTCGGTTTATTTACTATGCACTAATTTTGCTTAACACTTAGTTGGCACCTGGTCTTCTAAGGTTGTTGCTGGAAACAACTCACTGATTGGCATACCTTGTCCTGATTTTCTATATGACCCCCCCCCCCATCCAGGATCTTCTTCCCCAGAGACAAATGTTTCACTCCATTCACATGCCTGGGCCTTGCATCCCAGGGTTAGCCCTCAATTCCTGCCTGTACAAGGGTCTTTGGGCTTTATGGTAGCCTCCTCTGTTGAAGCAGTGTCATGCTCCTAGTTTCAGGAAGCCTGCAGATGCAACATTGATTGCAAAACACTTAGCGCAGTGGTCCTCAACCTGGGGGTCAAATGATGATTTGCCAGGGGGTCACCAAATCCTGGGCTGTTCCTGAAGCCCGCACTGTTCTCGAAGGAATGGAGGAACAAAGAAAAAGCGAGAGAAAGGGGAAAAAAGAGAGAGCAAGAAAGACAGTTAGGGGGAGGGATGGGGGAAAAAACAAGGAATTAGGATAGAGAGAGATGAAAGGGAAAGAAAGAACAAAGAGAAAGAGTGGTACACCCTAAAATGTACTATAAGGGGTTTTAATACTGTACGAGTGGAAGGCACTCAGGAAGAGCTAAATGTCTGTGGGTTAGGGGCAAAAATTACTTGTCTTGCCTTGGGTGCTTTCAACCCACGCTATGAAAATAATTTTACTTTTAGGGGTCCCCACAACTTGGGAAATTTTATCAAGGGGTCACGGCCCTAGAAGGTTGAGAACCACTGACTTAGAGGCTTCTGGGTAACAACAACATCACTTCCTGCCTATACCCAAACAATAGCGAGGCTTGGCTCGCCCACTGACTTATCACCCCCATATATATATATGTAGTGCTACCCCCGCAGGAGCAGCTGATTTGGTGTTGGGATAGGCATATTGAGTTACCTTAGTGTGGCGTATGGGTGCAGTTGGAGAACAAAGCAGTGAGCGAAGGTCCAGACAGTGAATAAAGGGTTTTCCAATGCTTTATTCCAGGCCAAACACGGCCAACATCAACATCAAATGGAAAGAGCAGGTTGATGAAGAAAAGGGAGAACCTTGCAGTGTCAGGCCTGGATATTAATTGAGCAGTCTTTGCTCAATGGAGTACCAAAATTATTATTCGTCGCCACTCTAGTTGGAGTGGGTAAAGTGCCCCCGGACAGACCCCTCTCACAAGCCTGGCAGCTGAAGTGTCACTTAGGATTTGCTAGGAGGAACAGATCTCTCTCACAGACCTGGCTCTAGGGCCCCTGCCACAGGCCAATTACTTTAGGTGAGCTAGATGGATAAATGGAGCGAATCCTCCCAGCAGGTTTTAGCATAGGTCACCAGATGACAGCAAAATGTACCTGTCGACATTCCGGTCACCAGATCCCCGATTGGTTCACTCAAGCCCTGTTGGACAACCTGCCTCCGGGTTCCCCTCAAGCCAACCCCCCCCAATCGAACGGCACCCAGCCTGGGCTCCTCTCAATAGAACTGGGGACCCAGCAAGTGACTGGAGTCCCTTTTTACCTCCGGATGAGGGTTTGTGTAGACTGCAATTCCGGCCTGGTGGGCCGCGCTGGCGGGGTCCATGGAATGCGCGCACCCCGAAGGTGGATGCCGCACCTGGAACCGGGACCCCGCAAAAACTTGCCTAGCACATGACACCTGTCACAGATATACCCTCCCCCAGCATTCCCCATGAGGGAGAAGCTCCTCTAATTGGCTGCTGGGGAAAGTTGCTTTGCCAGAACCCCTCTGGTGCCAACTGCTGGCCAGGGACGGTATTGCATCCCTGGAGCACAGACTGATCCAGTGGACATTTCTGGAGTGACAGAAGTCCCAATTTTAGCAAATTGTGAATGGGGAAAAAAGTAACTCTCCCATTCCCCACTAACTTTAGCATAGTGCCCATACTGAAAGTAAGGGGGGGCGCTATATATATATATACTGCTGGAAAGGCTCTGTGCCAGCCTCCTAAGAAGTAATTATTGGCATACCGATCGGAAAGAGTTTCAGATTGAATCCCTATGAGTGGTTATCCCTTATATAAACCAAAGGCGTACATGTAGCTTGTTTCTGGTGAGTGACCATTTCAGAAGGTGGTGTCTTGACAAGTTGGTAGATAAATAGCTTTGTTCAGCCACAGATGAGGAATTGAGCACATGGCAAATAGCACTGGGACTGCATTTCTCTTTTCTTGCATTTAATGTTTTTTTTATTTTTATTTGGCATCATAATTGTTTTGGTTTATATTTTACTATAAAAGTTGCTGCCAAAATGAGCATACAAAGATGCAAATACATAAAAATGGTAAAACAATTGTAAAGGTGTACAGATGAACAGGTAGCTGCCTCGCAAACCTGAAACACGGATGCCAGAAGGGACCAGTCTCCCTAGTGGAGTGTGCCGTCACGGGGGAAGCCCCTTACTAGTGTACGCTAGGGGTGCAACGGATCAAAAAACTCACGGTTCGGATCGTTCCTCAGATCAGGAGTCACAGATCAGATCATTTTTCGGATCGGCAAAAAAAAAAATCTCCCCCACTGCAATATCCAAAATTCCCCACCCCCACCAACTATAGTACCCCCTCGGTGCAGACACCCGCTCCTCCTCTTAGTACAGTGACCCCCCCTCCTCTCAGTACAGTGACCCCCCTCCCAGTACAGTGACCCCCCCCCAGCTAGTACCGACAGACGAGCGGTGTGTCCCACGAGTGCGGGCGGAGGGCCGCCGCCGGGTGTACCAAGATAGCCGCGGCTCCGGAGCTAGGCCGAAGCCACAGCCTTTCCTAATGTTACAGCGGCGGCTCCAGAGCTAGGCCGAAGCCACGGCCTTTCCTAATGTTACAGCGGCGGCTCCGGAGCTAGGCCGAAGCCACAGCCTTTCCTAGCATTATGGTCGCGGCTCCAGCGGTAGGCCGAAGCCACGGCCATAACATTAGGAAAGGCTGCGGCTTCGGCCTAGCTCCAGAGCCGCCGCAACATTAGGAAAGGCCACGGCTTCGGCCTCGCTCCGGAGCCATGGCAATCCGCAGATCACAGTGTGTTCCGATCCGAAGGGGGTGACCCGTTCGATCACGGATCAACTGTGATCCGTTGCACCCCTAGTGTACGCCCGAGCAAGCGTCAGCCAGGGCCAACAGAAGAACATGGCAGAGGAGGCCACAGAGCCCAAAAAGTAGAGGCTGCAGTGGACAGGAACTTCCAAGGAGTACAACACATCCTGAGGATGCGACAGACACAAGGAAGGCAAGAGAAAAACTGATACCACCTTGGTATAAAGGCAGGGCACAGATAAGGAACCACTTTATCCTCTTGTTGCACCAAACAGGGAGACGTAGAAGAGAAGACCACCAGCTCAGACACCTGCCTTGCAAAAGCAATGACGACCAAGGAGGCAACTTCTTAATAAAGAGTAAGCAGGGAAATAGCCTGCATACTCTCCAAAGGCTTCCACAGAACCAGAACAATCAAATGCAATTCAAGTTGAATATTCGTAACGGGGTGCCAGACCCCCTGAATAAAGAAGCAAGTACATGACCAAGGGACGCTGAAGGAAAAAAAAAACCCACGACCAGTAGTGGCACTTGAGGCAAATTGACCAATGCCCTAAAAAAAGCAACACCCAGCCACTGAGAAGGCATGTGGACACCCAGAGCCCCACACCAGACAAAATAAGCCCTCCAGGTGCAATGATATATCGCTCAAAAAGCAGATTTGTGTTCCCCCTTATTGTTGAAGGCCCACCAACCTCAAAAAAGCCAGCTTGCAAGAGCCATGCCAACCAGGCCAGTAGACCGAACCCTGGGACTGGTTATCCTCCAAAGAGGCATCGACAGGGAGTGTCCATGACCAGCTGCCCCACAACGGAATACCACAGACCAGTCTGAAACCACTAGAAAGACCAGAATCCCAAGTGAGCAGCCAGGAGGAAGAAAGGTGTAAATGATACTATACTTATACCACCACGCATCTGTTGCATCCGCATGGAGGACCCACACTCACGCCTCAACCACGGCACCTCCCCACTAAGGTAGGACAGCAGGAGATCCCGATCTGATCAAAACACATCCAGACACAGGGATCCCATCGCCAGACAGCTGAGGAAATCTGCTTGCCAATTTACGATGTCAGGAATGTGCACAGCGAAAAGCCAGATTGAGCTTGTCTGCCCACCATGAGAAGCCTCCAGCTTCGCCGCCACACTTTCCGAGCCTTTTTGGTGGTTGACATATGCCACTGCTATGGAATTGTCAGATTGGCTCCTGACTGGGAGCCCCCAAAAAGCAGGTTTGTCCAGTGATTAGAGTTACACCCTTGAGTCGGTCTGGCTTGGGGATGCCCTCAGGGGGGAAAAAAAAACACTCTGATTCCATTCTGTGATCGGACACACTCCGGTTAAGGACCCATTTATCGGGAACAAAGGGAGTCCACAGGCCAGAGAATCAGCAAAGACAACTTAGGACCTATACTGAAGACTGGCCAGCAGCCAAGGCACTGAAGGGATTGGAAGGCACGGCGCAGGATCCAAGGATAACTCATGTACGTACAGCAGGCCCTGGACCAGCTGGTTCACCAGATTCACATGCACCCGATTCCATGTCCAGTGTTCAAACCCTGCTGCAGAAGCTTGGCCCATCAGGTAAATGGCTGAGACACCAGGGCCAGGGCCATGGCCAGGCCAGGCCGCAATGCTGACCATGCAGCGGTTTAAAAAAAAAAAGGGAGTGACAGAGTCTGCCCCATGGTCACAGGATTCATAAAAGAGGGCCACTCTGCTACCGAAAACACAGTTGCTTGTCAAACCATAAGCTTGTAAAATAAGCTGATTAATTCAAATAGACTCCGAAGCTGTGCGACCTCTCGTTGGGCCTCTGGGAAGCACAGAGAGATTCCCATTGCCAAAGCATGGCAGTTGTTTTTCAGGTGAAGCCCAATACCACAAAAAACATTTAAACTGAAGTGCTTGTCCCCCAGCATCTTAGGACTACAAAAAAAAAAAACAGTAGAAGGTTCCGTTTATCTGGATGCAAAGAAAGCAACACCCATTGTTGGCAGATCTGGAAGAAAACGGCAGGCTGCAGGTACCATTCCCCTTTGCACTCCAACATGGATAATACTCGCAGTCCAAAATGCGTCAAACATGTGACTTGTAGTGCTCTAGCAAAGTGTATTTACGTGGGAAGATGAAGTATCGCTGACCCTTTATTGATCTAGGTGTCGTCAGCCAACGCAATGGAAGAACCTGGTTCAACCGATGCACATGCCCTCCAAGAGGTCGCATCCTTTCCTGCCACTTTGTACAAGACAGATGCGGCCGCTATAACCCCGAGCAGCAATCATTGTATTCTGCTGGCCGGGAAGGCTCCCAGCGGCACCCCGTCAAAAGGACACAAAAGCGATGTGGAGGAAAATAGGATTTTTGGACTCACCGTAAAATCCATTTCTCTGAGTTCATGGACGGACACAGCATCCTTTGACAGTAGGGTTATATCTGCTTTCTTTAGGAGAGTTTAGGCAGAAAAAAAAAAAAGCACTTTAAGTGTTAACACATTCCTCAGTGCAGCTCCTCCCAGGGGGGGCATGCCCCCCCCCGGGTATAACCCACACCCTGTGCAAACAGCCTCAGTTCGTAACAAGCAGTACAAACAAGGAGGGGTGGGTGCTGTGTCCGTCCATGAACTCAGAGAAATGGATTTTAAGGCGAGTACAAAAATCCTATTTTCTCTTCCGTTCATGGACAGACACAGCATCCTTTGACAGTAGGGACGTCCCCAAGCAGTGTCAAAAATGTTGAGGGGTGGGAAAACACCACAGCAAACCAGGTTACACCCCAAACAAAACCAGCGTTGCTCAACGGAGGAACTCCAACCATAAACTGCCGCCTGTAACACCTGCGGCCGAAGGAGGCATCAGAAGATGCACTCACATCCACCTAGTAAAACTTTCTAAAAAGTGTGGACCGACGACTAGGTCGCTGCCTTACACCCCTGTAACACAGAGGCATGATGCCGGAAAGCCCAAGAGACCCTGATCGCCCGCCCTGGTCGAATGCGCCGTAACCCAAAAGGGAGGCGCCCGCCCCTTCAGGGCATAGGCCTGAAGCACAACCTGTCGGATCCACCTAGAAATGGTGGCCGACGAGACTGCCAGGCCCTCTTGTAGAACCAGCCACCAACACGAACAGTGAGTCCGACTTCCGGAACAGAACCGTAGCAGATAAGTACACTCGTAGGGCCCGAACCACATCCAGAGGATGTAAAGTGGCCTCCACCTGGTATTTCGGCTGAGGACATAAGGATGGAAGAACAATGTCCACATTAAGGTGAAAAGCCGAAACGACCTTTGGGAGAAAAGACGGCTGCAGCACCACCTCATCCTTATGGATGACCAAGAAGGGAGCCTTGCAAGACAAGGCCGCCCGTTCAGACAGACACTCGTCTGATCGAGGTAATTGCTACCAGAAAAAATCACCTTTTGTGACGTCAACAAAAAACCTCCTGAATGTCCTCAAAGGGAGCATCCTGAAGCACCGAAAGGACTAAATTCAAGTCCCATGGGGGTAGTGGAGGGCGCACCAGAGGAGCCACATGCCAGACCCCCTGAACAAACGTACGCACCAAGGAGTGCGATGCCAAGGGTCACTGAAAGTAAACAGCCAAAGCAGAATCTGACTCCTAACCGTTCTTAAGGCGAGAGCCTGAACCACTCCCTGCTGTAAAAACAGCAGAAGCCTGCACACCATGTACGAGGGTGCCAATTCATCTCCTCACACATAGAGATGTAGGCCTTCCACGTATGATGGTAAATCCTACGTGAGGTAGACTTCCGTGCACGCAGCAGGGTAGAGACCACCGAGCCCATAGGCCTCGGTCCTTCAGCCCCTGGCTCCCAACAGCCACGCTGCTAAAGCCAGCGACTGTAAAGCAGGGTGGATGATCGGACCCTGCTACAGAAGAACTTCTCTCAGGGGAAGACGCTAGGGGGCGTCTGCCACCAGACGCACCAGGTCCGCTTACCAAGATCGGGGTGGCCAATCTGCGCAGCAGGCAAGAAAGAAGCTTCAGAGGAGGGAAGGCGTAAATTAGGCGATAGTGACCCAAGGCACCAACGCTTCTGATGCGTTCGACCTGGCCACAAACCGTGGCACCTACCGATTGAGATGGGATGCTAGAAGGTCCACGTCCAGAGTGCCCCACTTTTGGCACAGACCCTAAAACACCTGCAGGTGGAGAGACCACTCTCCTTGGACTAGTGCAGTGCGACTTAGGAAGTCGGTGTGAAGAAAATAGACTTTATTCTGGACTTTCTCATAGGTTCTGTTTGTTTTTTAAGAACCCCTGGACCGATCTGGGTGAAATTTGGATATGTTGATCCCCCAGATCGGAGCTATCAGGGGATATGTAATTGTAGGGATACCTTGTGTGGAAAGGGGTGCTCCAACTTTTGGGAAACTTGGGGTGCTCTCTGCCTGGAGATAATTGGTTTATTCCTTAACTGATATCAATATCTCCCAGGCAGAGCTTGCTGTGATAATATCGTCTGCGGTGTCATGTAAATGAACTTTGGTCTGTCTCTCAAGAAGCATTTATTGTGTGAATTTCTATTGTTTAGCAGGTGAGAAGAGCTTATCTCTGCATCACCTCGTCTGGGTAACTGACCAGTAATTAACACATGTGGATTACATCGGAGATAGGACGTCTGTTTCCTTAGAGGTCGTTAGTAAAACCATTGTATGATGTTGTGTGAGGAGATTGTCATTGTTCATCTGATTACTTCAAGTATTCCTTTTGCTGTATATAAGACCTGCCTCTCATTAAAGCTTTTGCATATCTGGACACCCTTCATGAAGTCTTGGCTCATGTTTGGGGGGAACATTCATCTTGGAAACTGCATTCATCTCCACTATCCCCCTACCTTCTATGGTAGCGATAATCACTTATGCTCGGCGATTGAGGGACGGAAAGAAGGCCGCAGTACCTTACCCACTGCAGGTCTTAACAACTGGTGGCAAGCAGCGGGGTTGAATGGGACGCATAAAGACAGCAGGTGAATGGCCCAGCATTACGAGAGACTGAAGAGGACTACGCTAAAGGATCTGCTGGAAGCCCGAGGTCAGGTGGCAAGCAACAAAAAGAAAGCTACCCTCATAGCAGAACTAATGGAGGGGGACCAAACCAGCAGCATGGCGAATGTCAGCCAGGAGGAAGCAGAGTTCCAACAGAAGGTGATGTGGAGGCTAAACCTATATGGGCCAAATCCCCCACCAGAGATGGTGACGCAAGTCCTGGAGCAGGTGAGCGCAGAACGCAGAGCACAACAGGCAAGCGTAAACCAGGGAGACTCCGCTTCCTTAGCCGGATCTATAAATGGAGGGCAGTGGAGAAAGATCAACTATGCTGCGTTTAAAAGTTTTTCGGATGGAGAAATGGAAATTGACGCATACCTACAAGATTTCGAGTGTCAATGCGCTTTGGAGGGTCTGGAATCGGAGCAGTGGACCACGATTCTAAGCAGAAAACTCACGGGCCGAGCAGCAGAGGCATACCGAGCAGTTCCTGATACAGCCATACACGACTACGCCAGGGTAAAAGACATTCTGCTAGCCAGGTATGCCGTGACCCCAGAGACTTACAGGAAAAAGTTTCGGGCATTACGGAAAGGGGGCCGAGACTCCTACACCGAATGGGCTTTTAGGATGTATCGGGCGGCCCAAAACTGAATACAGGGCTGCCAGGCCACAACGCTAGAGGAGGTGCTACAACTCTTCTTGCTAGAACAATTTTTTGACCACACACCTGCAGACACCAAGGACTGGGTCAGAGACAGGAAGCCGGCCACAATCGAGGAAGCGGCCAAGCTGGCAGACGAGCATTACGAGGGAAGAAAAGGAGAGGCTAGTGGAAACCGCCCTCTGGTAAGGTCCAGCACCCCAACGCCAGGTACGCGGTACCACCCACGACACCCCCTAATTTTAACCGGAGACCGCCATTGGTATGTCACCAATGCAATCAGCCAGGGCACTACAAGATACATTGCCCTCAGCGGAGCAGAGGCAATTGGGAGCGGCCATCACCACCACCACCGAGGGCAGCCGCCCATCACTATCAGCATGAGCCGCTGGAAGACCACAGTCCTGAATCTGAGAAATGGACCGTACTACATGAGGTGAACCTAGCACAAGCCGAGGGGGACAACCGGATGCACCACAGACAATGGGTCACAGTAGATGGAAAGGAGGCTGAGGCACTACGAGACTCTGGGGCCACCCTCACGCTGGTGCAGCCTCACACCGTATCTGCGAAGGCACGCACCAACAGGACTGTTGCAGTAAGAGTGGCAGGAGGCGCCATCCACAAACTACCCACAGCCCAAGTGCAGTTAAATTGGGGCACCGGAGTCAAGCAGATGGAAGTAGGCATTATGTCGGACCTACCTGCAGAAGTATTGTTGGGGAACGATTTGGGGTGCCTAACTTCACAGCTGCTTACCCCAGATCCCGCTGGAACCTGCCCTGTGACTACCAGGGCGCAAGCCCGCCGAGCTGGACAGATGCACTCCGAGGAACCACAGGTAGGAACCGAAAACCCTGTAGTATGCCCTGACCCTATGCCCTTCTGGGGCACTCCACAAGACTTTGGCCATGCCCAGCAGTCAGATCCCACCTTAGCAGGTTACAGGAAGGCCGTAGGTACCCCTAAGGAAGGTAATGCTCAAGAGAACTTCCACTGGGACAAGGGACTGCTATATATGGTCACAGGGGGAGTGGGAAGTGGGGCAGCACAAGTTATAAAAAGGCAGCTAATTGTACCCCGCAAATACAGAGCAGAGCTTCTAAAGCTCAGCCATGATATCCCGCTAGCCGGACATCTGGGTATCAAGAAAACTAAGGATCGCCTTACCCAGACGTTCTTCTGGCCAGGGATATCAAAAGACTTGCAGACGTACTGCAGGACATGTGACACGTGTCAAAGGATAGGGAAACGGGGGGACCACCCCAAGGCCAAGTTACGGCCCCTACCTATAATAGAGGAACCATTCTACAGAGTGGCAGTAGATCTGATAGGGCCCCTCAACAAACCCAGCGCCTCCGGAAGGCGCTACATCCTCACGGTGGTGGACTATGCCACCAGATCTTTTCTCGAGTAGGATTCCCCCGGGAAATACTCTCAGATCAGGGAACCCAGTTCACGGCAACTGTCACTCAACAGTTGTGGCAGAGCTGCGGGGTGAAACCGTTATTTAGCTCCCCCTACCACCCCCAGACCAACGGCCTTTGTGAACGATTCAACGGCACGCTTAAGCAGATGCTTACAGCGTTCACAGAGTCCTGCGGTCAGTGGGAGAAATTTCTACCCCATCTCCTGTTTGCCTACCGGGAAGTGCCCCAGGCGTCGACTGGGTTCTCCCCCTTTCGAACTCCTATATGGGAGAAAAGTCCGGGGACCCCTGGACCTCCTACGGGAGCACTGGGAGGGCAACACAGGAGAGGAAGGGATCCCGGTTTTGCCGTACGTGCTGGAATTCCGGGACAGCCTGCGGGCACTGACCGAATCAGTTCGGGAGAGCTTACAGGCGGCCCAGAAACAACAGAAACAATGGTATGACCGGGGAGCACGAGATAGGAACCTGGAAGTAGGGCAAAAAGTATTAGCCCTCAGACCATCCAAAAAGGACAAGCTACAGGCGGCGTGGCAGGGGCTATTTAAAGTGGTGGAACGGATTAGCGACACCACCTATATTGTGGCCAAATGTTCGGATGAAAGGATCAGACGAGCTTTTCATGTGAACATGTTGAAACCGTACTTCGAGCGATCCGAGGACGTGGCCGCTATCTGTGCCCCGTCCACGGACGATACTGAAGGACTCCCCTTACCCAACCTGCTGGCAGCTAACCAAGGTAGCCTAGAGCAAGTTGGGTTGGGGGAGAAACTAAATCTCACACAGCAGACGGACGCAAAACAACTGCTGCAGGAACACGATGGGCTGTTCTCGGTCCGACCCGGATACACCTCCGCCGCAGTACACCGGGTGGAGACGCAGGGGGAGACCCCATTACGACAGCAGCCGTACCGTATCCCGGCAGCAGTACGGACCAGCATGTGGAAAGAAATCCAAGAAATGTTGGAGTTAGGAGTTATTGAGCCTTCCCAAAGTCCCTGGGCATCCCCAGTGGTTTTAGTACCGAAGCGAGACGGTACGATTCGTTTCTGTATTGATTACCGGAAACTGAACGACCGGACTATCACTGACGCATACCCCATGCCACGGATCGACGAATTGCTCGATCGCATGGCCAGCGGTCACTTCCTAACTACCCTGGACCTGTGCAAAGGGTATTGGCAAATTCCGCTAGACTCGGCCGCCATCCTCAAGTCGGCATTCGTCACCCCATTCGGGCTATACCAATTTCGGGTTATGCCTTTTGGGATGAAAAATGCCCCGGCTACGTTTCAACGGATGGCAGACCAACTTCTGGAGGGAATGCAGGACTTTGCATGTGCCTACCTGGATGATATTGCCATCTATAGCGGCACCTGGGAGGAGCACTTGACGCACTTGGCTTTGGTATTTAGGAGGTTACAAGAAGCCGGTCTCACCCTGAAACCCGAGAAATGCCATGTGGGCATGGCAGAGGTTCAATACCTAGGGCATAGAGTAGGGTCTGGGAAACAGCGCCCCGAACCCGCGAAAGTAGAGGCCATAGCCAATTGGCCCCAGCCCCGCACCAAGACGCAGGTATTGGCATTCCTAGGCACTGCAGGGTATTATAGAAAGTTTGTCCCGGAGTATAGCACCCTAGCAAAGCCCCTCACCGACCCGACCAAAAAGTCCCTACCCAAGCAGGTAGCCTGGTCCCCGGAGTGTGCAACAGAGTTCCAGGGACTTAAGACGGCTTTGAGTGAAGCTCCAGTATTGGCGGCCCCAGACCCTAACAAAACATTTCTCGTCCATACAGATGCCTCCATGTTTGGGCTGGGAGCCGTACTGAGCCAAGTGGGGGAAGACGGCATGAAGCACCCGGTGACATACCTCAGCCGCAAGTTATTACCTCGGGAGGTCAGCTACGCCACCGTGGAAAAAGAATGCCTGGCTCTAGTATGGGCCTTAAAGAAGCTCCAACCGTACCTTTATGGCCGTGCCTTTACCCTACTCACTGACCACAACCCCCTCATCTGGCTCAACCGAGTCTCTGGAGACAATCCCCGGTTGCTGCGCTGGAGTCTTGCGTTGCAGCCCTACAATTTTACACTGCAATACCGCCCGGGCAAGCAGAACGGCAATGCGGATGGGCTTTCCCGCCAAACCGACTTGGAAGTACAATTTTGACCCGGACATCCCCTAGCCAACCCGGCAGGGTCTAGGCGGGTATGCCGACCCATGGAACTAAGGGGGAGTATTGTGAAGAAAATAGACTTTATTCTGGACTTTCTCATAGGTTCTGTTTGTTTTTTAAGAACCCCTGGACCGATCTGGGTGAAATTTGGATATGTTGATCCCCCAGATCGGAGCTATCAGGGGATATGTAATTGTAGGGATACCTTGTGTGGAAAGGGGTGCTCCAACTTTTGGGAAACTTGGGGTGCTCTCTGCCTGGAGATAATTGGTTTATTCCTTAACTGATATCAATATCTCCCAGGCAGAGCTTGCTGTGATAATATCGTCTGCGGTGTCATGTAAATGAACTTTGGTCTGTCTCTCAAGAAGCATTTATTGTGTGAATTTCTATTGTTTAGCAGGTGAGAAGAGCTTATCTCTGCATCACCTCGTCTGGGTAACTGACCAGTAATTAACACATGTGGATTACATCGGAGACAGGACGTCTGTTTCCTTAGAGGTCGTTAGTAAAACCATTGTATGATGTTGTGTGAGGAGATTGTCATTGTTCATCTGATTACTTCAAGTATTCCTTTTGCTGTATATAAGACCTGCCTCTCATTAAAGCTTTTGCATATCTGGACACCCTTCATGAAGTCTTGGCTCATGTTTGGGGGGAACATTCATCTTGGAAACTGCATTCATCTCCACTATCCCCCTACCTTCTATGGTAGCGATAATCACTTATGCTCGGCGATTGAGGGACGGAAAGAAGGCCGCAGTACCTTACCCACTGCAGGTCTTAACAGTCGGCTTGCCAATTCCGTACTCTCGGAATGTACTCGGCCCACCGAAGGATGTGCGCAACCTCTGTCGCTGCAGCTGAACTCAGTGTGCCTCCCTGATGATTGACGTACGCCACGGCGTTGTCGGACTGGATCCTGACCGGTCGGCCCCGCAGATCCAGGGACCACCTGGCAAGGCACAGCTTGATTGCTCTAAACTCCAGAATATTGATCGGTAGGCGGGACTCCTCCTGAGTCCAGCGCCCCAAACGCCCCCCAACCGGAGAGGCTGGCATCTGTCGTGACCACTGTCCAGTGGCACGGCAGAAAACGACTTCCCGGTCCGAAGCACCGGAGACGCCAGCCACCACACCAGGGGAGACTTGACCAGTTGACTCAATTGAATCTGGTAATCCAGAGATGACGGAAGCTTGTCCCAACGTGACAGCCATTCCCTCTGTAGCACCCTGGTGTGGAATTGGGCATACGGAACCCCCTCGAAAGAGGCCACCATCAGACCCAGAACCCTCATGCAGAATCACAGAGATGACCACTTCTGGGTCGACAACTGCTGCACTGCAGATTGCAGAGTCTGAAGTTTCTCCGTTAGGACTAGTCCCAGGTATTCCAGTCCCTGAGACGGAATCAACACTGACTTCTGGACAATACAGAAGCCAGCCGAACTCTTGGAGAGTCTGACACGTGATAGACACGTCCTCTACTAATTTTGAGTCCAAAGAAGCTTGTAGGAGAAGGTCGTCCAGATATCCCATGATAACAAACCCCCACTGTCACAGCAGGGCCAGTATCGGGACGAGCACCTTGGTGAAAACCCTGTGGTGCCGACACCAAGCCAAACGGGAGGGTCACAAATTGAAAATGGTCCTCCCCGACCGCAAAGCACAGAAATCTCTGGCGCTTTGAACATATGGGAACATGCAGGTACGCGTTCATGACATCCAAGGACGCCCCTGATGGAGTGTCGCTATTACCGAGCGAAACGACACCATCCTGAATTTTTGCATTCTGACAAAAACAAATGAGGGCCTCGAGGTCCAGGATGGGACGGACCCCGTCCCTCTTGGGGACTACAAACAGATTGGAGTAAAACCCCTGAGACCGTTCCATCGAGGGAACTGGCACAATCACTCCCCCGACCAGAAGATCCTGGACAGCCCCTGACAGAGCGAACCGGAGGAAGCCAGAGGTTGGAGGGAAAAAAACCTGTTTGGTAGACAAGAGAAACTAACTCGTACCCCGAGGAAACCACTTCGCAACCCCAACGGTCGGAGAGGAGATACCTCCGCCGAGCCGCAAAGCTGGTCCCCCACCAGAGACACGGGCGAGGGCAGACCTTCAGGCAGAAGCACGTATGTCCACAGACTTGTTGGGCTTGCGGTACCAGGTGCGCTACTGCCCTGCAGCGGGGGTCTTAGCACCTTGCAAACCTTCCCCCACCGCACAGGGCGGGCAAAAAAAAAATGCTTGGGGGTTAGTAAAGAAGGTGAGGCCCCTAGCCCTTCCCAGACTATGGGAACAGTGTGCACTTACCACCCGAGGCATCCTTAATGATGCCATACAGGGATGCCCCAAAAGACCGCTCACCCTAAAAGGGTAAACCACCAAGGCCTTCTTTGAGGACCAGTCCGTAGACCAGCACTTCAGCCACACAAGGCGGCGCAATACCACCGCATAGGCAGAAGCCCCGGGAAGCAAGAGCGTACCAGGACCGACTCAGACAAAATCTTAGACCCAGAACTAATTGTTCAGCCATGTCCTAGCAGGTCTCGGAAGCCTCCAGCTCCTGCAGCAAAAACGTTGCCCGTACAGTCAGAGTCTGACACCAGAGCCCCGGCCAAAACCGGTCTCACAGCCGAACCCCCTACCGCGAAGATGGAGAGGGTCACAGCCTCCATTCTCCCATCCGCGGGGTCCTCAAAGGCAGGAGCTCCATTCACATGGTGGTTAGCTCAACCTGGACACAGGAGGGTCCACGGACGGAGGAGAGACCCACTTTACTAAAAAGGTCCTCCACAGAGGGATAACGGTCGCAATGCAAAAACTGTCTGCGGCGTATCCCATTCCTTGTACAACTGTCCCAAAAAAGGAACACAAGGAAAACATTGTCAGTGCGTGGCGGTTTGCGGGACCCAAAAGGGACTGGCACACCAGGTGCCCCCGCCACATCCTCAAGTACGGAGTACCACGCCTGCAGAAAAAACAGCTCCAACAATTCCTACCAGTAACCGACCCTGAATCAGAGTCGCTCTCACTGTGCGCGTGGGTTAAGCCCGCATCATCTGACAACACAGAGTGTCAGAGATATCCCCAGAAGCAGGCCAGGGAGGGCGGCGCTAATATACCCCCATCCGGCCACCAGTCGCTTCATGGCGAGAAAAAAATGCCACCGACATTGCCATAGCAGATGTGGCAGGGGCAGCAAGGGTCAACACAGGCTTACAGGGGAAGTAGTACCTGTCCAGGCTCCCCAATGCCCCCCTGCTGTGTCACCTAACAGCAAAGCAGAGTCACCCACGGTCACCTCCCGGCCTTACAGAGTATGGGGCAAGGAAAAACGCATATGTGGAGTCCGTGTGCCGCGCACCCCGAAAATGCAAAAACAAAAATGGGAAGGTCCCCCAGTGGGGTTTTTTAGCGGCATGATGTTCTCAATAAATAAGAGTGGTTGGATGATATTGAAGTTAAAATCTTTACTTGGTTTCAACATTAAATTACAATAAAATGTACAACATGGTTGGAGCATTTGTAAAATAATGTAGATAATATACATATAGTACACTCTGATTATACATGAAAATAAAAATGACAGTGGCAAAAATCAACAACAATACAATACACGTTACATCATGATTCAATTGTTTCCATATGAGTACCCCGACGCGTGTCGACCTAAACTGTCACGGTCTTCTTCAGGGAAATTGTACTCACTCAAGGGTTAATGAATTAATATGTAATCAGAGATGGTTGCGGAGAAGTAAAAATGATCCGAAGACCCCCATAGCAAGAGAAACCCCCGTTCCGCTTGACGGGAACCCACCAAACCGGGCTTACAAGGAGTCACAAGTGTGGACCATAGGGGGGAGGAGACGACCGGAAGACACATAGGCTCCATCCTAATGTATGTATGGAGGGAGCTGTCCCAGGATCACATGAGTATGGGGGCCCCCAGGGAAACTCACCCAGGTACCGCGCAGTCTGAGAGAAGCCTAAGTGTACAGAGAAGTCGGCTGTGCTGCGTTTGTCCCTCAGGCAGATTTCATTTCTGCAGCGCTAAAGCGGCCACACAAGGCCAAACGATTTCCAAGATGGCCGCCGAATGTGTAAAAAAACAGTCCTCGACCACAAAAAAATGGCCGCCGAGCTATATAAAGCGGACTCCGGCAAAATGGCGGCCGTTGCGCATTTAAGACAGTGACAGCAAAAAACAGTACAGCACAAAATCACCATAGCACACAAAAAGGCCCTGTAGTGAACCCACTCAGCCCCCGCTACGCACACAGTTCCAGGTGTACCAGAGACCCCAGAAAACCCCCCCTCACAGCCGCTACCCAAATGGGAAAGGAGGGAGAGAAAATAAGAGAGAGAGGAAAGCAGGGCAAGCCCTCAGTCGACCTCCCAGGGGAAAATTCCAGCCAGACCACTTACCTGAGCAAGGGGCCACTACTTACTCGTCCTGTGACCACCGGCTGGAGGTATCCCAGACAGAACCAACGTCCGCTAAACGGCATGGCTGTCGGCCAGACATACTGACAAAGCCATAAAAGACCGGTCATATGTGTGCCCTAGAACAAGATGTTCCCCTGGAGCAACGGGGCCTGCCGTGGACGTCCCAAAGCTAAGCTGAGGGCCGGACACGCTCGATGGCCGAACATGGGGAAACTACAAGTGTCAAGACCCAGCCTGCTGTTGATAGAAGAATCACAGGATTCAAAAATGCAGGAACAAAATAAAGAGCGGAAAAAAAAAAATCGCAAGAAAAAAAATCTCCAGAGTACAGGACTCCAAAAGTGCCTGACCTCTCCTTTTGTTAGGCAGGAAAAAACTGAGGCCGTTAGCACAGGGTGTGGGTTATACGCCCCCTGGAAGGAGCTGCACTAAGGAATGTGTTGTTAACACTTAAAGTGCTTTTTTTCTGCCTAAACTCTCCTAAAGGAAGCGGATATAACCCTACTGTCAAAGGATGCTGTGTCCGTCCATGAACGGAAGAGAAATTCTACCAACACTTACTGTGTTAATAGGGGGATCTTGATTTTTTTTCCTTCCACCTATGGTGAAAGGAAAAAAAAAAAGAAAAAAAAAAAAAGATTTATCTATGGCTTGCCTCAAATACTGGTTGTATGCCTGTTTTGTTAATCTAGAAGTATCTATATACTTTTACTCACCAGATTAGATAGGCAGATCAAAAGTCCTGACTTCACTGGTGTCAAGCTTGGTCAGTTCTTGCGCTTCCCGATTTTTTGCTCACAGAAATTAATTTTTCTAAAACTAAAAGCAATCTACCTATAACTACCTGTTACGCTCCATACAAGACCATAAGAAGTTGCAGACAATCCAGTACAAGTAGTTTTTTTTATTATTAAAGAAAATGTTAAATGAAACAATTTGAAAAGCCAAGTTTATTGTATGCATTTGGAAAAGCAAATCTAAATAACGGCTGTCAGAGGAGTTGCTGGCAAGTGCTTTCCTTGCAGAAGGAGTAATCAGGAGTGTGGCGACAGCATGTTGCTCAAATTTCAATATGACTGCTTTAATTAACCCTTCAAGTGCAAAAAGAATGGAGTGAGGGCTGTAAAATAAACAGGTGGTTTTTGCTCAGTTTGTTATAGAAATGATGTTAAGGCGACCTGCCAACTTGCAATTGTGTGTTCTTGAGTCAGGCACTTTTTGTTTTTGGAGAAATGGATCAGTCAGATGATGCAGTCCCTCCTTGGCTTCACTCCTTACTGCTGAACTATGCATTCTACATAACAAAGGCTAGACATCGACAAAGCAAGAACACAACCACGGCTTTTACCAGAGACACATCCACTCAATACTCAGCAATGAACGGATAATCCTTATGTTTTCTGGCTCTGCAGGATGAGAAAGAAGGTAAATGTATTTTATGCAAGAAAGCAAAAAAATCTTTCAAAATGTAATCTAGGTCAGAGCATTGTGTAACCTAAAAAAAATAAAAAAAAACACAAGAAAATCACTTTAAGCTTCTGTTGCTGGGTAAAGGAGTAAAAACTAAATTTAAGAAAACTGATCAGGAAAACAGAAATAAATCAAACCTTTGATCTAGTTAGATATTCATTATAAACCATGTTAAATATAGCTAGTGTAAGTACCAGAATGCAATTTGCCTAAGGAACATCTGAGCTTTGTGTTATTTGCCCACAAAAGGTGGATGCAAGCATTAGTTGGGCAAGTATTTTTCTTAAAATACATGTCCGATTCCCTTTAAAGGGTCACTAAAGGAAAAAAATGTTTTTGCTGAAATGACTGTTTATTGGGTATAGAGACATAAAAGTTAACCGATTCCTTTTAAAAATGATTAAAAATTGAATTTAATCTATCATATAATGTGCCTCTAGTTTCACTTTCGGTTTTAAAGGTACATACATGAAGTTCCGGGTGAGAGGTGAGTCGGGAAGACTCAGAACAAAAACAAACAAATCCAGGGCAGTGTTTTGTTTTTAAAATGAATCTGATTGGTTCTGAGGAGTTTTAGACACACAGTAATGACAGCTTAGACCACCGTGAAAATCTCCCAGTACCATGGTTATAAGGAAACAGGCAACCAGGAAGTGTGGAGATCACAGCAGAATTACAGCTACTTCAAAGCAAAAACGAACAATGAGGACATGAAACCAGTACTGCAGTAAGGTAAAGGAAGCTATTTAGCTAAAAAAAAAAAATTTCCTTTAGTGACCCTTTAAGGGGTTGAAGAATTTTTACCAGCTTCTGCCTGAACTTCTCAGGGTAGAAGGAAATCCTTCATAGCGCCATGATTGAAAACTTATATCTGTAGCCATGTGATAACCTATCATATGTTTCAAGGATTTAACCAACTTTGCCTCATCCCTCTTCCAATCTATTTTCAATGTTCACAATACACTCCTTCAGCAAAGTAAAAAATGACCAGGAAAAGCAAAATGAATACTTACGTAGACAATGCACAAACCCTCCAGCCCCGATCAAAGCTTATTATCTCTTTCATTTCTTCCTTAGACAGTTTAAAATCAAACACCTGCAGATGATATATAAACAATATGAGGGTTCATAAAAATTGATATTGCAACAGGACAATTCCTTCACTACCCCAAAAATACAGACAAGTTTCCATACCTGAAAATTCTCCAAAATGCGCTGAGGAGTTACAGATTTTGGGATAACAACCAAGTTCCTCTGAATAGGGAAGCGGAGCAAAACCTGAAATGTAAATCATATTAGCCAACTGTCTTCATAATCTTAACAGGACAGATGTCTTTTTATGTCTAGCGGCAATCTTCGATTTTGGTTCATTTAAATCCCTGGCGCCCAACCTGCAGTCCCTCGTCACTTATTGTGCAGGACTCAGGGGCCCTGCAGACAATAGTCTGGTTTTCCTTTGCCAAGGTGCTTATTTAAGGCAGAGATAGAAAACTTCTAGTGGCCTGACCCCTTGATAAAGTTTCCCAAGTTGTGGGGGACTCCTAACAGTAAAATTATTTTCGTAGCGTGGATTGTCGGCACCCAAGGCAAGTCAAGTAATTTGCACCCCTAACCCACGAACATGTAGCACCTCCTGAGTCCCTTCCACTCGTACAGTATTGAAACCCCTTACAGTACATTTTAGGATGTACCACTCATTTTCTTTGTTCTCCTTGCTTTCCCTTTTATCTCTCTATGAAAATGTATTTTTATTTTTTCCCCATCCTTCTCTCTAGTCTCTTGCTCTGTCTTATTCTTTCTTACATGTATTCTAATTTTTTCCTTCTCTTACTACTTGGGGGGGGGGGTAGAATGGGATGAGTGGTAGTGCTTGGGGGGAGTTCTGATCAGCCAAATTAGGTGCCCTTGATCAGGGTCATCTGCTGATCTGAGAACTGTAGTGGGGACTTTTAATGGAAACTATAATCAGAGGTAGTGTTACTCAATGCGTCTCCGACTTTGTGGCGTCTCATAGCAGTGACACCAATGCTCAAATCAGGAGATAGGGTCACTTCCAGTCCCTCCCACTTTACATTCCTCACCAGTTAGCGGACCTCTAGTCTCTACCCCCCAGCCATGCCATGAACTGAATGGGTGGCTGTGACGCGGCTTAGTGGGCGGCCACAGGCTCCAGGGACAGCCCTGCTGGGCGGCCGCGAAAAGTCTAGGAGAGCAGCGCAGGCTTCAGGAATAGCCCAAGATTCAGTGACCCCTGGCAAATCATCATTTGACCCCCAAGGGGGTCCCGACCCCCAGGTTGAGAACCACTGCTTTAGACTTAAGGACCGAGCCTCCGAGATTTGTTGTTTACAAGTTAAAAACATTTTTTTTGTGGTAGAAAATTACTTAGAACCCCCAAACATTTAAATTTTTTTATTTTTCTAACACCCTAGAGAATAAAATGGCGGTCGTTGCAATACTTCGTCACTCCGTATTTGCACAGCGGTCTTACAAGCGCACTTTTTTTTGGAAAAAAACAAACACACACACACACACCACCAGTAAAGTTAACCCTTTCTTTATATTTCAAAAGATAATGTTACGCCAAGTAAATTGATGCCACACGTCACGCTTCAAAATTGCACTCGCTCGTGGAATGGCAACAAACGTTTACCCTTAAAATAAAAAATAAAAAATTCTACCGGTTGCATGTTTTGAGTTACAGAAGAGGTCTAGGGCTAGAATTATTGTTCTTGCTCTACAGATAGTGGCGATACATCACGTGTGGTTTGAACACCATTTTCATATGCAGGCGCTGCTCACGGAAGCTTTCGCTTCTGCACGCGAGCTCAGCGGGACGGGGCACGTTTAAAAATAGTTTTTTTCCTTATTTAATTTTACTTTTTTAGAACAGTGTGAAAAATAAGACACTTTTATTCCTATTACAAGGAATAAACATCCCTTGCAATAAATAAAGCATGACAGGTCCTCTTAAATATGAGATCTGGGGTCAAAGGCCTCAAATCTGTGACGAAGGGCACGGGTATGATATTTCCCCACTGATCTTTTATATATATATAAAAAAAAATATATATATATATATAATAATAATCTTGCCCAAGAAATACCAAATTAAAGTACAAGTATTTTTTAAGGGGACTGTGGGAAGCAAAATTGTGGCAGCCCCGATTTCTAAAGGTGTCAATTTTGAGAGCTGTAATGTCTAGAAGTCTCATATAATGTCTTCAGTAGCATGACCCCAGTCTTCAAAGGCTATAGCATTTTTGCAGTCTCTGACCATCTCTTGTAACATGCCTGTATTTCTTTTTCTAGTCATATATTCACTGAACATTATATGTGGTACCTTTGGTGCTGTCAAGAGCCCTATCTGAAGCCCCCCTATATGAACAAAGGTACCGTCATCATTAAAAAAATAAAATAAATCACCTGGGCAGACGTCTTGTTATGTCTAGCAGCAATCTCTTTGATTTTTGGTTCATCTAAAAGGGATGGATCCTCTGGTTTGGCCCTTTAAAAACAAGATATGGTTCAATTTAGCAATTGTGCTTACTGAAAGAAAATGTAAAGCAGAGAATTTTATGACTACAAACCCAAGTTCTCAAAATTGATAGCAACTATAAAATCGCAAAAAAAGTGATAGCAGCAGGGAAGGGTGTTGATCAACAGGGGGCTAAATGCACACACAGCCCAGAGCATAAAGGCTATTGCAGAGATCTGTGACTGCATTATCAACCTGGAAAGAATCCAATTCAAGCTTAGGGTAAAATGGAAGATATTGCTGCAATAAAATTGAATTCCTATAAGAATTACATTGTATGAATTATTTAGAATTAAAGCTCAATTGCCTTATGTAACCACTTAAGGACCACCCACCGCATATATACTGCAGCAGGGTGGCCCTATTGCATGAAACTACGTACCTGTACATAGTTTTGTGCACAAGACACTGCGGGCACACCCACTGCACTGCAGGTGAGCCAAGAGAGGCAGAACGGGAATCTGCCAATGTAAACAAAGCAGACCCCCTTCAGAGAGGAGAGTACAGTGTGATAGTCTGTTCCTAGTAATCAGGAACAGCGATCTCTCTGTACTCCTAGTCAGTCAACTCCCCCCACGGTTAGAAACACCTCTCTAGAACACACTTATCCCCTTGATCGCCCCCCAGTGTTAACCCCTTCTCTGCCAGTGTCATTTATACAGTGATCAATGGATATTTTTAGCTTTGGTCACTGGTCCCAAAAAAGTGTCCAATCTGTCCGGCACAATGTCGCAGTCCCGCTAAAAATGATAGATCACTGCCATTACGAGAATTTTTTTTTTATATTATATAAATATTATATTAGTAATAAAAATGCCATAAATCTATTCCCCATTTTGTAGACGCTATAAATTTTGTGCAAACCAATCACACACTTATTGTTTTTTTTTTTTAACCAAAAATATGCTTGTAAATGTCTTTATTCTGAGAAATCCTCACTTCCTGTAACTCCACACAGTAATGCAAGGCTTTCTCCCTGGTGTGGAGTGTCATGCTCGCCCCCTCCCTTGAGGGGGCGAGCAGGAGAGTCAGGACGCCCACTAATACACAGCTCTTTTCTTTATCTGCAACGTAGAGAGCGTCCTGACTCTCCTGCTCGCCCCCTCAAGGGAGGGGGCGAGCACGACACTCCACACCAGGGAGAAAGCCTTGCATTACTGTGTGGAGTTACAAACAGAAGAACAGAAAGTGAGGATTTCTCAGAAGAAATAAGGACATTTAAAAGCAAAAATCGAAGGATGAGGTAAGTGAAGGAGGACTGCACTAAGGTAAAGGAAGCTATTTAGGAAAAAAAGGATTTTTGTACTCACCGTAAAATCCATTTCTCTGAGTTCATAGACGGACACAGCCTTCATTGACCTTAGGGTTATGCTTCTTCCTACCAGGAGATTTAGGCAGAATTCTACAGCACTTAAGGTGTTAAAAACCTTTCCTTAATGCCGCTCCTCCCAGGGGGCGTGGCTCCCCCAGGCATAACCCACACCCTGCTCTAGCAGCCTCAGTTCCTAACAAGCAGTACAAACAAAGGAGGGGTGGGTGCTGTGTCCATCTATGAACTCAGAGAAATGGATTTTACGGTGAGTACAAAAATCCTTTTTTCTCTTTCGTTCATAGACGGACACAGCCTTCATTGACCTTAGGGACGTCCCCAAGCAGTGTCCAAAAATTCGAGGGGTGGGAAAAATAACACAGCAAAGACAGGTTACACCCCAAACAAAAACCGGAGTTACTCAACGGAGGAACTCCAACCTTAAACTGCCGCCTGTAACACCCTGCGGCCGAAGGAGGCATCAGAAGATGCACTCACATCCACCTTATAAAACTTTGAAAAGGTGTGGACCGACGACCAGGTCGCAGCCTTACACACCTGTAACACAGAGGCTTGGTGTCGGAAAGCCCAAGAGGCCCCGATCGCCCTGGTCGAATGCGCCGTGACCCGAAAGGGGGGCGCCCGCCCCTTCAGGGCATAGGCATGAAGCACAATCCGTCGGAACCACCTAGGAACGGTGGCCGACGAGACTGCCAGGCCCTCTTGTAGGGCCAGCCACCGACACGAACAGTGAGCCCGACTTCCGGAACGGAACCGTAACATATAAGTACACTCGTAGGGCCCGAACCACATCCAGAGGATGCAAAGTGGCCTCCTCTTGGCATTTCGGCCGAGGACATAAGGATGGAAGAACAATGTCCACATCCAAGTGAAAAGCCGAAACGACCTTAGGGAGAAAAAACAGCTGCGGCCGCAGCACCACCTCATCCTTACGGATGACCAAGCAGGGAGCCTTGCAAGACAAGGCCGTCAGAACAGACAGACACCCGTCTGATTGAGGTAATTGCTACCCGAAATAAAATCACCTTTTGTGACAATAAACAAAAAACCTCCCGAATGTCCTCAAAGGGAGCATCCCGAAGCACTGAAAGGACTAAATTCAAGTCCCATAGGGGTAATGGAGGGCGCACCGGAGGGGCCAACTGCCAGACACCCTGACCCAACGTACGCACCCAGGAGTGCGATGCCAAGGGTCGCTGCAAGTAAAAACAGCCAGAGCAGAAATCTGGCTCCTAACCGTACGTAAGGCGAGAGCCTGAACCATTCCCTGCTGAAAAAACAGCAGAATCCTGTACACAACGCATGTACGAGAGTGCCAGTTCATCTCCCCACACACAGAGAAGTAGGCCTTCCATGTATGAGGAAAAAACCCACGTGAGGTAGACTTCCGTGCAGGCAGCACGGTAGAGACCACCGAGCCCAATAGGCCTCGGTCCTTAAGCCCCTGGCTCTCAACAGCCACGCCGCTAAGGCCGGTGGCTGTGAAACAGGGTGGAAGATCGGACCCTGTAACAGAAAATCAATTCCCAGGGGAAGACGCTAGGGGGCGTCTGCCACCAGACGCACCTGGTCCGCGTACCAGAAGCGACGCGGCCAATCTGGGGCAATCAGGACCGATAGAATCCCTACAGCTTCCACTCTGCGCAGCAGGCGAAGAAGAAGTTTCCGAGGAGGGAAGGTGTAAAGTAGGTGACAGTGACCCCAAGGAGCCACCAACCCGCCTGACGCGTCCACCCACAGGTCCTTAAACCTGGCCACGAACCGTGGCAC
The DNA here is from genome assembly GCF_905171775.1 of Rana temporaria. NCBI lineage: Eukaryota > Metazoa > Chordata > Amphibia > Anura > Ranidae > Rana > Rana temporaria. Next base: position 378,670,291 of record NC_053491.1, on the reverse strand, counting down.
CTACCGAAAAAGACGGGACGCTAGAAGGTCCACGTCCGGAGTGCCCCACTTTCGGCACAGACCCCAAAACACCTGCGGGTGGAGAGACCACTCTCCTTGGCCCAGTGCAGTGCGACTTAGGTAGTCGGCTAGCCAATTCCGTATTCCCGTAATGTACCCGGCCGATAGAGCCGGAACGGACCCTTCGGCTCACCGAAAGGATGTGAGCGACCCCCGTCGATGCAACAGAACTCCGTGTGCCTCCCTGATGATCAACCTACGCCACGGACGTGGTGTTATTGGACAGGATCCTGACCGGTCGGCCCTGTAGATCCAAGGACCACCTGGCAAGGCAAAGCTTGATTGCTCGGAGCTCCAGAACGTTGATCAGTAGGCAGGACTCCACCTGAGTCCAGTGCCCCTGGGCTGACTGGGTGCCCCAAGCGCCCCTCCCCAACTGGAGAGGCTGGCATCCATCGTGACCACTGTCCAGTGGCCTGCAGAAAAATGACTTTCCGGCCCGAAGCACCGGAAACGCCAGCCACCACACCAGGGGAGACATGATCAGATGACTCAATTGAATCTGGTAATCCAGAGATGACGGAAGCTAGTCCCATCGTGACAGCAGTTCCCTCCGTAGTACCCTGGCGTGGAATTGGGCATACGGAACCGCCTCGAAAGAGGCTACCAACTGACCCAGAACCTTCCTGCAGAATCGCAGAGATGACCGCTTCTGGGTCGGCAACTGCTGCACAGCAGATAGCAGAGTCTGAAGTTTTTCCGTTAGGAGAAAAACACTCCCGCCCCGGAGGAATCCAGGACTAGTCCCAGGTATTGCAGTCCCTGAGACGGAATCAACCCTGATTACAGGACAATCCAGAAACCAGCCGAACACTCGGAGAGCCTGACACGTGATAGACACGGCTCCACCAATGCAGAGCTCGGCTCCACCAATGCAGAGCTCGAAGAAGCTCGTAGGAGAATGTCGTCCAGACATCCCATGATAACAAACCCCCGCTGTCACAGCCAGGCCAGTATCGGGACGAGCACCTTGGCGAAAACCCGCAGAATGGGAAGGACACCAATTGAAAATGGTCCCCCCCGACCGCAAAGCACAGAATCTCCGGTGGTTTGAGGATATGCAGGTACACGTTCATGACATCCAAGGATGCCAGAAAATCCCCCTGATGGAGTGCCGCTATTACCAAGCGAATCGACACCACCTAAAAGTTTGCACCTTGACAAAACAAACGAGGGACTTGAGGCCCAGGATTGACCGGGCCCCATCCTCCGTGGGGACACAAACAGAATGGAGTAAAAACCCTGAGACCGTTCCAACGAGGGAACTGGCACAATCACTCCCCTGACCAGAAGATGCTGGACAGCCCCTGACAGAGCCAACCAGCGAGCTGGAGGAGGCCAGAGGCCAGAGGGAAAAAACCTGTTTGGCAGACAAGAGAGAAACTCAATCTTGTATCCAAAGGAAAACACTTTGCAATGCGAAGCCAGTCTCCCACCTGAGACACGGGCGGGAGCAGACCTTCAGGCGGAAGCAGGTATGTCCGCAGACTTGTTAGGCATGCGGTATCAGGTGCGCTGCTACCCCGCAGCGGGGATTCAAGCACCATGTAGACCTACCCCCACCGCACAGGGCGAGCGAAAAAAACGCTGAGGTAGGCAAGGAGGGTCCTTGCACAGGGTCCCTAGCCCTTCCCATACTGTGGGAACAGCATGCGCTTACCACCCGTGGCATCCTCAATGATGCCATTCAGGGAAGTCCCAAAAGGCCCCTTCACCCTTAACGGCCATCACCAAGGCCACCTTAGAGGTCCTTCTTCCAGCTCCTGCAGCAGGAGCTTCGCCCTTTTAGTCGGGGCTCGACCAGAGCCGGCCTCACCGCCGAACCCACCACCGTGAATACACAGACAAAATTCTCACCGCTCCAGGTGAGCCTCATAGACAATCAAGGGCTGTTGAACCACCAGGGTGCTGGCAATGCTGATGATAGCAAAAATACAAGGACGAAAGCTGGACAGCCGCACTCCAAAATTTCTTAAAAAAGAGATGTCTTTTATTTTCAACTGTGCATACAGTCACTGCAAACCCACAACAAACAGTATGGCCAACGCGTTTCGCACTGGCAGTCAGTGCTTAGTCATGGCTTCTTCCAGCTCCTGCAGCAGGAGCTTCGCCCTTTTAGTCGGGGCCCGACCAGAGCCGGCCTCACCGCCGAACCCACCACCGTGAATAGGGAGCGGGCCACGGCCTCCACTCTCCTATCAGTGGGATCCTGAAATGCAGGAGCCCCTTCCACAGGCAACGTGGTGGCCTTGCGCAGTCTGGACACAGGGGGGTCCACTGGCGGAGGAGAGACCTATTTTTTTTTTTTAAAGCCCCCCCAAGGGGGTAACGGGTTGCAAAGTTTTTTAACAAACTTTTTGCGGTGCATCCCATTCCTTGTATAACATATTGTCCAAATAAGGAACACAAGGAAACACTTCAGCGGTGCGTGGTAGTCTGCTGGTACTGACACGGAAGTGTCTCCGCCACATCCTCAATTTTTAGAGTCTCACGCACCGCAGAAACAAGAGCTCCAACAAATTCTTGCCAGCAACTGACTGCAGCAGAGTCATCCTCACTATCCATAAGGGTTAAACCCGCAGCCTCTGACATAACAGAACCAGAAAAAAAACAGTAATTCTGTGTCATCCCCAGAAGCAGGCTCAGGGAGGGGGCGCTTTTTTACCCCCCATCCGGGCACTAGCTGCTTCAAACCTGGCAAGAAACCCAGGACAGCCAACATAACAGATGTGGCAGGGGAAGGGGCGTTAAGGGTTAACTCAGGCATAGCTTGAGAGGGAGACCTGGCTCAGGTTCCATAGTGTCAGCGCTGAGTCACCCACCCTGCAAGGCAGGACAAAAAAAAAAAAAAACCCACTGGTCACCTCCTTGCTGCTATTGCAGAGCATGGGGGCCCCTGGTATTCACCACCCCACCCAGCTGCAGAGGGAGCTGAAAAAAACCTGAGGTGTGCTCTGATGTGCTGGCTGTGATGTGTCACCTCAAGGAAGATTCACAGCGTTTCACAGCACTAAAACTGTTACAGCACTAAAACTGGTAGAAGAGACCAGAGGCCTAAAAAACTGTTACAGCACTAAAACTGTACAAGATACCAGAGGCTGTGCTGTGTCTGTCAGCGTTACCAAGGAGATTTCCAAGATGGCCACTGTCTGAGGTAAAAATTACCTCATAGAACACAGCAGCACTGGCTGTGCTTTGTCACCTCAGGGAAGAATCACAGCGTTACCAAGGAGATTTCCAAGATGGCCGCCGTCGGAGGTAAAAAATCAACTCATAGAACACAGCAGCACACAGCAGCAACCCCCAGAGTAACAACACAGTCCCCCAACAACACACGGGCCCCGGTGGTAATAAAGAAAACCTAGGAGGCCCCCCTTCACAGCCACTACCCAGTCAGGGGAAGGAGGGAGAGGAAGGGGAGAGAGGAAGGCAGGGCGGACCCTCAATCGACCTCCCCAGGGAAAACACCAGCCAGACCACTTACCTGAGTAAGGGGCCACTACTTATCCGTCCTGCGACTACCCGGCTGGAGGTATCGCAGACAGAACCAACGTCCGTAAACGGCATGGCTGTCGGCCAGACACGCTGTGACACAGCCATAGAGACCGGTCATATGTGTGCCCTAGAACCGAAGTTCCCCGGCCGCCCCTGGAGCAACAGGGCCTGTCGTGGACGTCCCAAAGCTGAGCTGAGGGCCGGCACACGCTCGAAGGCCGAACATGGGTGGACTACAAGGGTCGAGGACCCAGCCTGTCACCCAGTCGGCTGTTGATAGAAGAATCGCAGGATTCAAAAATGCAGGAACAAAATAATAAAAAAGCGAGAAAAATCGCAAGAAAAAAACTCCAGAGTCCAGGAACTCCAGAGAGAGCTTGACCTCCTGTCGTTAGGCAGAAAACAAACTGAGGCTGCTAGAGCAGGGTGTGGGTTATGCCTGGGGGAGCCACGCCCCCTGGGAGGAGCGGCATGAAGGAAAGGTTAAGCGCCTTAAGTGCTGTAGAATTCTGCCTAAATCTGGTAGGAAGAAGCATAACCCTAAGGTCAATGAAGGCTGTGTCCGTCTATGAACGAAAGAGAAAACATTTTTTACCTTTACAACCCCTTTAAACTGAAGAAGACATTTTTTTTTCTTCTTTATTACATTTTATTGGATAGGTATAATGGCAAAAACGGAAAAGAGAAAAAAAAAAAAAGAAAAATTTTCGGCCTTTTATTTATAGTGCAAAAAGGTAAAACCGCAGGAGGTGATCAAATACCACCAAAAGCATCATTACTTTGCAGGCCATGGCGTGCACACGCACGTGAGGAGGAGGCGCGCCCGTAGGTGGGGGGAGTGAAGAGCGGGGAGTTTGCTGGGGATGAGGACGGGCCGTGCTGAAGGCAAAGCGGAGATGACAGCCCTCATCCGCACACCACACGCTGCCGAGTTGAGGGGAGCTCAGTGGGTACTATCTGCAGCGTAGCGGCGGGGACGGACAGCTGCACGAGACGGACCGGCCCAGCCCGTTCTACACCATTCGATTCGGCCGCACCGGGGCTCACAACGGCTAGTGAAATGGACGGGAGAGGAGGAGGAGGAGAGCGGGACGTGCAGCGGGAGGTCTGAATCTGCTTTGGATCACACGGCAGTATACATCTACCCACACCCACCATCACAGGAGAAAAGGTCGGCCCCCACCTCTTATTTTTATCGGCGGAGGTAAGGTAGAGAAAAGTCCCTAGGGGACGAAGAAGAGGAGGTAATGAAATAAAAGCTACTTTTACCAAAGTTGATCAAGGTCTGTTTAAAGGTCAAAAGGTCTGTTAAAGGTCTCTTAAAGGTCTGGTATCACTCATTTGCTGATTACCTACATGAAAAGTAAAATACACAAATGTTCCCTGAGAAGGTGATAAAAGCTACCCTAAAGCATTAAATGGCAAACCCCCCTAATTGAGTAAATGGGACTGTGTTACCCGAACAGACGGGGTGTACTGTAATGTAATGTAATGCATGACACAATGTATGATGCAAGGAATACTTAAGAGGAAATTGGAAGGACAGCAGGAAGATAGGGAGGAGCAATACAGTAGCTTAATAAGAACACATACAAATAACCCTATGAACTTGGAAGGGGTATCCCCCTCTCTCACATAAAGGCTCTCCTTACAGTACCTACAAAGGGATCCTCAGAAACTGGACTTATACAGGAAATGACTTTAAAACGTTAAGGTTCTTCTCGAGCTTCTCCCCCGGCCTACATTATCCGGGTAGATAGCTGGACATACGGAGACATAAGCATTTGGGAAGAAATCTTGGGGGGCCATTCGTACTCACTCTAAAAGGTGAGAGTGGAACTAGTTCATATTGAACCTGGATAGACTGCCATTTATTCTTTCTTTCCCCTTTTCCTTTATGTGTACCCTTATTTTATTTTTTTTGTTTTGTGTGTACCCAGCTGACTTAGCCATTGAGCTATATTACATACTGACACTGACCGGATGGGACAGGGTATGTCAGGTACCGTGAGACCAGGGGGAGCAGAAGACTAATAGACTGAGTGGAGCGGCATCAAATTTTTTTATTTTTTTTTGACAATCAGGGGGTATGTGTGAAATCATGTAAAAGTATGTTGCCAGCTTAGGCAGCTGTTGGTTGTGGTTGTAATACCATAACACTAAACTAGGTGGAACCCCCACATCCCTCTGAGAAGTACCCAGAATAGATAAAAACCGGCATACAGGTTTAGACCTGAAACTCCACTCATAACATATTGGGCGGCTGCTAGCCCGAAGGTCTACCCTGCCACAACGTATTATCTGGCCCTGAATAAGGGGAAATGGTATGTGCCCCCCTCCCGTATCTCACCAGCACTTATAAATAATCATCCACAGTAATCTACTAAGAGAAATTTTGAAAATTATTGGATATTATTAAATAGGGAGGAGGCCTCCAAAAATAGGGATAGGCACCCTGCCGGATATCTCCTAACCACTCCCAACCACTGCGGAAGGAGTGCTGGGGTAAGAGCGGAGAGGGGATAGTAGAAGGTCAAGCTGGGGAAGAGAATTAGAAGAAGGGACAATAATATGAGCAGAATGACAAGCAGATCTACAAAGGGGGGACCCCCGACAACCCCAAGTAACTTAACAACAAGCTCAATTAGACCATTTATGACTAAAGGAGAAAGTCCACGAATTCAAGGTCCCCAGGGAACAACAAAGCAACAACAAGCAAATAAAGACAAGAAGCCGGAAACCAGAAAACACCAGGGGGGAAATACCAGCGAAACATCTATGGAATTAAGAGAAGAAGGAATTATAGAGCGGGGAGCTGAAAGCAGCGGGCCAGAGGTACAACATACAGGCTCGCAGCCTCTAACAAAAGGAGAAATGGCAGAAATGCTGCTAAAAATGGAAATGGCGATCAAGAGTGAAATCAAGGGTGAAATACAGAACCTACGGTCAGATCTGGGCCACTTACTCGGCAGAATGGAAACAATTGAAGAATGATCAGAGAAGCAAGAACAAGAAGTCAAAGCATTAAAGGACCAAATAGACCAGACACAACTACAACAGAGACTTATCCTTTACAAAATAGAAGATCAGGAAAACAGAAATCGAAGACAAAACCTGAGGATAAGGTCAATCCCAGAGGAGAGGGGAGAAGATCTCAGGAAAATAATGCAGAAGATATTTAATCCCCTGCTGGAAAAACCAGTAGAAGACCCCATTAGGATCGAAAGGGTCCATAGAGTGGGGAATCCGCAAAGAGCTAGCTCGGAGCGATCAAGAGACGTTATAATTAGGTTCCGACTCTATGAGGACAAAGAAACAGTGTGGAAGAAACTAAGGGGTCAATCTCCGATAGTCTTTGAAGGGATAGAGTTACAGATATTCTCTGACCTATCAGTAGAGACCCTGGCAAGGAGACGAGTATTGAAACCACTTTTAAAGCGGATGATAGATCTAAACATTAAATACACTTGGGGATATCCGGCATGCCTAATTGGCACAAAAGACGGAAGATCTGCAATATTGAGATTTCCGGAGGACTTAGAAGAGTTCTGCAAAAAATTGGACATTCAGATACCCGACCTACCAGGATGGGAATAGAGGAGTAGGGGATAAGGGAGGAAAGGATGAGCTAATTTATAATAGCCTATTTCTCAGAACTTTTTCCTTTTTTTTCCCCCTGTTATGTCTTCTGTTCTGTTTTTGTTCTCTGTGGTGATTTCTTGGGGTGGTAGGGGAATTCCCCCCCCCCCCCCCCCCGCTCTACGATTAGACCGGAGGGGAGGCAATCCCGGGACCCCATCTAGAGGGAACTGGACCAGACATGGAGGATGGTTCAGAGGTCAATAATTGGCCTAGAGGGGAGGGGGGGGGAGTGGGGAGAGGGCGGGACGGGGGGGAGAGGGAGAGGGGGAGGGAGGATGAGGGAGGTGGGGGAGGGGAGGGTGGGAGGGGGGAAGACGGGGCCTATCTCACCAAAATAATCAGAAAAAAGGGAAAGACCAAAGATGCCACAAATTAAATGCATATCCTACAATGTGAAAGGTCTCAACAGTCCAACTAAGAGACACAAGGTGCTTAAGGAATTGAAAGGATATAAAGCAGACATTTCCTTTCTACAGGAAACCCATATTACTCTAGGATCGAATGTCAGACTATATGCCCATGACTTCCCTATTTGGTACTATGGAGATACTATCTCCAAAAGAGCCAGAGGGATAGCAATTGGAATCTCAAAAAGGGTACGGTTTGAATTAACCGATAGACTGACAGATCCAGAGGGGAGATTCCTTTTCCTGAGAGGAAAACTGGAAGGATTGGAATGTACTCTAGTAAATGTCTATGCTCCAAACGCCTTACCGATAAAATTCCTTCTGGGGATACTAGGGAAACTAACAGACTTCAGGAGGGGAAGAGTAATCATGGGAGGAGACTTTAATCTATGCATAAACCCAAAAATAGATAAAACGTCCCAGACATCGGGTGTTCGGAGTGCACAGTTTAGAAAGCTTAGGGACACTCTATTCAGGAGCCAATTGATCGATGCCTGGAGAGTCTTTAACCCCGATCAACGCGACTACACATTTTATTCCCCGGTACATGGGACTTATTCAAGGATCGACCACATACTGGTTGACCATAGGACTCTAGATATTGTGGTTGAGACAAAAATAGAAACCATGACGATTCCCGACCATGCCCCGGTCAGTATTATAATAGACATCCCAGGAAACCTGAGGCCTGAACAAAATTGGAGGCTAGAGGAACATTTGTTGATAGACGAGACCAGTTTATTAAGGGTAAAAAAGGAGCTGGAAGAGTATTTCAGGTTAAATGAGTCGGAGGAAGTGTCGGCCGCAACATTATGGGATGCCCATAAGGCAGTGATAAGAGGGACCCTGATCTCGGAGGGCGCAAGGAAAAAAAAAGAAAAAGATAGCAAAAAAGGAAAATTGATAGAAGAGATCTTCCTCCTAGAACAGGAACATAAAAAAATAGGGAAACAAAGTGATCTTTATCTGAACTTGGTCAATAAACGAAACGAACTAAAAGAACTTATGGATCAAGAAACCAGAAGGGAATTTAACTTAATAGCCAGGGAAAGATATATGTGGGGAAACAAAACAAATAAACACCTGGCAAGAATGGTGCAGAAAAAGAAATCAAAAAATTATATAGATAAAATTAAAAATGAAAAAGGAGAGATGATGCACAAAACAAAGGATATTGCGGAAACCTTTAGGCTATACTACGAGAAACTTTACTCGGTGGAACAAAAGAACGGGCAGGAGGGGGAAAAAATAAATAAAATGGTGAATTTCCTGAAGGAAGCAGGGCTGCCAAAAATAAGTAGAAACGAGGCATCAGTGATGGACAGACCAATATCAGAAAAAGAGATCAATTTAGCACTAGCGGGTACGGCATCAGGTAAAAGTCCGGGCCCCGACGGCTTTACCATATTGTATTACAAAAAATGCAGGGAGATTCTCCTTCCAAAATTATGCCAATACTTTAATGGACTGGGCAAAGACTTCGATTTAAGTAGGGAGGCTTCAGAGGCCACCATAACAGTCATTCCTAAGGAGGGTAAAGATAAAGGAGATTGCTCAGGGTATCGACCAATATCTCTGCTAAACACAGATACAAAATTGTTTGCAAATGTTTTGGCCGAGAGAGTGAAACAAGAAATGGCAAAGATGGTGCATCCAGACCAGACAGTGTTTATCCAGGGAAGAGAGGGGAGGGACAACGGAGTTAGAGCTCTATTGATAATTCAAAAAATGAAAGTGACAGAGTCCCCGAGTCTACTCCTGTCGATAGATGCGGAAAAGGCATTTGACAGGGTAGACTGGGGACTCATGTTACACACCCTGGAAGAAATGGGGTTCGGACAAAGGATGAGGGAGTGGATAACGACTCTATATCAGGAACCAAGGGCAAAAATAAAAATAAATGGCAGTCTATCCCAAGTATTGACAATGAAAAATGGAACAAGGCAGGGGTGCCCCCTGTCCCCACTCCTGTTTGTGCTCTCCTTGGAGCCACTGTTGTCTAGGATACGCAAATGCCCCGATATAAGAGGGGTTAAAATAGGAGAAGACGAACACAAACTCTCTGCTTTCGCAGATGATGTCCTCTTCTATCTAACAGATCCTAAAACCTCAATCCCAAAGCTATTAGACTTATGTACGCTATACGGAGAAATATCAAATTTTAAAATCAATGTTGCCAAAACCGAGATCCTGAGTATTAAAGTCAATGGATGGGAGGAAAGGGATTTAAAAATGAAATACCGCTTTTCTTGGGTAAAAGAACTCAAGTATCTAGGTATTCTGCTAGCAAAATCAATTAAAAAAATGTATGCGATAAATTTTATTCCCTTGTTAAATGAAATTAGGAGAGAAATAGGGAGGATAAAAAATAGACCAATATCTTGGATAGGACGAATAAATTTTTGTAAAATGGTAATTTTACCAAAAATTACCTACAAGTTTCAGATGATACCTATAAGCTTACCTGGAATACTCTTCTCAGCTCTCAAAAAACAGATCATGAACTTCATATGGAAAAATAAGAAACATAGAATATCTTTCCAGACTTTAAGACAATCTAAGAATAAGGGGGGATTAGCTGTACCGGACATTAAAACATATTACGAGGCTGTGGTATTGTCAAGGGTGGTGGAGTGGGCTAGGGCCAGTAAAGAAAAAAGGTTGGTTAATATTGAAAACGAAATGTCGAAGACAAGGCTGGACAAGATTATATGGAACCCACCCCAATATAGGGCACTTGATAAGAACACACATGAGATAACAAAAAATGCACTAAAAATCTGGGACACTAAGTATAAAAAAATAGAAAAGGAATTTAACTCACCATTATTAGCATTAAAAAATAATGATTATTTTGCACCGGGAAAATCACAGATCGGAGGAAATTGGATAAAAAAGGACACGATGCAATTAAGAGATGTAATTAAAGATGGGCACATAATAACACTACAAGAATTAAAAGGGAAAAAAAATTGTATTGAAATTAACGAATGGAGATACGGTCAGCTAGCCCACTTTATACAAAAACTGCCGCACCCATTAAGATCAGGGGAGCAGCTATCCGAACTGGAAAAAATATGTACGTCTGAGAAGGCCACGGGAACTATCTCAAAATTATACAAGATTTTGTTAAAGGTGGACGAGCGGACTGTTCTCCCATTCGTTAAAAAATGGGAGAGGGAAATTGGATCAAAAGGGGATAGGGCCACAATAGAGAAAATGTTGACACTGGTACACTCCTCGGCAGTAGACAGCCGTACAGCGGAGATGAGCTATAAATGTATGTCCGGATGGTACATGACCCCGGACAAGCTATCCAAATTTAAAGATGGACAAACGGGGGACTGTTGGAGGGGATGTGGGCTCCCGGGAACCATGGCCCACCTGTGGTGGAGGTGCCCTAAAGTCGCGGAATTCTGGAAAAAAATCCTGGGATGCATTGAAGAGATCACAAAAGGGAAAGTCAAGCTGGACCCTTGGGTCGTACTGTTTCATGGTGGAGAGGAAGGAATCAAAAAATATCGGAAAACTCTAGTCCCACACTTACTAAATGCGGCCAAAAGGATAATACCCAGAAAATGGCAGGAGGTAGAGTGCCCCTCAATCTGGGAATGGGTAGACTCAGTTGAAGAAACCTATAGAATGGAAGAACTGAGAGAAGGAGTGGAAGGCAATAACGTAGCTCAAGACAAGAAGTGGGATAACTGGAGGGCTTTTAAGAGATCTTGGAGTTATGCTGAAAAACTTAGGGAGGAGAACTAGAGATAACTTAAAAATAGAGAAGAAGTCATCAGAAGGCATTCAGGATTTTTTATGGTGAGATAGGGGGAGGGTGGGGGGGGGGGGGGTGAGGGGGAGGGAGGGAAAAGGATAAGAGGGGAATAAAAAAAAAAAAAAAAAACTGAATTCTCTTGTATTGGTATTGCTCATAAAGTAAATAACGAAAGAGCAACATATCCCAAAAAAAAAAAAAGGGAAAGGGAAAGGAAAAAAAATAAATAAATAAAAAAAAAAAAAAAAAAATATATACACATTGGAAAGAGAAAAGTAATTAAAGAAAAATAATTACACTAATGATGCGAAACCAGAATAGAGACGCTAAGGGCTGGCAAATCAGAACATGAGCGTATAAACGCACACTCTATGAGGTTGGAGTCTGAAGTGTATATAAAAAAAAAAAAAAAAAAAAATACCACCAAAAGAAAGCTCTATTTGTGGGGAAAGAGGACATCAATTTTGTTTGGGTACAGCGTTGCACGCTCATGGAGACTGTCAGTTAAAATAATGGAGTGCTGTATTGCAAAAAAATGGCATGGTCATTAAGGGGGTTCATCCTTCCGGGGCTGAAGTGGTTAAACCCAGTAATTCCATGCTTCCCTATGCAATGCAGACAGATCATGGCTGATGGTAAGAACTGCACATAGCTTCTTGAAAAAAATCAGAACGCCATAGGTGGTTTTGTGATGCTGAGCCTTCAAGACTAAGTGATGCTAAATTATATATATATATATATATATATATATATATATATATACATACATACATACATATATATACACACACACACACATACACACATATACCTATACAGCCTCTGACTTGCTGCAGCTTCTAAGTCAGCAATTTCAATACAGAAGAGAAACCTGTACAACTGTGCAAGAAAGACTGAAGGAAAAGCTGGAGTTCGGCTTCAAACATTGCCAGCATTGTGAGCATTTTGTTAGAGGGAAACAAGTCTACACTATTACACTACGAGGAGACAAACATTCCTTATATAAAGCCAGGAAGCTGATGACTGACCAAGACATTTAACCCAAATGGTGCGGTAAAAATGGAAAATAAGGAACGATGGGGGAATTGAGGTTTTGAGGGGGAAAAAAAGCCAGTCCCAAACAGCCAACTAATGAGCCTAGACCATTAAATACCCCCAAGCCGTTAGTAACAGTGTTGCATACTATAGTGATATCAATACACTCCTGAGAAACTGGAATCTACTGAAGATATTGGAACCCTACTGGCCTCTGCTGTAGCAGGCTCCACAGCATGGTAAGGATAGACGCTCGAGGCCCTGTTCAGGTCACGCCCAGGGCCTGATTAATGCGTGGAAAAAGCAGTGACAAATGAAAGTTTAAAGACCAAGCTAATTGCTCACATAACCCTAACCCATAATTATGAAAAGGGCATAGCTCTCAGGACAGGCTCTATGCATAAATTCCCTTGGATGTGGATCTCAATGACATTCCCTATTGTTTGATGCATTTATTTGGTACTACCGACTAATATCCTTTCCCCGGTTATTGTTGATGTGATTTTTTTTAAGCTCGATTGCTTGGTTCAGCGATACCCTTGTTGTTCTGTGTCCCTCGCTGTATGCATAACAGCATAACTCAAAAATGTAAAATCACAAGGATTTGTCTTACCAGGGTCGGTCTGGAGATCCCAAGGGGCTGTAAGCAGTCACTGCAATGCCTTTGGACTGGCAGTAATCGATAAGCTTCTGCTGGGTTAGGTAAGGATGACATTCAAACTATTGGAAGACAAAAAAAACTACGTTAGGCTTACCGGTAACGGTATTTCTATGAACCTTCCAGGACGGCACCCGAGAGATGATGGCTCCTCCCTGCAGGAAACACAATCACATGACAGTTTAAAAAGCCCCACCCTTCCCCTTGCTCCCCAGTATGTAATAGAGTAATCCTGAACTGGTTCACAAGGGACGTAGTCCTTATAGGTACTTACCTTTTCCCTCCACATAGGGCGGGAAGTAGGCCTGCCGTCCTGGAAGGTTCATAGAAATACAGTTACCAGTAAGCCTAACGTAGGTTTTCTCTTATCACCTTCCAGGACGGCACCCGAGAGGATAATCAAGTATACACAGGCCTACCTTCAGGGTGGGACCACAGCTTGTAGAACCTTTCGACCAAAGGCTAAGTCTTGCTGTGACAACATTTCCACACGATAGTGCTTCAGGAATGTGTGATGGCTGGACCAGGTAGCCGCGCTGCGGATTTGTTCCCAGGAGGCCCCTGCTTTCTCAGCCCAGGAAGTAGCTAAGGATCTAGTAAAGTGAGCCTTGATTTTAATGGGAGCTGTCGCTCCAGTGCATACGTAGGCTATGGATATAGCTTCTCTAATCCATCTTGAGATTGAGACTTGATGCCTGCAGTCCCTTCCTGGGCCCAGAATGTAGAACTAATAGGTGATTGGATCTCCTAAAACTCTTAGTTCTCTCTAGATAAGTGAGAAGACACCTTCTTACGTCTAAAAAATGAAATTTATTTTTTCTCGTTCTTTGGTTCAGAACAAAAAGGAAGGCAATATTATGTCTTGTGTCCTATTAAATAAGGATGCCACCTTAGGTAAATACAGGGGGTCTGCTCTAAGAGTGATCCTATCTGCCTGTACTCTCAGGAAGGGTTCTTTCATGGATAGCGCCTGCAAATACCCTACCCTCCTGGCCGAAGTAATGGCTAACAAAAAAGTAAATTTTAAGGTTAGAAATTTAAGGGAAACCTCTTCCAGAGGTTCGAATGGGTGTAAAGATAACGCCTCTAACACCCTAGTTAAATCCCAAGACGGACAACTATATTTCTGGACTGGAGAAACTCTTTCTCTAGCCAACAAAAAACGTCTAATAAGGTCCTCTTTAGCCAATCTTTTGTCAAGAAAGACTGAGCGGGCCGCTACCTCGACCCGAAGGGTACTAACTTTTAACCCCATGTCTACCCCATCCTGGAGGAAGTCCAGGATAACCGGGATAGAGGTTAAGGATACCTGTCTTTCCTTACCCCAGGAACAGAAGGTCTTCCACACTTTAAGGTAAATCTTTTGAGTTACTGGTTTCCTGCTCATGAGGAGAGTACTTATGACCTTCTCTGAGCAGCCTTTGCGTTCTAAGATCTGGCGCTCACTAACCAGGCCGCTAGCTGAAAGAATTCCGGCTTTGGGTGAAGTACTGGGCCCTGCCTGAGGAGATCTGCCCTGTATGGGAGTTTTAGTGGTTCCACTATCGCCATGGATCTTAGGTTTGCAAACCAAGTTCTTCTTGGCCACCATGGGGCTATCAGAAGAATCTGGCCTGGAGACCTGTTGAGTTTTTGAAGAACTCGCGGAATAAGCGCCACCGGCTGGAAGGCATAGGCCAGTCCGAAGCGCCAGGTCTGGGATAGTGCATCCAGACCCTCTAAATGTACTTCCTGGGAAATCGAGAAATACCTTTCTACCTTCCTGTTTTGTCGGTTGGCAAACAAGTCTATTTCCGGATTTCCAAAGCACTGGACCAGGGTTTGAAAGACCTCTAGGTTCAGTTCCCATTCCTCCTGCCTCAGCTGGTAGCGGCTGAGGAAGTCTGCTTCTGCATTGTTCGTCCCCTTTATGTGTATGGCTGAGATAGAGAGCACTCTTCCTTCTGCCCATTCCAAGATCTCCTTGGATAGTTCTAGTAGGGGACTGGATCTGGTCCCTCCCTGGTGACCTAGGTACGCTACTACTGTAGAGTTGTCGGAGCTTACTTGGACTTCTCTGCCCTTGATGTCTTCCTGGAAGGCTACTAGGGCTTCCCCCACTGCTCTGAGTTCCCTGTAGTTGGATGACCTGCAAGCTAGTGAGCTGTCCCATTGCCCCTGGGCATTTTTCTTTCCCAGGTGGGCGCCCCACCCCCAGGAGCTGGCGTCCGTGGTAACCTTCACTGGGATCCACTGTGCCCATGGTCGCCCTTCCTTCAGGTTTTGGTGAATTGTCCACCACCCCAGGGAGGTCAGGACCTGAGGGGTGAGCAGTATTTCCTGGTCTAAGGACTGTCTCTTTCTGTCCCATGAAGACAGGAAGAAGAAATGCAGTGTCCTGGCATGAAGCTGAGCCCAGACTACCGCTGGAATGCTTGCTGACATAAGGCCTAAGACTCTCAGAACGTTTCTTCTGGAGAGTCTGGGGTTCTTTATTAGGTCCCCTGCTGCTGAGGCTAGTTTTAACACCTTGTTTTCTGGCAAGAAGAGCCTCTGCTGCCTGGTGTCCACTATATATCCCAGAAAGGTCTTGACCTGTTCTGGCTTGAGGGAGGATTTTTCTTTGTTGACTATCCACCCTAGACTCTCCAGGACTGCTATTGCCTTGTTGGCATCCAATGTGACTTGGATGGCTGACTTTCCTGAAATCAGTAAGTCGTCTAGATAGGGTATAAGTTATATACCCTGGAGGTGCAAAAGTGCCGTTGCTTCTGCTAGGATTTTTGTAAATATCCTTGGGCTGGAAGTTAGCCCAAATGGTAGTGCCCTGAACTGCCAGTGGAGGATTTATCCTTCCACTACGACCGCAAACCTCAGGTACGCCTGGTGATCCACATGGATTGGCACGTGAAGGTAGGCATCTTTGAGGTCTAGGGTCACCATGAAGGCTTCCTTCATGAGGTTCTTTCTTACCGAATAGATACTTTCCATAGTAAACCTTTTGTATTCCAGAAACTTGTTCAGGTTCACTATTAGACGGTATTTTCCGGATGGTTTGCGAACTACGAATACATGGGAATAAAATCCCCGGTATTGCTGATCCTTTGGTACCGGCACTACCACTAGTTGTTCGGCTAACTCCTTTATGCCCTCTAGGAGGGCAGACCTCTTCAGGGTATCCCTGGGAAGATGCGTAACGGTGACCATGGAGGGGGGTGTCGTCAGGAATTCTAGACGATAGCCCTTTTGAATTATTAGGCGAATGTAAGGACTGTTCGAATTTTTTTCCCATTGGGGAAAGAATTGGGACAGTCGACCCCCCACTTTGATCTCGGCGTCACTTGGACTGTTTGTCGCTGGCTTTGGAAGGAGGGAAAAGCAGGTTGTTGTTCTTATTCCCTTTACCAAAGTTCCAACGCCTGTAAGGTTCCTTTTTTGGCTTTTTGTTTACCCTGCCCCTGGGGGCCTCGAAAAGTCTTTTTAAAACCTTCTTTTTTGGGTTTAACTGGACATTTTTTGCCTCTTTCTGATGACCTAGCCAGGACATCATCTAAGCCTTTGCCAAACAACAGGGAACCCTGAAAGGGGATGCCACATAGTTTACCTTTGGATGTTGCATCTCCCTCCCAAGCCTTGATCCAAACTGCCCGCCTAGCTGAGTTGAGGGCTGCTGTTTTGGCCGATGCTCTTGCAGATTCTATAGCTGCGTCTGCTAGGTAAGCAATCGCCTTCCTTATCACTGTAAGTGATTCAACCACCTCATCTGAGCCAAGTGCTCGGTGAGTGTTTCTACCCACATATTGGTATTCCTGGCTACACATGCTGCTGCTAAAGCTGGACTCAGTGCTGCTGAGTTGGCCTCCCAAGCTTTTCTAAGGAGAGATTCTGCTCTACGGTCCATCACATCCTTGATGTTACCCGCATCCTCAAAGGAGAGATCAGACAATTTAGTGACTTGCGACAAAGCCGCATCAAGTCTAGGGAGCTTAAAAAAGACCTCCTCGTCCTCCTGGGAGAAGGGAAACCTTCTTTTCCAGGTTTTTTGTTTGATTATTCTCCTTTCAGGGTCTCTCCATTCCTGTAAGAATAACTCCTTAAGGGACTGGTGTAGGGGGAATACCTTAGACTGGGTGTCACCCAAGCCCCTATAAAAACTTTATCCTGTGCCGAGGCTGGTTTAGGGGTTTCTGGAATCTCCTCTGTGGCGTAAATGGCCTGGAGGAGACCCTCCAGATCTTCCACGGCAAAGAGGTGTCTCTTTAGACGTATGTCTTCCTGAGACTGACTAATGGGGTCTCCATCTGCCTCTCCTGAGCTGTGCCTAGACCTGGGTAAACTTGCTACCTCACTTTCTTCACCCTCTACCTCACCCAGAGGAGGAATTTGTGAAGGTGTAAAGAAAGCACTTGGTCCCCTAGAAAAGGGGGTTTCCAGAGAGGAAGTGCCTTCCCTGGGGGCAAGTTCCTCTGTCTCGGTCTGTGCTGACTGCCCAGCTGCCTCCCAGAAAGCTCTCACTGTTGCTAACATTTCTGTTTGCATGGATGCAAGAAAATTCTTCATCATTGCAGCAGCCTCCTTTCCTGCTAGAGTATTAATACATTTGTAGCAGAAGGGTTTAGAGTAGGATTTGGGGAGCTTCTCTCTACAATTCCCACATTTTTGAGGAACTATGCCCTGTAGCGGCAGGAGACTGAACTGAGGCCTCCTGGGCTCCGCTGGGGGATTCTGAAAGACATGAGGTACACATACATTATTCTGTCTTTCCCCAAGACTGCTGGCTGTACTGGGGAGGAGAGAAAGCAGACGAGAAGGGGGCCAGATCCTGCACTGGCCGTTCCCTAAAAGTTTGGGAACTCACTGCCTTCCTCCTCTCTTTCCAGGGGGAGTAGTACTTACCGACCCCCGACCTGGATCTGCCAGCGGTCGCGTCTGCCTTTCCGTTCTCTTCCATGAGGAGGGTGACTCGGTCCTGGCTGCCAGTACTCCTAAACGAGCTGTCCGCAAGCCGACCTGTCCACCGCCCAACGCTGTTCCACGTTGCCGACAGGAACTTCCGGGTTACGCCGCGGGGAACCGCCCACTTCTTGTGATGCGGTTCCGGTTCTCAGAATGAGGCCTGGAGCGTGGCGTTTTGAGTTTAGAAGACCCGGGAACAGCAATTCGAATGGCGGTGGTTCAACAGCACTCAGTGATGGCTCACCTCCCCGCGGCTCAGAGCACTGGCGTGTGTACTGGGGGCGACCTGTGAGTTTGAACCGAAGTCTACAGGTTAGTTCAGCCCTCCCCGGCCTCCCTAAGACCTGTCTCACAGGGGTACCTTCGACCCTCCCCGGTCTCTAGGTTTTCCTTAAACAAAACAAACGTGTCGCTGTGTTCGGAGAAACACAATCAATACTGGGGAGCAAGGGGAAGGGTGGGGCTTTTTAAACTGTCATGTGATTGTGTTTCCTGCAGGGAGGAGCCATCATCTCTCGGGTGCCGTCCTGGAAGGTGATAAGAGAAACATGAGTTATCCAGGTAGACAAATAAAAGTAATAATCTAATGCTCCCATCAGCGATATCAGTAATGTTCTAATGCTCCTATCACTGAGATCAGTCAACATGTAATGAAATGGTGCAGATAAGTATGTTTAGGCTACAATACTCTACAAGAAAATGGTAACCGATTGCACACAGGACACCAAAACGTACCCAGTTAATGGAAGATGGCTTCAAGCTCTGCTTTTCACCCGCAGAAGAGGTTCCTCAGATGCATTTCACACCCTAGCTGGCTTAATTGCCTCAACAATTAAGTCCATTTGAGCTGAAGCCATCTTACATTGGTTTAGTTTCGGTCACAGTGAGTTAGCATCCTGAGTAATCATTTCCCATAGCATGAATTATCCATGTTTTATTTTTACTGGTGAATTTTGCTTTTGGACAGCAGGACAACTCAAATTCAGAAAACACATAAAAATCAGCGAGTACCTGATGGACAGCTGGTTTGTGTTTCAAGTTTGGCTTATTCAACAACCGCTCAATTTGTTCATGGTTGAAGTTAGATATTCCAATGGCTTTCACCATCCCAGCATCCACAAGCTCCTCCATTGCCTGGGGAGGGAGATAGGAAAAAGTTAAGACAAGCAAACAGGTCTCAGCTCTTAACTTACTTTTAATGTTTTGTCCAGTTTTGAAGCTCCCAAAAAGGAGCATAAAGTATCCATTCATACATAAGCTGAAAATGTACAATTTGAGGAGATGGAAGCATACACCTACCTCCCATGTGTCCAAGAAGTCTGTTTCACTTTGGACCACAAGTCCTTGCTCATCAGTGGGAAATAATGCATCTCCAGCCTGCAAAAGGCATATAAAATATAGACCTTAGTTTTGAATATTGACCCATTTCACTTTTAAAAATACAATCTTTAAGGTTGGCCCCTGCTTCTACATACACTGTCAGGTCTGGTTTAACCGGTTTCCAACCGCACTATAGTCAAAATATGGCTACAGCACAATATATATATATACATACATATACATATACATACATATTGTAATAGTCAGGGTCCCGGTCACCATAAAAACGCAGCAAAAACGGACACAGAGTCTGCATGTCAATGGACTGCAGAACTTCACAGAATAACTTTAAAATGGAGAAAACTGTTTTGGCAGCTTTCTCCGGGTTTTGCTAAGTTTGAATGGGGCTGTGTGGTTTGGAGATCCTGCAGAGACTTGGGCGGGATGGGATCTCTGGCCCTGTGTCCAGGTCTTGGGAATAGCCAGCAGGTTGGGTGTTCAGGTGAAAACAGCCAATATAATCAGGTACTGGTGAGAACAGAGTGGAGAGGAAGGTGGAGTGTGTGCAGCTGGCTGCTGGTTCAACACAGTGTGTGTGGAAAGCTGTCTGCCCTGGAAGACTACATCCCTGGTGTGGGGGGACTTTGTGCCTGGCGGACTGGGAAGGCTGGTAGACCTGAGATGGCTAGCGAGTCCAAGGGGGCTGGAGGAAGTCCGGAAGTCTGGGAGACAGTAAGCTGGAGAATCCTGTTGAGGCCAGGAGTGGGCCAGGTATAGCAGGTACTGCAAGGCTGAGTGAGCCTGGGAGCCAGGAGGCTTGGTATTTTGTTTCTATGAACATTACTGGAGAAGAACCCCTGCGTGGGAATCCTGTATGTGAACTGTTTATTTTTGCCTTTAAAATAAAAATGGGCTGCCATGCCCTCAAACCTAACATCTGACTGCTGTGGACTCGCTGAAAAATGCATTTACCATTGAGTTAAACCCCCAATGTTTACAATATACATACACACATATATATACACACACACACACATAAGACGTCCTTCCACGTGCCCCCTTGGGTGCACTTCGGGTGTGCTCTGCGACTACTGTGTCCTTCAGACACAGCTAATCACAGATCGCGGTAAAGGGCCAATCATAATAGCCATTTGATCCAATCACAGCTGGTCACATGCAAACAGACTAGTCGCCATTGGCATTGCTTTTCTCACATGCTATGTCTGCATAAGGAAAGGAAAGCAGATAGCCGTCAAATTGGACAGGGCACAGTGTACATTGTTTACACTTGTAACCAGGGCACTGATCATCAGTGCAGCCCATCATGAAGAACATTTACTTTTTTGCTAAATTTTATAACAAACTAAGAAAAAAAAATTATAAAAAATTCCCCAAAATGTTTGGTCTTTTTCGTTTGTTTAGAAAAAAAAAATAAACCCAGTGGTGATTAAATTCCACCAAAAGAAAGCTCCATCTGTCTCAAAAAAATTAGTTTGGTTACAGTATTGCATGACCGCGCAATTGTGTTTCAAAGTGCGACAGCGCTGAATGCTGAAAATTAGCCTGGGCTGAAAGGGGGTGCAAAGTGTCTCATATTGAAGTGATTAACAGCCCTCATCCATGAACAGATCATCTTCTGAATTCTAGCACAACAAGACAAATGTTTAACTTCTTTAAAAACCTGAGGGCTGGATGAAAACAGACTTTTTACATCGGACTATCTCTGATGTCATGTTTAGGTCTAAAAAAAAAAAGGGAAACGACCTGAAAGTACTTGAAGATAAGTAAATGGACAAATGTCAGCTTACATGTATGCCTATAGACTTACATGAAGCTTCCAAATAGGTTCACCTGAAAGGGGCATTAACCCCCTTCATGACAAAAGAATAAAACAAATCTAATGCCCAAACAGTTTGGCACCTTTGACTAGGGTTAGTAAAACTGTACAAATCACCACAATTACTTAAGTGTATCCAGGTGAATTATACCTTGTTTTGTTTCAGGGCAAAGTGGGCTTTTATTTGGCGGCAAGTGGTAATGGACATTTTCTGATTTTTATTTATCAAAGAAAACTTACACATATTTTTAAAAAACCCAAATAAGTTTTCCTAACATTATTTGTTGTTGGTTCCCATAGTAGGGACCATAAACTGTATGCATTTTGACTTTTAAATAATTTTTGTTTTATTTTTACACACACACACATACACACACGTTTATAATTTTCTCCTTTAGCAAGAAAAATATATATAGTGCATCTTTTTCTCCATTCAAGGAGGAGAAAAGCGAGGGATGGGGTGGTCTGTACAGTGACTGATCACTGCGATAGCCAATCAGAGGCAATCAGGAATTGGGCCTCTTGATCATTAGAATGAGACCCAAAACGTTTGGCAAGTGTGCACTTTCAACACAAATGCTGCTGTGGATACATAATGACCCACTTCCTTGAGGCCGCAAGCAGGTGCAAGCTCAGCGGGAAGAGGTTAATCTCCTCAGCTAATATACCCCCTTTAATACTACAGTGTCAGAAAACAATTACTTAAAGGGGTTGTAAAGGTTTGTCTTTTATTTTCTAAATTGGTTCCTTTAAGCTAGTGCATTGTTGGTTCACTTACCTTTTCTTTCGATTTCCCTTCTAAATGTTTTTTTTCTTTGTCTGAATTTCTCACTTCCTGTTTCTCCTCAATAAGCTTTCCACCATCATCCGAGCGGTGGAAAGTCATTTAGAACACCTTACTGTGGAGGAACAGGAAGTGAGAAATTCACACAAAGAAAATAAAGAAAAAGAAAGAAAAACATTTAGAAGGGAAATTGAAGGAAAAGGTAAGTGAATCGACAATGCACTAGCTTAAAGGAACCTATTTAGAAAATAAAAAACAAACCTTTACAACCCCTTTAAGCATAAACATTTACTGTTTGTTTACTTTCATGTGATGACTTCCAAGCCATGTTCTTTGAATTACAAAGCTCAATGAAAAACAAAGTTTCCCGTAGCTAAACCAGGTTATAATATAAGAAACAGATGGTGTAAAGAAAACTTGATTGCAAACAAAATCTCTCACTAGGTCTGCTAAGGATCTTTTGAGAGCCTGTGTACAGGTTCATGTATGCTTTAGTACCTCCAAACATACATGCAAATAAATACCTTAAATCCTGTTGGCCAGTGGATCAGATACAGGTCCAGGTAACCAAGCTTCAAATCAGCAAGTGCTTTCTGACAGGCTCCTTTCACCAGAGACTTCTCGTGGAAAGTGGACCATAGCTACAAATAGAAGACAATAGCACTCAGTTGCAGACAGAAGACCTTTCATAAGAGTAACACGAGACTGTCGCTGCTGACACCTCCTTTTGGAATTCCTAGTTGCATAGCTGTCAGTTGACACTCTTCCCGCCATACCTTTAGATCACTGACCCAAAACATTGAAAGGCTTCCAATTTTTCTCTGACCTTCCTGATGGGTGTAGTTGTTCTAGGTGACAGACGCAAAAGTACAAAATGTCAGACAGGCAGCTAGCATTTTTTTGGCAAGTCAGCAAAAATTCAGTATTGAGTGGAATCAGGTGTCAGGCTCTTATTTCTGAAATTCCACTGCAAAATTTTAGTATATTCACAGCAGAAGAGAATTATTCAGGAAAGCATTTGTTGGAGAGTACACAGAACCTGGACGAACAGGAAATTCTGGTGGAATTCTCACAGCTGTCATCTCAAAGAATTCTGAATAAACTTGTCATCAACCCTTTAAAAATGGATACTTTAGGTTTGGATTGTGTGGGCCTCTCGCAGATCAGCAAGTGTGTGCTCCACTCAAGATTAGTACTTGTTGCCCCTTGTTTAACACTTTCCCTACCGAGTCATTGTAAAATGACGTCGGCGGGAACCAACCCTCCCTCCGGGTGGACATCATATGACATCCTTGCCTCTTCCGGGCGGCTAGGGGGGCGCGCGCTCCCCCGCCGCATTGCTTGGGACCCGGTGCGCGTGCCCGAGTTGTCCGCCGGGCACCCGCGATTGCCCGCACCATGGATCTGTGTGTGTAAACACACAGATCCATGTCCTGTCAGCGGTGAGGAGACCGATGTGTGTTCCCAGTACAGAGGAACACATATCGGTCTCCTCCCGTTGTAAGTCCTCCTCCCCCCCTACAGTTAGAACACACTTTAGGGAACATATTAACCCCTTCAGCGCCCCCTAGTGTTAACCCTGCCAGTCACATTTGTTTACACAGTAATCAGTGCAGTTTTATAGCACCAATCACTGTATAAATGTGAATGGTCCCAAAAATGTGTCAAAAGTGTCCGATATGTCCGCCGCATAAAAAAAAACAAAAAAAAAAAACGCAGAGGTGATCAAATACCACCAAAAGAAAGCTCTATATTTTTACAAATCTAAAAGTTTTACCTTGCTGGTGATGAAAAGGTCTTCCCTTTTCACGACACCCTCTTTGATCTTCTTCTGAATGCCCGCTCCGACTTCGTTCTCATTCTGATACACATAGGCGCAGTCCAAATGCCTGTACCCCGCATCTAAAGCTGCCTCCACGGCTGCTGTCACTTTGCCTGGTTCGGACTGCAAGAAAAAAATATATAAATGTCATTCGTGTTTTGCCTCAAAATTTTTATTTTGGGCAAACAAACAGATCCTGGTCCCTTAAAGCAAATTAAACAGCATAGTGCTTGTGCCGTGTAATCTGCCGCCCTCTAAACGAAAAAAAAAAAAAAAAAAAGCTGAGTTAGGCTTACCGGTAACTCCTTTTCTGAGAGTCTTCCAGGACAGCCCATGAGACCTAGGGCTCCTCCTACCAGGACAGAAAACCCCCACCAGATAAAAGGGCGGTCCTCCAGGCCCCATGTCAGTCTTCGAGAACCGTAGGACTACCCTGAAAAACATATGCATTAAAACACATAACTTCCATACAACAAACCGGGTGGGAATCCGGCTGTCCTGGAAGACTCTCAGAAAAGGAGTTACCGGTAAGCCTAACTCAGCTTTTCTCTCAAGCGTCTTCCAGGACAGCCCATGAGACCATGAGCCAGAACTTACCAGTCTAGGGTGGGACAACTGCCTGAAGGACCTTTCGACCAAACGCCTGTTCTTGAGCGGATAGCAGATCCAGGCGATAATGTTTAATAAAGGTCGAATAACTGGACCATGTGGCAGCTTTACAAATTTGTTCCGGTGAAGCACCAGCCCTCTCAGCCCAAGACGCAGCCAAAGCTCTTGTTGAATGCGCTGTAACAAAAGGTGTAGGAACTTCTGATTTTATAGGATTCTGAGATGGCCTGCTTAATCCATCTAGCCAATGTGGCTTTAGATGCACTTTTACCCTTGTGTGTACCTGAAAAAAGGACAAATAAAGCGTCTGTCTTTCTGAAGGCCTTGGTGACCTCCAAATATACAAGAAGGGTTCTTCTTACATCCAAAAAACTAAATTTATTTTCCTGATCACCCTGTGGCGAACTACAAAAGGATGGCAGTACAATGTCTTGTGATCTGTGAAATGTAATAGCTACCTTAGGCAAAAAACCTGGATCAGTTTTTAATACAACTCGATCCTCCAAAATCGCGAGGAAAGGCTCCCTCACTGATAAGGCCTGTAACTCGCTTACTCTACGAGCGGAGGTAATAGCTACTAAAAAAATTGTTTTTAAGGTAAGTAATTTAACAGAAATATCTTCTAAAGGCTCAAAAAGGAAACTCTACCAGAGTTTGAAGTACCAGGGACAGGTCCCAAGTTGGACAACTTCTTACCACTACTGGCCTGGCCCTTGAAATGGATTTTACCGTGGGATTTTCCAAAAGAGAAAACTGGAGGAAAACGCCGATAGCTGCCGCCTGTACCTTCAAGGTACTAACTGAAAGACCCTTGTCGACACCCTCTTGAAAAAATTCCAAAATAGAAGGAACATCATGCGTTGATCTTTGGTTTTCAGACAACCATGAATTAAACTTTTTCCAAACTTTGGAATAAATGGCTCTAGTGACTGGTTTTCTGCAATTTACCAAGGTTTTGATCACCTTGTCAGAAAACCCCTGAGCCTTCAGTATCTTCTCTTCAGATACCAAGCTGTCAAGCTTAAGGAAACCACCTGTGGGTGTGACACTGGACCCTGCGACAGCAAGTCCTCTCTGTTCTGAAGTCTCAGTGGAGGCTCCGAGACCAGAGACTGTAGCAGGGAAAACCATGGTCTCTTGGGCCAGAAGGGGGCGATCAGAATAAAGTCTGTTTCTTCTAGGAGAAACTTCCGGAATGAGTCTGATCGGCGGAAAGGCGTAGCAGAGGTCGAAGGGCCACGGATTCGCCGGGGCATCTATCCCCAGTGATCGATCCTCTGGGTTTAGAGAAAAGAACTCCTCTGTCTTGCGGTTGTCCAGATTTGCGAACAGATCAGCTTCGGGACAACCCCATTTGTTGGTGATCTCCAAAAAGACTTCTGGATGAAGCGACCAATTGTCTCGCTCCACCCTGTGGCGACTGAGGTAGTCTGCCAGACTGTTTTGCGTCCCCTTCAGGTGCACTGCTGAAATTGAGCCTAGATTTACTTCTGCCCAAGACAAAATTTCTTGTGCAATTCCTTGAAGAATTCGACTCCTCGTGCCTCCTTGTTTGTTGAGGTACGCCACTGTCGCAATGTTGTCGGACAGGATCTGGAGATTGTGACCCCTGATCTCCGATTGAAAGGCTTGCAGGGCTCTCTGAACCGCTAGTAGCTCCCTCTGGTTCGATGAAGCTCTCGCTTCCTTCAAGGACCATTTCCCCTGTGCGACCTGGTCTTTGAGGTGGGCTCCCCATCCCCAGGCACTTGCGTCCGTCGTGATCCTCTTGGATATCGAGATGGACCATGGCAGGCCTTTTGTTAGGTGCAGATTTTTCCTCCACCACCACAAACTTTTTTACCTTGGTAGGTAACCAAACTTTTGACTCTAGGGACCTGGCGTCTCCATCCCAATTTTCCAGAAGGAATCTCTGCAATGGTCTCTGATGGAATCTTGCCCATGGTACCGCAGGGAAACACAAGGTCATGAGACCTACCGTCCTTGAAATTTCCCTCAGCGAGACCAACTGTTTGGTCTGTAACGCTGACACTGCTTGTACCATCTTGGAGACCTTCTCTTCTGGGAGAAAAAAACGTTTTGGACTACTGAGCAAAAGTCGTAACCCAGGTACTTCACCTTCTGGGCTGGATCTAGGGAAGACTTTTCCCCGTTTATCAGCCAGCCCAGGGATTGAAGGAAGTCTAGTACAGTCTGAAGATCTGCTAGTAATTTTTGGTGGGATTCTGCCACTATTAATAGGTCGTCCAGGTAAGGGATGATAGTTATCGCCTTTAACCTTAGTGGAGCCAGCGCCTCCCCCAATACCTTTGTGAAGATACGTGGGGATGAGGACAGACCGAAGGGGAGGGCCTGAAACTGAAAGTGCCTGATTTCCGTTCCCATTTTTACCGCTATTCTCAGGAATCTCTGGAATGGAGGGTGGCTCGGGACATGTAGGTAAGCATCCCTTAAAACCAACGTGGCCATAAAACAGTTTGGGTAAAGCAGATTCTTGATAGAGAACACTGTCTCCATCCTGAAGTGCTTGTACCTGATCGATCGATTTAGAGACCGAAGATTCAGAATGAGCCGATACTTCCCTGACGGCTTTCTGATGACAAAAATGTGGGAATAAAACCCTTTGTTCTGATCTGACCGGGGAACAGGAATCAGGACCTTTTGGTCTAACAAATCTCCTACTTGGAGACCCAGAGCTCTTGCTTTCTCCCGATCTTTGGGAGGAGAGGTGATCAAGAGTCGTTCTGGTGGCTGGCAGGAAAATTCTAGCCTGTACCCATTTGCCACCAGATCCAGGATGAAGGGACTTGAGGTGACGGCTGCCCATTGTGGGAGAAAGGCCCTCAATCTTCCCCCCACTGGCAGATGCTGGTCACTGTGGTTTGGCGGGCTGCTGAGGTGTGTTAAACAAAAAACACCTCCTCTACCCTTGCCTTTGTACCCGGTCCAATGTTTCTTGGGCCTATTGTCCTTTTCTTTAGGACCCTGTTGTCATGGCAGGCCTTTGTTTTGGCCACGAAAAAAAAAAATTCTTTCCGTCTGCTTTTTCTTTTCTGGAAAGGCCTTTTTCCTATGGGCCGTGCGTTCCAGAGCCTCCTGCAAACCTGGGCCAAAAAGATGATCCCCGGTCAGGGGAAGCCCACATAATCTTAACTTAGATGCTGCATCCCCAGACCATGTTTTAAGCCAAACACTTCTTCTGGCTGAGTTCACTAAAGCTGAAGTCCTGGCTGTCATTCTTACTGATTCTGCAGAAGAATCAGCCAAAAAACCCACGGCACTAAAAAGGAGAGGAAAGGATTTTAAAATCTCTTCCCTAGAAGTACCTGCCAAAAGATGGGTTTGGATCTGTGTAAGCCATTCTTCCAAATTTCTGGCTACACAAGTGGAAGCCAAAGCTGGTTTGAGATTCCCCATAGCTGAATCCCAAGCTCTATGAAGAAGGACATCGCTTTTTTTGTCCATAGGATCCTTAAGCGTACCCATATCAAACGCCAGGTCCAAATTTTTTGAAACCTTTGAAAGAGGAGCGTCTAACTTTGGGTTCTTGTTCCACGGTAGCGCTGCATCCTCATCAAATGGAAACCGTCTTTTTAGGTTACCAGAAAAGAAAGGTTTTCTCTCTGGATTCTCCCACTCCAGTTTGATAGTATCAAGGAGGGAATCGTGCACTGGAAAGTTTTTACTTCTTTTTGTGCAACCCTTTGTACATAAGGTCATGTTTGGACATTTGTACCTCCTCCTCCTCCTCCATTTCAAGGGTAGTATAGATGGCTTTTAACAAGTTATCCACATCTTCCAGAGACAATTTAAACCTTGAGCCCCTAGAGGATACTCTATCCCTAGGCTCTGTATCTGACCCCGAGTCTTCCGGAGAAGAATGGGTAGATTTGGCTTCAGCCTCAGAGTCTTTACTCTCTACGCTCACCTGCGGGGTGCTAGCAACTAAAGCCTTCATTTTTGAAGATGTACCCTGTTGGGGAGCCTGCATTTTGTCAATTAGATTTCTAAATGAACCAAAAGTAGAAGCAAGCTCATCTCTGACCGAAGTCAACATTTTTTGACATTTTTTGGTCACTGGGTCATCCTTCACTAAACCATCTATACATGTGCGACAAACTGCTTTGCACCAAGTGGAGCTCAGTTTGTTACCGCACACTTTCTTTTATGTGGCTGCGCTTGGGATTTGTCCTGGGTCTTGCCCTGAAAGACATAAAATAAATGACCCCACTAAGTAACAAACCACAAAATAAAATACTCCATCACCACGTGCAGGAGAAAGGAAAGTGTGTCCCCTAACACCAAATCCTATGATTGGGAGGGGGGGGGGGTGAAACGCTCATCAGGATAGCGAAAAAAGTCCATACTTAAAGCTTACCTGAGAGGTGCTGGTGTTGGAGACTGCATCTGCCTGAGAAGGAACTGCAGGAGAATCCATGCCGCCCGTCTGGTATTCTAACAGCCTGTGCTGCTTCTACCAGCGATCACCAGCAAGCCATTTAAAGCTCTTTTTCGCGCCGTTTTGGAGACTGGAACCGCGTCTCCGGTGCCCGATGATGACGTCACGCGACCTGGAAGAGACCCCGCCGGATCTTCCTATGGGCCAGCTTGGAGCGCAGAAGCTCCGCCCCTCAAGCGCCAGTGACTTCCTGGAATCCCAGCACGAGACAGCCATGCTGTGTGCGGGACCTGTCACCACCAAACGGCTGCAGCTTGCGCTATGACGCTAAGGGCCCGACGCCATCCCGGTCCTGGCCCTCTCCAGGCACAGAGAAAAAAGGCAGCAGATTACCACCTCTCCAGTGGACACTGCACATGGCACGGA
Source organism: Rana temporaria (assembly GCF_905171775.1). Classification (NCBI taxonomy): domain Eukaryota; kingdom Metazoa; phylum Chordata; class Amphibia; order Anura; family Ranidae; genus Rana; species Rana temporaria. Next base: position 378,641,090 of record NC_053491.1, on the reverse strand, counting down.
GGTTAGTTAAAAATAACAAATACCCCTTGAACGGCCATTAGAGCCCCTGCCCATGAGACCTAGGGGACCAGGTTCCTGAAACATGTTACCCCCCGTCCGGAGGAAACACTAATACTGACATGGGGCCTGGAGGACCGCCCTTTTATCTGGTGGGGTTAACGTGTTTCCTGTCCTGGTAGGAGGAGCCCTAGGTCTCATGGGCTGTCCTGGAAGACGCTTGAGAAAAAAAAAAAAGGATTTTTGTACTCACCGTAAAATCCATTTCTCTGAGTTCATAGACGGACACAGCCTTCATTGACCTTAGGGTTATGCTTCTTCCTACCAGGAGATTTAGGCAGAATTCTACAGCACTTAAGGTGTTAAAACTTCATGCCGCTCCTCCCAGGGGGCGTGGCTCCCCCAGGCATAACCCACACACTGCTCTAGCAGCCTCAGTTCGTAACAAGCAGTACAAAGGAGGGGTGGGTGCTGTGTCCGTCTATGAACTCAGAGAGATGGATTTTACGGTGAGTACAAAAATCCTTTTTTCTCTTTCGTTCATAGACGGACACAGCCTTCATTGACCTTAGGGACGTCCCCAAGCAGTGTCAAAAAATTCGAGGGGTGGGAAAAAATAACACAGCAAAAACAGGTTACACCCCAAACAAAAATCGGAGTAACTCAACGGAGGAACTCCAACCTTAAACTGCCGCCTGTAACACCTGCGGCCGAATGAGGCATCAGAAGATGCACTCACATCCACCTTATAAAACTTTGAAAAAGTGTGGACCGACGACCAGGTCACAGCCTTACACACCTGTAACACAGAGGCTTGGTGTCCAGAAAGCCCAAGAGGCCCCGATCGCCCTGGTCGAATGCGCCGTGACCCGAAAGGGGGGCGCCTGCCCCTTCAGGGCATAGGCCTGAAGCACAACCTGTCGGATCCACCTGGAAATGGTGGCCGACGAGACTGCCAGGCCCTTACTGGGACCGGACACAGACACGAACAGCGAGTCCGACTTCCGGAACGGAGCTGTCGCCGACAAGTAAACTCGAAGGGCCCGAACCACATCCAGAGAATGTAAAAGTGGCCTCCTAAGGATGGAAGAACAATGTCCTCGTAAATGTGAAAGGCCGAAACGACCTTCGGAAGAAAAAAAGAGGGCTGCGGGCGCAGCACCGCCTTATCCTGATGGATAACCAAGTAGGGGGCCTTGCAGGACAAGGTCGCCAGTTCAGACACTCGTCTGATAGAGGTAACAGCTACCAGTAAGACCACCTTCCGCGACAGAGTCAGCAAAGGGATCTCCCGAATGTTCTCAAAGGGAGCATGCTGAAGCGCCGAGAGGACCAAATTCAAATCCCATGAAGGCAGTGGAGGGCGCACCGGAGGGGCCACATGGCGGACCCCCTGCACAAACGTGCGAATCAAGGAGTGCGCCGCCAAGGGACGCTGAAAGTAAACAGCCAGAGCAGAAATCTGACTCTTGATCGTGCTCAAGGCAAGAGCCTGGTCCACACCCCGCTGCAGGAACAGCAGGATCCGGGACACCACGTAAGTACGGGGGTGTCAGTTCATCTCCCCACACAGAGATGTAGGCCTTCCATGTATGAGGAAAAAAACCTACGTGAGGTAGACCTCCGTGCACGCAGCATGGTAGAGACCACCGAGCCCAATAGGCCTCGTCCTTAAGCCCCTGGCTCTCAAAAGCCGCGCCGCTAAGGCCGGTGGCTGTGAAACAGGGTGGAAGATCGGACCCTGTATCAGAAGATAATTTTTCAGGGCAAGACACTAGGGGGGCATCTGCCACCAGACGCATTAGGTCCGCGTACCAGAAGCGACGCGGCCAAACCGGAGCAATCAGAACTAATAGAATCCCCACAGCTTCCACTCAGCGCAGCAGGCGAGGAAGAAGCTTCCGAGGAGGGAAGGTGTAAAGTAGGCGATAGTGACCCCAAGGAGCCACCAACGCGCCTGACGCGTCCGCCCACGGGTCCTTAAACCTGGCCACGAACCGTGGCACCTACCGATAGAGACGGGACGCTAGAAGGTCCACGTCCAGAGTGCCCCACTTTCGGCACAGACCCCAAAACACCTGCGGGTGGAGAGACCACTCTCCTTGGCCCCGTGCAGTGCGACTCAGGTAGTCGGCTAGCCAATTCCATATTCCCGGAATGTACCCGGCCGATAGAGCCGGAACGGTCCCTTCGGCCCACCGAAGGATGTGCGCGACCCCCGTCGCTGCAACAGAACTCCGTGTGCCTCCCTGATGATCAACCTACGCCGTGGCGTCATCGGACAGGTGACCCGTCGGCCCTGTAGATCCAGGGACCACCTGGCAAGGCAAAGCTCGATTGCTCGGAGCTCCAGAACGTTGATCAGTAGGCGGGACTCCACCTGAGTCCAGTGCCCCTGGGCTGACTGGGTGCCCCAAGCGCCCCTCCCCAACCGGAGAGGCTGGCATCCGTCGTGACCACTGTCCAGTGGCCAGCAGAAAAATGACTTTCCGGCCCGAAGCACCGGAAACGCCAGCCACCACACCAGGGGAGACATGATCAGATGACTCAATTGAATCTGGTAATCCAGAGAAGACGGAAACTAGTCCCATCGTGACAGCAGTACCCTCCGTAGTACCCTGGCGTGGAATTGGGCATACGGAACCGCCTCGAAAGAGGCTACCAACTGACCCAGAACCTTCCTGCAGAATCGCAGAGATGACCGCTTCTGGGTCGGCAACTGCTGCACAGCAGATAGCAGAGTCTGAAGTTTTTCCGTTAAGAGAAAAACACTCCCGCCCCGGCGGAACCCAGGACTAGTCCCAGGTATTCCAGTCCCTGAGACGGAATCAACCCTGATTTCAGGACAATCCAGAAACCAGCCGAACACTCGGAGAGCCTGACACGTGATAGACACGGCTCCACCAATGCAGAGCTCGAAGAAGCTCGTAGGAGAATGTCGTCCAGACATCCCATGATAACAAACCCCCGATGTCACAGCCGGGCCAGTATCGGGACGAGAACCTTGGCGAAAAACCTGCCGAATGGGAAGGACACCAATTGAAAATGGTCCCCCCCGACCGCAAAGCACAGAATCTCTGGTGCTTTGAGGATATGCGAACATGCAGGTACACGGTCATGACATCCAAGGATGCCAGAAAATCCCCCTGATGGAGTGCCGCTATTACCAAGCGAATCGACACCACCTAAAAGTTTGTGACAAAACAAACGAGGGACTTGAGGCCCAGGATTGACCGGGCCCCATCCTCCGTGGGGACACAAACAGAATGGAGTAAAAACCCAGAGACCGTTCCAACGAGGGAACTAGCACAATCACTCCCCTGACCAGAAGATTCTGGACAGCCCCTGACAGAGCCAACCGGCGAACCGGAGGAGGCCAGAGGCCGGAGGGAAAAAACCTGTTTGGCAGACAAGAGAGAAACTCAATCTTGTACCCCAAAGAAAACACTTTGCAATGCAAAGCCAGTCTCCCACCCGAGACACGGGCGGGAGCAGACCTTCAGGTGGAAGCAGGTATGTCTGCAGACTTGTTAGGCATGCCGTATCAGGTGCGCTGCTACCCTGCAGCGGGGATTCAAGCACCATGTAGACCTACCCCCACCGCACAGGGCGGGCGAAAAAACGCTCGGAGGTAGGCAAGGAGGGTCCTTGCACAGGGCGAGGTTCCTAGCCCTTCCCAGACTGTGGGAACAGCATGCGCTTACCACCCGTGGCATCCTCAATGATGCCATTCAGGGAAGTCCCAAAAGGACCGTTCCCCCTTAAAGGCCATCATCAAGGCCTCCCTAGAGGACAAGTCCGCAGACCAGCTCCTCAGCCACACAAGGCGGCGCAGAACCCTGCATAGACGTAAGCCCCGGAACGTATCCATGGCCGCCTCGCAGAGAAAATTCTGACCCTGAACTATCGTTCAGCCAGGTCCCAAGAGGACTCGGAAGCCCCTTCTTCCAGCTCCTGCAGCAGGAGCTTCGCCCTTCCAGTCGGGGCCTGACCAGGGCCCCGGCCAGAGCCGGCCTCACCGCCCAAACCACCACGGTGAATAGGGAGCGGGCCACGGCCTCCGCTCACCTATCAGCGGGATCCTGAAATGCAGGAGCCCCTTCCACAGGCAATGTGGCGGCCTTGCGCAGTCTGGACATAGGGGGTCCACTGGCGGAGGAGAGACCTATATTTTAAATCCCCCTCAAGGGGGTTAATGGGTTGCAAAGTTTTTTGACAAACTGTGGTGCATCCCATTCCTTGTATAACATATTGTCCAAATAAGGAACACAAGGAACCCTTCAGCAGTGCGTGGCGGTCTGCGGATCCAAACGGTACTGACATGGTGGGGTCTCCACCACAAACTCAATTTTTAGAGTCTCACGCACCACAGAAAAAAACAAGAGCTCCAACAATTTTTGCTGACACTGCAGCAGACATCCTCACTATCCATGTGGGTCAAGTCCGCAGCCTCTGACAAACCAGAACAAGATTCCATGTCAGAGACATCCCCAGAAGCAGGCTCCAGGAGGGGGCGCTTTATTACCCCCCATCCGGGCACTAGCTGCTGCAAACCTGGCAAGAAAACCCAGGATAGCCACAGAAACAGATGTGGCAGGGGAAGGGACGCCAAGGGTTAACTCAGGCCTAGTGGAGAGGGAGACCTGGCTCAGGTTCCACAGTGCCAGCGCTGAGACACCCCCCCTGCAAGGCAGGACAAAAAAATCCCCACTGGTCACCTCCCTGCAGCTAAAGGAGAGCATGGGGGGCCTCTGGTACTCACCACTCCACCCGGTGCAGCGCGGTCCGAGAAGGACAGGGTGTGCTGAGAGCCAGGGCTGGATTAACAATGGGGCTGATGGAGCTGCAGTTCCAGGCCCCTTTCTCAAGATAGGCCCATTTGCCCAAAAAAAAAATATATATATATATTTTTTTTTAAGAATTTTTTTTTTCTAAGATCGAATTTGGGGGGTTGTAGCTCGATGACCAGAGGTCACAGAAACCCCACATTTGGGGGTAGGCATGGGAAGAGCTACCCCACAACTGGTTAAAATATGGGACGGCTATCATTTATGGTTCCGGAGATACGGGCCTGCTTGCACAGCCTGTCAGAAGCTACATTCAGAGCGGCCAATATAAATACAAGCTGACACACTACAGCAGACTGATAGGATCACAGTGCTTATAATAATTATTTGTATATTACTCATGGTAATAAACCCCTTGCCACCCAGGCCAATTCTGACACTTCTCTACTACATGTAAAAATCATCATTTGTTTTTTGCTAGAAAATTACTCTATGGTGGTCTTTGCACTTTTTATGTTGCAGGGTACAGAGCTGCACGATTCTGGCTAAAATGAGAATTGCAATTTTTTTGCTTAGAAGATAGATCACGATTCTCTCACGATTGTTGCGGCGTAACATCATCTTTCACATTAAAAAAAAAAAAAAATGGGCTAACTTCACTGTTTTGTTTTTATGGTTTTTATTATTCATTGAAGTGGGAAAATGCAGTGTGACATAACATATTGCAGCAATAGCCATTGTATTCCCTAGAGTCTCTGCTAAAATATATATAATGTTTGGCAGTTCCAAGTAATTTTCTAGCAAATAATATTGCTTTCTAACTTAAGAAACAAGTGTTGGACTCTGAGGCCCCATACACACCATAGAATCTATCCGCAGATAAATCCCATCAAATGGGTTTCTGCGGATAGATCCTATGGTGTGTACACGCCAACGGATATTTATCCGCAGATAAATCTCCCCTGGAATGGATTTCCAGCAGATAAATATTTGTCGACATGCACAGAATATCTATCTGCTGGAATCCATTCCAACGGATGGATCCGCTCGTCTGTACAGACTTACCGGATCCATCCGTCCAAAGGGATTCCCCGCACGCGCCGTAATGAATAGACGCATGCGTGGAATTCCTTATATGACAGCGTCGCGCCCGTCGCCGCGTCATAATAGCGGCGACGGCGCGACACGTCATCGGCAGAGGATTTCAGCGCGGATTTCAATGCGATGGTGTGTACACGCCATCGCATTGAAATCCTCTGAAATCTTAGAGAGGATTTATCCGCGGATACGGTCCGCTGAACCGTATCTGCGGATAAATTCTATCGTGTGTATGGGGCCTAAGTGGTTAAATTTAGTTACAATGTTAGTTAGTTACAATGTTTCATTTTGTTTACAAACTTCGCAGACTGCCCAGATTTGTTCTTTACACACAGAAGTGTATCCCTTTGATCTAAGAAGGAAGTGTCAGTTACAATGTTTCCTGTTAAAAAATTGGCAGACTGCCCAGATATTTTCTTTTGACAGCTGAAAGTCTCTCCACTTGTTATATGAAAGAATCAGCAAACTCTGCATTGAAGATCGTCAGGGGGGTTGAATCGAGATCACGATTTTTTTAACGATTAATTGTGCAGCTCTAGCACGGTATTTGCGCAGCAATTTTTCAAACATGTTTTTTTGGAAAAAAATGTTTCATTCATTTAAAAAACAGTTAGTTAGTTAAGTTAGCACAATTTTTTTTGGTATCCTAAGCGATGCTTTACATTTTTTTAGGTTACATGTTTAGAGTTACAGAGGAGGTCTAGTACTAGAATTATTGTTCTCGCTCTAACGATCGTGGTGTATGTAACCTGTGTGTATCTGGCTCTGATACTACCAGTGCCTACCCAGCCACTGACTAGTATCTCTCCCCAGCCTGTCCCCACACACCCTCTCACCTGCTGACCTGTGGATGGGGGAATCACTCCTGCAGTGTTATTGTGTTCTGCCAGTGCGTACAATGATCAGTGTTGCTAACTTTAGCTGGCAGCACTGATTGTTTTAAGAAAAAAAAAACAGGCTGGTTGTACTCAAGTTGATTAATAGATTGACTTGTGTAAAACCAGCTAGCCCATACATAGATTGACTATGGCTGGTCTCTGCATAATTGGCGTAATTTCAATCCATGTATGACCCGCTTAACCACTACTCAGTCCCTAAATATCCTTCCACTCCTGTACATAGTGCTCACTGTCATACTCTCCACACTCCTCTCCTGTACATAGTGCCCACTGTCATACTCGCCACACTTCTCTCCTATACATAGTACCCACTGTCATACCCTACACACTCCTCTCCTGTACATAGTGCCCACTGTCATACCCTCCACACTCCTCTCCTATACATAGCGCCCACTGTCATACCCTTCACACTCCTCTCCTGTACATAGTGCCTGCTGTCATACACTTCTCTCCTGTACTTAGTGCCCACTGTCGCACCCTCCACACTCCTCTCCTGTACATACTGCTCACTGTCATACCCTCCACACTCCTCTCCTATACATAGTGCCCACTGTCATACCCTCCACACTCCTCTCCTATACATAGTGTTCACTGTCATACCCTCCACACTCCTCTCCTATACATAGAGCCCACTATCATACCGTCTACATTCCTCTCCTGTACATACTGCCCACTGTCATACCCTCCACACTCCTCTCCTGTACATACTGCCCCATCATACCCTCCACACTTCTCTCTGGTACGTACTACCCTCTGTCATACCCCCTAATGTCATACCCTTCACACTCCTCTCCTGTACATAGTGCTTTTTTCCGTACCCTTTGTACTCCTCTCCTGTACATAGTGCCCACTGTTAGACCCTCCACATTCCTCTCCCTCACCTGCACATACTTCCCACTTATATACCGTCCATACTCCTCCCCTATGTCGCTTACCCACAAAAACAGTTCTTTAAAATTATACTGAATATCCTCAATGTTACCAGCTCTAGAATGGACACACTTTTGTTAGTTCAACTAAAGGAAATATCAGTTCTCATAGTTGTTCTGCCCCATTATTAGTACTCATTTAATTTTGTGATTACTACTATGATCTATAGAGGAACATCGGGGATCTCAGCTACTCTAAATATAGCACTTATATAAAAAAGTGGCCCTGAAAATATTTTTTAAATGTTGGCAACTGTGCACTTAGGCACTGCCCAAGGTCCACCGTCCACCGGGTCAGTAGGGGGCCCCATGAGAGGCTCCTGGGATCCTGTGATAATAAAGCGGTAGTAAACTTTCCTGACATTACTACTTTTTAGAGGCCCTGGGATAGGTTACACAACGTACAAGTATGCACAGCATATTAGCACATTAGTGTACACTTCAATTTTCAGACTGAGCCCTCCAGTGCTGCGATGAATCAGGCGGGGCCTGGACACTTCCATCTTCACCCGGTCTTCCTTCGGGGTTCTGTGCCTTTGGTCACTTGCCTTGGCTGGGCTGCGTTCATGTCATTCCCACGCATTTATTTATTATTTATTACACCCCATTCACACCTCCGCGACAAAGCGCCCGACGCCGGCCGCTCGTGCCGCTGGAGGGGAGAATTCCCATTGCTGTCTATGAGATGGTTCACATCTCATAGACGCCGTACACCTGCGGCATGAAAAAAAGTCCCGGACCCTTTTTTTCAGGCGGCATTGGCGTTCGGCCATACAAAGCAATAGGAAGGATTTGTAAAAAAAAAGTTACACTATTCGCGGCAAAATACGCCGCGTACGCGGCGTTACTTGTCGCGGAGGTGTGAATGCAGCCTAAAAGGCCCCAGCAAAATCCTCAGCACCAGGCCCATGATGTTCTTAATCTGGCCCTGCTGAGAGCCATGCAGCAATGTGTCTGTTTTTCCCTGAGACACAGCCGAGGTGATTGCAGCGCCAACAGCCGCCACACGAGGCAGACGAAAACATGGAAAATGGCCGCCGAATGCTGGAAAAACAGCACAGGACTACAAGAAAATGGCTGCCGGGCTATATAAGGCTAGGCTCCGGCAAAATGGCCGCCAAATGACGCAGATTCTGACGACGTATATGTGCAGGAGGCGGTCCGGAAGTGGTTAAATGGAAACATTACATTCAGCTGGGGCTCAGGATCATTCAGGGTGCATCGAACTCGCATAGAGAATTACTACAAATAGTGGGTGTAAAAAGAAGGTGTCTGCCGTTGCTAGAGTTTAATAGCCCAAAGTTGGAGACAGCATGCTAATACTCCAAAATGCAGGTTAGAATGCACTGCATCAATAAGGTCTGACACTGAAGTAAAGGCAGGAGACTATGGTGCCTTAAAAAAACGGTTTCTGTGGAGACAGAATAACAATGTGTCACCCCCCAGGCTAGCTGCTAAAGTCCAGTGGAGTCTGTGTATGACAATCAAAGTCTAAGGCCCCTTTCACACTGGGGCGGGGGGGGGGGGGCATTTTTAGCGGCGCTATACTGTCAGAATTGCGGCAGTATTCGGCCGCTAACAGTGCGGTTTTAACCCTGGCTATCGGCCGGAAAAGGGTCAATACCGCCGGCAATGCGCCTCTGCAGAGGCGTATTACCGCAGTTTCCCATTGCTTTTAATGGAAAGGAGCGGTAAACACACCACTCCAAAGAAGATGCTGCTAGCAGGACTTTTGGAGCGGTCCTGCTAGCGCACCGCTCCAGCTCCTCAGGCTTTCGCACTGAGACTGCAGGGCAGGAGTTTTTTCAGGCGGTATATAGGCTCTATTTTTAGCGCCAACATGCCTGAAAAACTCCTCAGTGTGAAAGGTGTCCAACTGAGAAAGGGCGATTTAGATAGTTGCTATGTAAAAATCAATTCAATAAATGATGTAGCGAGACAAAGGAAGAAAAAGTTGTCCATCCTCCCAAGACACTAGCAAAAAAACAAAACAAAAAGGAGGCATTCTGGGTTGGAGAGAGGTTATACTGGAGGCATTCTGGGTTGGAGAGAGAATATACTAGGGCCTGGGTTATTAGTTTTGCCAATGTCCAATCCTCCTGTAGGCAGCAGTATAACCTGAATTCCTGTGTCTTTCAATGGACAAGAAAGAAAAAGCTTTACCATGGGCTTCGCGACAGATTTAAAAAATAAATAAAAAACATTAGCATTCCAAAAGCAATGAAGCAGCAAAACACATGATGTACACGATTCATACATTATCAAAAGGGAAGTGATGCTTCCTTCCTAAACACTATACAGGGAAAAATTGCATATTTTTGAAAGAGGAAGAAAGGGAGGGGAGAGAGTCAGAGAGAGTGAGCGAGTCAGAGTGGAATATTGAGTCACCTGTAAATTCTAGGGCTGCAAGCAACGATTTTCATAATCGATTAGTTGGCCGATTAAATCGGATAATAGCCTTTAAAAAAAATAATTTTTATATATATATATATATATATATATATATATATATATATATATATATATATATATATATATATATATATATATATATATATATATATATATAATCAGTTTTAAAAAATTTGGGGCCAATTTGTTGTTGGGCAGATTACAAAACACAAAATTGCTGCAAAAACACATTACATGCTTTTCTGCAGCTTCTCCATTGAAGTATATTGAACCCAAAGAAACAAAATGGCACAGTTTTGCGTTAAATAGTCCTCTTGCCCTTTCCAAATACGCAGCAGCTGAAAAAAAAAAAAAAAAAAAATCATGGCTGTGAACATGTCCCATAGGAAAACATGTAAATGAACTGTAGCGTGTTCCTGCAAAAAGCACCAAAAAACAGAGGTGTGAACCCAGGCCTGAGATGTTTAGTAACATAATTGGGTTAAAAAAACAAAAGCAAGTACAAAAAGAGCAAATAAGAGATTGGGGAAAAGCATGAAGTGGTCATACGCCCTGCTGATAAGGGGGGGGGGGGGGTTGGTCATTCTCAGTCGGAGTGACTTCAAGCCCAAACAGAAGTATCAAAAACGTCTTGAGAAATACGTCAAGAAGGGGAAGGATATGGGGATACTTGGCAAGGAAGAATCGGAGTACCTAGTGTCCCAACTCCACCAAAACCCCTTTCATGTACTATACACCTAAGATCCATAAAAAGTTGATCAAACCCCCTGAGAGGCCAATCATCAGTGGAATAAACACCATCTTGACACCCTTCTACAACCCCTAGTGAAGCAGGGTCGATCGTACCTAAGAGACAGTCTCCAACTCATACAAGAACAGAGAAGTTGAGGGAGCAGAAACTTTTTGCTGGTTACCATAGACGTCAGCTCTTTGTACACAAGTATCGAGCAGGAGGATGGACTTACGGGGGTTGCAACAGCACTGCATGGAAAAACAGCATACAAACAAGAACAAATTCAGTACATCTTGGAGGGATTACAGATGGCGATTGAGTGTAATTACTTCTGGTATGATAAACAGTATTATGTACAGACCATGGGGGCTTGCTATACCCCCACCCCCCCAGTGTGGCCAATCTCCTGATGAACATGTGGGAGGACGAGTACATTTACAAAGGAGACTATCCGGAGATCAAAATGTGTCGGAGGTACATTGATGATCTCATTATCCTTTGGGATGGTAGTTGAAACTCTCCAGTATTTTCTTGTTGAGCTTGACAATAAAAGGATTTTTGTACTCACCGTAAAATCCATTTCTCTGAGTTCATAGATGGACACAGCCTTCATTGACCTTAGGGTTATGCTTCTTCCTACCAGGAGATTTAGGCAGAATTCTACAGCACTTAAGGTGTTAAAACCTTTCCTTCATGCTGCTCCTCCCAGGGGGCGTGGCTCCCCCAGGCATAACCCACACCCTGCTCTAGCAGCCTCAGTTCGTAACAAGCAGTACAAACAAAGGAGGGGTGGGTGCTGTGTCCGTCTATGAACTCAGAGAAATGGATTTTACGGTCAGTACAAAAATCCCTTTTTCTCTTTTGTTCATAGACGGACACAGCCTTCATTGACCTTAGGGACGTCCCCAAGCAGTGTCAAAAAAATCGAGGGGTGGGAAAAATAACAGCAAAAACAGGTTACACCCCAAACAAAAACCGGAGTTACTCAACGGAGGAACTCCAACCTTAAACTGCCGCCTGTAACACCTGCAGGCGAAGGAGGCATCAGAAGATGCACTCACATCCACCTTATAAAACTTTGAAAAAGTGTGACCGACGACCAGGTCGCAGCCTTACACACCTGTAACACAGAGGCTTGGTGTCGGAAAGCCCAAGAGGCCCCGATCGCCCTGGTCGAATGCGCCGTGACCCGAAAGGGGGGCGCCAGCCCCTTCAGGGCATAGGCCTGAAGCACAACCTGTCGTATCCACCTGGAAATGGTGGCCGACGAGACTGCCAGGCCCTTACTTTGACCGGACACAGACACGAACAGCGAGTCCGACTTCCAGAACGGAGCTGTCGCCGACAAGTAAACTCGAAGGGCCCGAACCACATCCAGAGAATGTAAAGTGGCCTCCTTCGGGTTCTTCGGCTGAGGACATAAGGATGAAAGAACAATGTCCTCGTTAATGTGAAAAGCCGAAACGACCTTCGGAAGAAAAGAGGGCTGCGGGCGCAGCACCGCCTTATCCAGATGGATAACCAAGCAGGGGGCCTTGCAGGACAAGGCCGCCAGTTCAGACACTCGTCTGATAGAGGTAATAGCCACCAGAAAGACCACCTTCCGCGACAGAGTCAGCAAAGGGATCTCCCGATTGTTCTTAAAGGGAGCATGCTGAAGCGCCGAGAGGACCAAATTCAAGTCCCATGAAGGCAGTGGAGGGCGCACCGGAGGGGCCACATGGTGGACCCCCTGCACAAACGTGCGAATCAAGGAGTGCGCCGCCAAGGGACGCTGAAAGTAAACAGCCAGAGCAGAAATCTGACTCTTGATCGTGCTCAAGGCAAGAGTCTGGTCCACTCCCCGCTGCAGGAACAGCAGGATCCGGGACACCACGTAAGTACGGGGGTGCCAGTTCATCTCCCCACACAGAGATGTAGGCCTTCCATGTATGAGGAAAAAAACCTACGTGAGGTAGACCTCCGTGCACGCAGCACGGTAGAGACCACCGAGCCCAATAGGCCTCGTCCTTAAGCCCCTGGCTCTCAACAGCCGCGCCGCTAAGGCCGGTGGCTGTGAAACAGGGTGGAAGATGGGACCCTGTATCAGAAGATCATTTTCCAGGGGAAGACGCTAGGGGGCATCTGCCGCGTACCAGAAGCGACGCGGCCAAACCGAAGCAATCAGAACTGATAGAATCCCCACAGCTTCCACTCAGCGCAGCAGGCGAGGAAGAAGCTTCCGAGGAGGGAAGGTGTAAAGTAGGCGATAGTGACCCCAAGGAGCCACCAACGCGCCTGACGCGTCCGCCCACGGGTCCTTAAACCTGGCCACGAACCGTGCCACCTACCGATAGAGACTGGACGCTAGAAGGTCCACGTCCGGAGTGCCCCACTTTCGGCACAGACCCCAAAACACCTGCGGGTGGAGAGACCACTCTCCTTGGCCCCGTGCAGTGCGACTTAGGTAGTGGGCTAGCCAATTCCGTATTCCCGTAATGTACCCGGCCGATAGAGCCGGAACGGTCCCTTCGGCCCACCGAAGGATGTGCGCGACCCCCGTCGCTGCAACAGAACTCCGTGTGCCTCCCTGATGATCAACCTACGCCAAGGCCGTGGCGTCATCGGACAGGATCCTGACGTGTCGGCCCTGTAGGGACCACCTGGCAAGGCAAAGCTTGATTGCTCGGAGCTCCAGAACGTTGATCAGTAGACAGGACTCCACCTGAGTCCAGTGCCCCTGGGCTGACTGGGTGCCCCAAGCGCCCCTCTCCAACCGGAGAGGCTGGCATCCGTTGTGACCACTGTCCAGCAAAAAAATGACTTTCCGGCCAGAAGCACCGGAAACGCCAGCCACCACACCAGGGGAGACATGATCAGATGACTCAATTGAATCTGGTAATCCAGAGATGACGGAAGCTAGTCCCATCGTGACAGCAGTTCCCTCCGTAGTACCCTGGCGTGGAATTGGGCATACGGAACCGCCTCGAAAGAGGCTACCAACTGACCCAGAACCTTCCTGCAGAATCGCAGAGATGACTGCTTCTGGGTCGGCAACTGCTGCACAGCAGATAGCAGAGTCTGAAGTTTTTCCGTTAAGAGAAAAACACTGCCGCCCCGGGGGAATCCAGGACTAGTCCCAGGTACTCCAGTCCCTGAGACGGAATCAACCCTGATTTCAGGATAATACAGAAACCAGCCAAACACTCAGAGAGCCTGACACGTGATAGACACGGCTCCACCAATGCAGAGCTCGAAGAAGCTCGTAGGAGAATGTCGTCCAGACATCCCATGATAACAAACCCCCCGCTGTCACAGCCGGGCCAGTATCGGGATGAGCACCTTGGCGAAAACCCGCCGAATGGGAAGGACACCAATTGAAAATGGCCCCCCCCGACCGCAAAGCACAGAATCTCTGGTGCTTTGAGGATATGCGAACATGCAGGTACACGTTCATGACATCCAAGGATGCCAGAAAATCCCCCTGATGGAGTGCCGCTATTACCAAGCGAATCGACACCCTAAAAGTTTGTGACAAAACAAACGAGGGACTTGAGGCCCAGGATTGACCGGGCCCCATCCTCCGTGGGGACACAAACAGAATGGAGTAAAAACCCCGAGACCGTTCCAACGAGGGAACTGGCACAATCACTCCCCTGACCAGAAGATCCTGGGCAGCCCCTGACAGAGCCAACCAGCGAACCGGAGGAGGCCAGAGGCCGGAGGGAAAAAACCTGTTTGGCAGACAAGAGTGAAACTCAATCTTGTACCCCAAGGAAAACACTTCGCAATGCGAAGCCAGTCTCCCACCCGAGACACGGGCGGGAGAAGACCTTCAAGCGGAAGCAGGTATGTCCGCAGACTTGTTAGGCATGCCGTATCAGGTGTGCTGCTACCCCGCAGCGGGGATTCAAGCACCATGTAGACCTACCCCCACCGCACAGGGCAGGCGAAAAAACGCTCGGAGGTAAGCAAGGAGGGTCCTTGCACAGGGCGAGGTCCCTAGCCCTTCCCAGACTGTGGGAACAGCATGCGCTTACCACCCGTGGCATCCTCAATGATGCCATTCAGGGAAGTTCCAAAAGGACCGTTCCCCCTTTAAGGCCATCACCAAGGCCTCCCTAGAGGACTGGTCCGCAGACCAGCTCCTCAGCCACACAAGGCGGCGCAGAACCCGCAGAACGTATCCATGGCCGCCTCGCAGAGAAAATTCTGACCCTGAACTATCGTTCAGCCAGGTCCCAAGAGGACTCTGAAGCCCCATCTTCCAGCTCCTGCAGCAGGAGCTTCGCCCTTCCAGTAGCCCCGGCCAGAGCCGGCCTCACCGCCCAAACCACCACGGTGAATAGGGAGCGGGACACGGCCTCCACTCTCCTATCAGCAGGATCCTGAAATGCAGGAGCCCCTTCCACAGGCAATGTGGCGGCCTTGCGCAGTCTGGAAATAGGGGGTCCACTGGCGGAGGAGAGACCTATATTTTAAATCCCCCTCAAGGGGGTAACGGGTTGCAAAGTTTTTTGACAAACTTTTTGTGGTGCATCCCATTCCTTGTTTAACATATTGTCCAAATAAGGAACACAAGGAACCCTTCAGCAGTGCGTGGCGGTCTGCGGATCCAAAAGGTACTGACATGGTGGGGTCTCCACCACAAACTCAATTTTTAGAGTCTCACGCACCACAGAAAAAAACAAGAGCTCCAACAATTTTTGCTGACACTGCAGCAGACATCCTCACTATCCATGTGGGTCAAGTCCGCAGCCTCTGACAAACCAGAACCAGATTCCATGTCAGAGACATCCCCAGAAGCAGGCTCCAAGAGGGGGCACTTTATTACCCCCCATCCAGGCACTAGCTGCTGCAAACCTGGCAAGAAAACCCAGGATAGCCACAGAAACAGATGTGGCAGGGGAAGGGACGCTAAGGGTTAACTCAGGCCTAGTGGAGAGGGAGACCTGGCTCAGGTTCCACAGTGCCAGCGCTGAGACACCCCCCCCCTGCAAGGCAGGACAAAAAATCCCCACTGGTCACCTCCCTGCAGCTAAAGGAGAACATGGGGGTCTCTGGTACTCACCACCCCACCCGTTGCAGCTTGGTCCAAGAAGGACAGGGTGTGCCGAGAGCCGTGCAGCAATGTGTCTGTTTTTCCCTGAGACACAGCCGAGGTGATTGCAGCGCCAACAGCCGCCACACGAGGCAGACGAAAATATGAAGATGGTCGCCGAATGCTAAAAAAACCCAGCATAGGACTACAAGAAAATGGCCGCCGGGCTATATAAGGCTAGGCTCCGGCAAAATGGCCGCCAATGGCGCAAATTTAAAAAGACAGTGACTTTTTTTTTCCAGCAACTGTCACACAGAAACACCTCACAGCACACTGCAAAGGCCCAGAAGTGAACACCACAGCCCCCTGCAGTGACACACACACAGCCCCTGCTACACCCGGGCCCAGTGAACATGAGCCCCAGAAAAAAAAAAAACCCTCACAGCCGTCACCCAAAAAGGGAAGGAGGGAGAGGAATAAGGGAGAGAGGAAAGCAGGGAAAAAACCCTCAGTCGACCTCCCAAGGGAAACATTCCAGCCAGACCACTTACCTGAGTAAGGGGCCACTACTTACCTGTCCTGCGACTACCCGGCTGGAGGTATCCCAGACAGAACCAACGTCCGCGAACGGCATGGCTGTCGGCCAGACACACTGTGACAAGGCCATAAAAGACCAGTCATATGTGTGCCCTAGAACCGAAGTTCCCCGGCCGCCCCTGGAGCAACGGGGCCTGTCGTGGACGTCCCAAAGCTGAGCTGAGGGCCGGCACACGCTCGAAGGCCGAACATGGGGGGACTACAAGGGTCGAGGACCCAGCCTGTCACCCAGTTGGCTTTTGATAGCAGGAACAAAATAAAAAGCGTGCAAAATCGCAAGAAAAAAACTCCAGAGTCCAGGAACTCCAGAGAGAGCCTGACCTCCTGTCGTTAGGCAGAAAACAAACAGGCTGCTAGAGCAGGGTGTGAGTTATGCCTGGGGGAGCCACGCCCCCTGGGAGGAGCAGCATGAAGGAAAGGTTTAAACACCTTAAGTGCTGTAGAATTCTGCCTAAATCTCCTGGTAGGAAGAAGCATAACCCTAAGGTCAATGAAGGCTGTGTCCGTCTATGAACGAAAGAGAAAATAGATTTAATCTCACTTTCACTGGCAAATTCAGTACAGAGAGTATAGAATATCGGGATTTGGAGATTTACAAAAATGGAACAGTATTGCATACAAAGACAGACATTCTTTAAAGAAACTGACCGCAACGGGTACATCCCGGTCTCAAGCCGTCACTATCCAAAATGGAAGGCCAATATTCCTAAAGGGCAGCTGCTGAGGCTGATAAGAAACTGATTCACATGATAACTATGAAAGTCAAGCACAGACGATCTTGGGGAGATTCAAAGAAAAGGTATATACACACCTAAAAGTCTGGACAAATTAAAGACAGAAATCAAAGATCTATTGACGCAGAAAACTAAGACAACTAAAAGCCAACGCAGCTTTGCCTTTATTACTGGATTCAACACCCAGTACAAAGAATTCGAGACCATCTTGAAAAAATACTGGCCTATTTTGAAAGAGGATTGTATCCTCACCAAGACCCTCCCTAATAAGCCTTTGTTTATATACAGAAAGGCCCCCTCCCTCAGACACCATCTGGTACATAACATTATCAACCCGCCGAAAAAAGTGGAGATATGCCCTGAGCTTAAAGGGTTTTATAAATGCCAGAGATGCTTGGCATGCAGGACGAGCAAGAAGCAACCCTGTAGAAAAATCTAGGACAGACCAAAAAGTTTACAAAATCAGGGACCTAATCACCTGTAATACTACCCATGTAACCTATATTGTTGAGTGTTCGTGCCACCTTCAATATGTTGGTAGGACCACCAGGCCATTGCGTATTCGGATACGCGAACACATCAATATTCGTAAAGGGTTCCCCAAACATAATCTATCACGCCACTTTGAACAGTTTCATCAGAAAGATCCATCTGGCCTCGTATTTTACGGAATAGATATGGTCAAAGACAACTGGAGGGGGCCCAACAAACAAACTGCCATCTCCCAAAACGAAACGAGTTGGATTTATCGTTTGGGGTCCCTTGTGCCACATGGCCTCAACATGGACATTGACCTCAATTGTTTCCTAGCTAACCCTTAAAGTACCAGCATGTCATTATAGACAGATCACTTACCCACAGTCTAGGTGGAGGGATGGGCCTCGGGGCTATTGCCAGCCCTCGCATGGGCTCTGTGGCACTGGAAACGCAGCCACCCTACCCATCCCCCACGCTGACGGCCACTTCCCTAGCCTTCAACACTATTCACATCCCTATATGGGCAGCTTCCCATTTTAGACCTATCCTATAGTTTTTATAATTCTAATGTTCTTTTCTCCGATTTCCCCTACCAACCCCTCCTCATTGGTTTGCATAATAAATCGGGGTCTTCCTCACTACTAATATAGGGCTATGCCCATATTTCATTAGTCACATATATTAGCACGTTTTAATTGGGCGCCTATGCTGGCATCATATTTGGGCACTTATCAATATTTATGCTTGTGCACAACTTTATAGATATATTATGCTTCACAGCACTATCATACATTGGGGTCACTACAATGACCTATATGACCACTGTTTAGAATTATTATTCACTTATCTTCAATTTTAATTAATTATTTTCAGCTTAGTCTGCGGATGGTACATGCTGTTGTATCTGATTGAGTTATCTGATAGTTAATATAGGAATTGTATGGCACTTGCTATATTCCATGAAATGTGGGTTGTCACACCGTGCTGCGGTAATCAGTACATCCTAAGGGTAATTCGACCCCCCTCCAACCTTCTCTATTGAAGCTGACGGCATCACGGTATTTGGATTGGCTGACTGTCCAGGGGGCGGGTAAATGACGCGGCACCCATTTATACCTGCAGCTGATGGGTGCGCAGACACACCTCAGAAGACAAATCATTATCGAAACGTACGTCAGGCGTGTACGCGCATACGTCACTTCCGGGTCAGCGTCAGGTGGTTGTAGCTGGAGCGCACGCTACATACCGCCGCAAACACGCTTTGTACCCATAGTGTTACTACACGCTGGCGAATACTTTTTTCTTGTTTTTGTTTTCTGTTAGTTTCCCTTTTATGCTAACTGTTCAGCCTGTATCTGTTTTTAGCTATCTATAGCCACTCCTTAGAAGAATGGTATTCCCTTACCGCAGGCTATGATATACATATATTTTAGGGCCGAAACAACTAATCGATTAATCGACAACTAATCGATTATGAAATTAATCCATTATCGATTAATCGGCCAGTAACATAATGGGGTTAAAAAAAAAAACTAAAATTAGCCCTTTATAGTACAAAAAAGCAAATGGCTGCTGTAAATATTTCTCACTGTCCCACAGTAAAAAAATGAACCCCTTACAGTAGGGATTATTTGCTCTTTGTGTACTTATTTTTTTTTTGTTTTTTTTTTAACCCCATTATGTTACTAAATATCTCAGGCCGCGTTCACACTTCTGTTTTTGGTGCTTTTTGCAGAAACACACTATGATTTTTTTCAGCTGCTGCGTATTTGGAAAGGGCAAGGACTTTTTAACGCAAAACTGTGCCATTTTGTTTTTTTTTGGTTCAATATACTTCAATCGAGAAGCTGCAGAAAAGCATGTAATGTGTTTTTGTAGCAATTTGTGTTTTGTAATCTGCCCAACAAATTGGCCCAAATTTTTTTTTTAAATGCAATTTTTTTTATTTTTAAGGCTATTATCCGATTATTCTAAACAATAAATCAGCCAACTAATCGATTATGAAAATAATCGTTAGTTGCAGCCCTAATATATTTTAAATACATTTTTTACCTGTTTAAAAAAACGTCATTGCCCTATTGGAGTCCCCTTTTTTCCTCTGAGGCACGGAGGAAGCTGGGCTGTGTACATTGCTCATTGGACAGCCGATTCGTGGAATATCAATTGGGAAGCTGCAGAACGTGTGAGCAGAGGAGAGGAGCAGTGATCCAAGGAACCCGTGTTACACACCTGTTACCCCTAGCTGGGAGTACCATCTGGTGAATTGGGAACCCTGAGGGGAGCACCGGGACCACTTCGCATTGTGTTATTTATAGGAGCACTTCCTCCACATCAGACAGCCCTGCTGGACTCCATATATATTGCAATACTATTGATTAGAGGTCGACCGATATATCGGCCGGCCGATATATCGGGCCGATATTCAGTCATTTTGGAGAAATCGCCGATTATTATCCAAATGTGGCCGATATTTAGCAGATCTGCATCAGCAGAGTGTGGAGAAGGAAGGAGGAACATGGGGTTCCCCCTCCCTTCTCCACACTGTCTGCAGAGCAGTGCCGTGTGTGTGTGAAACACTAAGGAGATAGAGAATGGAGCTGTCGGACTGATGTCGGGGTGGGCGGGACCCAGCTGTCCAACACCAGCCAATGGGATGAGATCATTGGCTGGATAGCTGCCCGCCCCGGGTCCCGCCCACCTCCAACATCACGATGAATCTGAGCTCCTCTCTCTCTCTGCTCTCACAGCACATAATGTAGCTGATAATGTGTGAAACTCTCTCTCCATACAGTTTCACATGGTGCTGCAGAGAGAGAGGAGCTCAGATTCATTGTGATGTTGAAGGTGGGCGGGACAGCTATCCAGCCAATGATCTCATCCCATTGGCTGGTGTTGGACAGCCGAGTCCCGCCCAACCCGGGTCCCGCCCACCTTCAACATCACAATGAATCTGAGCTCCTCTCTCTGCAGCACCATGTGAAACTGTATAGAGAGAGTTTCACACATTATCAGCTACATTATGTGCTGTGAAACCTGCCAGTGCCATCTGCTAATGCCAACCAGCCAGTGCCATCCAGTGCCACCTGCCAATGCCATCCAGTGCCACCTGCCAGTGCCATCCAGTGCCACCTGCCAATGCCATCCAGTGCCACCTGCCAATGCCATCCAGTGCCACCTGCCAATGCCAACGCCATCCAGTGCCACCTGCCAATACCATCCAGTGCCACCTGCCAATACCATCTAGTGCCATCCAGTGCCACCTGGCAGTGCCAATGCCATCCAGTGCCACCTGCCAATGCCAACTAGTGCCATCCAGTGCCACCTGCCAGTGCTAACTATTGCCATCCAGTGCCACCTACCAGTGCCATCTGCCAGTGCTAACTTCTGCCAATTAGTGCCACCTGCCAGTACCAACCAGTTTCACCTGCCAATGCCATCCAGTGCCACATGCCAATTAGTGCCACCTGCCAGCGTCACCTTAGTGCCACCTGCCAATCAGTGCCATCTGCTATTGCCAATTGGTTCCATCCAGTGCAACCTGCCAGTGCCAATTAGCGCCACCTGCCAAAAAATAAAAAAATCGGCCTAAAATATCGGCATCATATATCGGCCATCGGCCGCCCCAAATTCTAAATATCGACATCGGCCAGAGAAAAACCCATATCGGTCAACCTCTACTATTGATGTTTACAGACGTTTATATCTTGTATGGTGTTTGGTGGACACTGACCTATTGTCCCCTTTCTAGCAGTTTACAGACCATCTTTCTTTTTTATACCGCTATCGGACTCCTACTGGAACTGCTGATTATTAGGCACCACACAACAGAGCTGCATCCTGTTGTTACCCAATAGAGTGATTTGCCATATGTATATGCAGGTCTTTTATGCCATTATAGAGTGGGGGGCAGGCACTCTCTAACTACATTATACTATATGGTTGGTGATTTGAGCTAGCACTTACACTATCCTTTCGATATATTTATTTTGTTTGTGTTTATCTATTCACTTAGTTGTTCCACGTCCACCCTACTGTTGGGTGTCTATTGACTCAATACATTTGGGTTGCACTGGGCATACTGTACTCTTACCTACCTAGCTTCTAGTCTCATGTTGCAAGGTACCTATTGCTTATAGGTGCACTTAGGCAGCGCCATTACCCCTACCCACTATCACTTTTCATATCTACCCCCTTCACAGGGGACAGACACAGGGGGGCAGCAGCCTATTACTTATAATCCCAGCGCAGGTTTCCACTACATATTTAAATAATCGCTAATGTAAGGGGTTAATTTTTTTACTGTGGGACAGTGAAAGTCATTTTTACCGTAGCGATTTGCTTTTTTGTACTATAAAGGATCGATCAGACTGCACTGATGGCAATGGTAAGGCTGCATTGATGGCAATGGTAAGCCTGTGCGTGTTATACGCTGATAAATACGGTATATCCAAATAACACGCCCAAGCTCAACCTTAGTCCTGAGCAGCGCTCTGGGATTTGTTGGGGCCACAAAAGAGATATATACAGTATATCCAAATAACACGCCTGAGCTCATCTCTTCACCACACACAGCTACGAAGGCAAGAGAATTCTCGTTGGGCAGGGTATTAGTGCTCGGGCAAACACACTTAGATCCAATTTTATTGGTTCAAAGACTGTCAGGCAAAATGGTTGGCCCTCAAGCATGTTCACGTCATCAAATGTGGCCCTCTTTGAAAAGTTTGGACACCCCTGACATAAGAGAAGCTGGACTGTGTCCTCAACTATTTCAGGATATGGAATTTACAGGCAAGTCCACGTTTCTTTTTATCTTAAAGGACAAGTTCACCTTTCTGAACATATTTAGGGTGTAACATGTTCAGCATCTGCTTGCTTCCCCCCCCCCCCCCCTTGTGACAGTGGCCTGGAGATCTTCCCCATGCACCTGGTGTCACAATTCAAAAAGAGCATGGCCATGTGGGCAAATTAATGAACTACAACTACAGTCATCCTTTGCAGAGGACGGCCTGTAGTTCTCAATAAACTGATGAGTGCTCTAGGTAGTTCATTGCGCTTCCTGTCATTCATTAAATGCCTGTTCGTACCGTGGCATTTAATCGTACAGAACAGACCACAGTCTTGATGCTCAGATCCAGGGACATCTCCAAGGAATAAATAATAGGGGTGGGAAAAAAAAACAAAAAAAACAACGCAAACAGAACTGTGCCAACAGGCCCAATAAGGAGGGTCAACAAACCCAACAGATTGCTGCTGAAAGAACCTTGTTGCCAAAAACTGCAACCGAAGAAGATTGGATATCCACCTGGTAGAATTTGGAAATGGTGTAAACAGAAGAGCAGGTGGCGGCTTTACAGAGCTGAATCTTGATGTTAGAATGCCCAGGGACCTCCTTTCATCCTAGTGGAGTGAGCACGTAGTAGTGCAAGTACTTTTATGGTGTAAATGCTTGAGATGAGTTGTGTTATCCACCTAGCAATGGTGGATCCTGAAGTAGGAAGTCCACTGTAAAGTCTTGAGGGCAAGACAAATGACAGCATCAGCCAAGCACCCAACGTGCTTCACATTGGGGGCGTGGCTTTGCTGGAGCCAGATTGAGGCTGTCATTTAACATATCCACAGGGTTTTGCAGCAATATGTGGCGCATAAGACTTTTTTTTTTTGTTATATCATTTGAACAAGCTCTGTCCTTGCCAGCACTCCCAGTGTTGTACTACATGAGAGGACCCAGCTGACACCTTGATCAGCACCCCCCCCCCCCCCCCATTTGTCTGGTTTCAAAAAAAATGCATAGCTTGTTCCTATACAAACATCCAAACTGTAGTTGAAAATAGTGAAGAGTTACAGAAAGTGAAACACAACAAAAACAGTGCGAGTAAATGAGGTGAAAAATGTAGGGCATGACCCAGCAATGAAAGGGTTTAACACCACAGGGGCATATGACTTAATAGTGTGAATTTATGATTCTTAAAAAAACATGCCTGAAAAAAAAAAAAAGCACGTACTAGAGTCTTGAACTCAAATTAAAGTGCTTTTACACCAACACCCATGAATAATTAGATTAAAGCATCAAAGACTGAGAACAGTTTGTTTGAATCCAGAGACCACAACACATTAAAGCATAGAATTTTTGATGGTCAGCTTTAATCTTTTACAGCGTCAACAAGCATCTGACCACAAACAAATGTATGTTCCCAGCAACACTACAGATCCAAGTCACATAACCTTCTGAAGGTTTAAGTGCAAAGAAATATGCAACTAGGATATTTTCCAAAATTAAAACTAAAAGTCAATAAAATGTGAATGTTAAAAGGGTTTGTAAACCCTCATGTTTTTTCACCCCCCCCCCCCGCTTTACTTACCTGAGCCCCGAATTTCCCTCGGTGGGGACGCGCTGTCCCTCTCTCCATGGGGTCCCAACTCTTGATTGGATAGATTGATAGCAGCCATTGGCTTCCGCTGCGCTCAATCAAATCCAATGACAAGGGCTCTGGGGCCCGAGTCCGGCATTCGTGTCCAGACGCAAATGCTGGATTTGGAAGCGTGCCTGCAGGGTAACCCCCCACCCCGGGAGAGCGCTTCTCCTAGGAAAAAAGAAAAAAAAAAAAACACTGCACCAACTCTATAAGCCAGCTATGATACCGAAAGGAAAAATGTTCAATATGAATGAAAACATAAAAAATTAAATTTAAAATTGAAAAATAAATAAATTAGTCCAAATAAATGTCCTAATGAGTATGAAACACAGGGTATGCAGCAGGAATCTTTCAGCTGAATTCTGATAACACCACAGTGAAAGGTATAACAAATCAGTGAGACCACCACCACATAGATAGCCTCTTACCAGATTGCTAAGAGGGAATAGCCTTGAATGAATGAATGAATGAATGAATGAAAGACTTATATAGCGCGGCACATGCGAACTGAATCGCCTCTGGGCGCTTGTTGTTCCTGTCTCTTGACATCAGAAGAGCAGAGTTTTGATCCGTCCTCTGAATGCCAGGTGGTTTTCCTCCAACCGAATGCTGGTTGGTAAAGCATTCCATAGTCTAGAACCTTGGAAAGCAAACCTTCTTTCTCCTTTGGACTTGTATCTTGCTTTAGGTACCTTAACCAGATTTTGGTCGGTGGATCGCAGAACGCGATTGGAATTATGGAGTTCTATCTTGTCGCAAAGATATTGCGGAGCCTTCCCATGGATGCACTTATGCGTCAGACAGAGTGCTTTGAATGCAATTCTGTCCTTTACTGGCAACCAGTGAAGGGTTCTCAACGAAGGTGAGATTGATTCCCATGGTTTTTTCCCAGTCACAAGTCTGGCAGCCGTATTTTGAACGACTTGCAGCCGAGAGATTTGGTACTTTGGGAGTCCGAGGTAAAGGGCATTTGCATAGTCCAGTCTGGAGTTCACAATTGTTCCCACCACGACTGCTACGTCTTCTTTGGGAATAAATGGAATAAGTCTGCGTAGTAGGCGCAACAGATGGTGAGATCCGCTGACTACTGACCCTATTTGTGCATCCATTGTCATGTAGGTGTCGAAGATGACCCCGAGACTTGACTTTGGAGCTAGGGGTGATGATTTGGCCCAGAATGGGCGGGGGTGTCCAGGTTGGTGCCAGTTGACTCTTGCGGCTGGCGTGAAACATGAGAAGTTCTGTTTTAGAGCTATTGAGTTTAAGATAACTCTTAGGCCGGGTACTCACGACCAAACATGTATGGTGAAAGCGGCCCGTCGGACCGTTTTCACCATACATGTCTGCCAGAGGGCTTCTGTACGATGGTTGTACACACCATCGTACAGAAGTCCGCGCGTAAACAATACGCGGGGCGTGTCCGCGGTGTCGCCGCGTCGATGACGCGGTGTCGCCACGACAATGACGCGGCGACGTGGGCGGCCCGCCTTTAAAATGCTTCCACGCATGCGTCGAAGTCATTCGACGCATGCGAGGGACGGCGGGCGCCTGGACATGTACGGTAGGTCTGTACTGACGACCGTACATGTCCGAGCGGGCAGAATTCCAGCGGGCTGTTTTAAAACAAGTCCAGGAATATTTGTCTGCTGGGAAAAGGCCCGGCGGGCAAATGTTTGCTGGAATTCGGCCCGCTCGCGCCCACACACGACCAAACATGTCTGCTGAAACTGGCCTGCGGGCCAGTTTCAGCAGACATGTTTGGTCGTGAGTATGGGGCCTCAGTCATCCAGTTTTCTATCAAAGAGAGACATTTCTCTAAACTGAGATGATGATCCTTTTTGTTGCAGATGCGGAAATACAATTGCGTATCGTCTGCATATGAGTGATAAAGTAGTTCTTGGCTACTGATGATTTCAAAGAGAGGGCGAAGATAGATGTTGAAAAGCACTGGCGACAGGGGGACCCTTGGGGGACTCCACATGACACCGTGCGTTTTTCTGACGTGAAAGATCCCAATTTCACTGTTTGTGATCGGTTTTCTAGAAAGGAGGAAAACCATGGTAAATCACCTTCTGCGACTCTGGCTACCTCAGCTAGCCGCGTCAGTAACAGTTTATGGTCTACCGTGTCAAAGGCTGCGCTTAGGTCCAGCAGAACCAGGAGACAGGATTCTCCTTCGTCTGCGGCCTCAAGAGCGTCGTCCCATATTTTAAGTAATGCTGTTTCCGTCCCGTGATCGGGACGGAAACCTGATTGAAATGGATCGAGTAGATTATGGGTATCTAGATGCTGTTGCAGCTGTTGTACCACTACTTTCTCCATTACCTTGGAGAGAACATTTAGGCCTGTTATGGGACGGCGATGGGTTGGGTCTTTAGGGTCTAGGGTAGGTTTTTTCAAGATGGGCTGGATTGTGCCCTCTTTCAGCAGGGAGGGCACTGTGCCTTCCTTAAATGACTGGTTTATAAGCTGCGTGATAGGTGGTGCCAGGATGTCGGCACATTCCTTCAGCAGTTTAGTAGGGATAATATCATTAGGTGCTGTGCTGTTTCGCAAAGTACCAATGATAGTTTTTGTGGCATCGATGGAAGTGGGTTCCAGAGTGAACATTGTTGACTGTGGAAAGTTTTCGTGGGTGTTTGGTTGATTGAGGGGGGGGTTGAAGGGGGTATTGTTTTGCAGAATGCTTTCCCGGATTCCCTCAATTTTGTTGATGAAGAAATCTGATAATTCATCGCAAAATTCTTGGGAATCTGAATTGGGGGCTTCAAGACATCCTGGATTCATTGTCTGGGTGACCATCTTGAAGAGTTCGCGGGGGCGATTTAAGGCGCTGTTGATAGCCATAGAAAAATGATGTTTCTTGGCTTTGAAGATTTCTTTATGGTATTTTCTTGTTATTGCCTTGTAGATGAAGAGGTTTTCCTCTGAAGCGCTTCTTTTCCAGGCGGCTTCCGCCCTTCTGCGCTCTTGCTTCAGTAGCGACAGCTGGTTGTTGAACCAGCCTGACTTGTTTTTCCGGATGCGGGCTTTGCGTTTCGGTGCTACTAAGTTGGCTGACTGTAGTAGGGCTGCATTTATGGCATCCAGTGTATCTGAGGCTGTTTGGTGTGGAGGAATTGTTTTGATTTTACTTCCCAAGATAGATTTGAAGAGTTCCGAATGGAGCTTCTTCTGAGATCTAGTCCAGTGTATTGTCACCGGCTTGGGTGCTTTTATCAATGGGGGAGTTTTGGAAATTGTGAATTTGATTGCATGGTGATCTGTCCATGGCAATGGTTCATTTTCCAAAATACTTATTTTCAGATTTTGTCTGAAAATTAGGTCGAGCGTGTGACCTGAAGCATGTGTGGGTTCACATACTAGTTGCTGTAGCCCTAATCCTTCCAGATGGTCAATACAGGCGTCAGCAACCGGATCCTGTGAGGAGTTGGCCCAGAGATTGAAATCCCCGAGCAGCAAAAGGTGTTTGCTGTTAAGGGTATAAGTGGAGATAAACTCCGTCAATAATGGTAGAAGCTGCGATTTTGGCCCGGGTGGCCTATAGCAGAGGAGAATGAGAGCGGTCTCCTGGGGGTTTGTTTGCAGTTGAAGAGTAAGGGTTTCCATGAATGGAAGAGGATTTTGAAGGACCGGCTTAGTGATTGCAAGGTGAATCTTGTGGATCACTGCCAGGCCTCCTCCTC
Source organism: Rana temporaria (assembly GCF_905171775.1). NCBI lineage: Eukaryota > Metazoa > Chordata > Amphibia > Anura > Ranidae > Rana > Rana temporaria. Next base: position 378,613,308 of record NC_053491.1, on the reverse strand, counting down.
TTTGCCCTATTCTATTTTCCGTAATAATAGGATAGTTCTCTGGCACCAGTTCTCCGAGAATGGTGTTACAGTCGGCAGAAAGCCAGCTTTCTGTAATAAAGAGGCAGTCTAGATCGTATTGTAGTATGAAATCGTGGATTTCTAATCAGTGTTTTACTGCCGATCTTGTGTTGATCAGAGCACATGATATGTGCTTAAGCTGGGATGAATGGCTAAAACTTTTGATAGTCGATCGTCGATCGACTCTCAAAAGTTGCTCTGTTATTAAGGCTTCTTTGGTGATGGTTGGTAATACTGTGGCGAATCGCCTCAGACCCCAAATAGTTTCTGCAGAGTATTGCTGATTGGCCATAGTCGCCAGTCGCTGGGGGGGGGGGTGCAAGTGTTTAAGTGGCGATGGAGCGAAGATCCACTGAATCCTCTCTCCTGGCTTGGTCCAGAGGAAGGCAAAAAAACCCTGGCCGTGCTAGGCCAATGTGCTGCGGCAGGGAAAAAAAATTCCTTCCTGATCCCTAGAAAGGCGATCGGACAATCCCTGGATCAAGTACTGATTGGTTTGGAGGGGGAAAAGAGGGGGGTGAGAAGTGTCTTTGTTGCTGGGGTGTACCAAGATGGCTGCCAGGCGAGACACAGGACCCAGGCTAGGGGGGGCTGTCAGCTGGGTGAAATGCTGGCTATGCTGAGCTGGGTTGCTGATCGGGGGATGGTGGGGTCCTCCAGGGGTAAGGGGGGGTAGTCTGGGAAATTCTGGGCAGTTTGAAGGATTTTGCTGGGCATATGGGCGGCGCGCCGCGGTCTTTCCTAAGACACGGCGGCCGCGAAATGGCCTCGGCTGGCGCGGATGAGGAGAAAGGCGTCGAAAGACGCAAAATTAAGCCAGGGGGGTGGCGGAGGGATGCCTCAATCGTGGGTGGCCGTGGGTAGCCGTATGGGGGGCGATGCGGGGTAAAGACGAGGCAGAGAGCCGCAGTGTGGGGCCGGTGTAACGGCTGTCCTGAAAAGGACGGCCGTCAATGGTTCCCGGGGGTGGAAGGCCCTGAGAGACAGGGTCTTACCTGCGGAGAAGAGGGGGTCCAAAGGGAGGAAGGAGCTGGTCCTAGAGGCTGATGTTTACCTCGTGCAGCACGGGGTTTGCACAGCCTGCCTGCCTAGCCTCTGTCTGTCTGGTCCCTGGGTGAGAGCAGATTCGATGCGGAAGGTCCGGAGCGTCCTACTCCACCTACTGACTGACCAAGATACACCGCTCTGTGTTAAGACACAATCCGAGGGAATCCTGATCAAATCATCCAAGGGAAAAACATCCAAGGGAGAAGAGCCATCTATCCAGGAAATCCAATCTTCCACAAAAGAGTGGCAGCCCTTCCACTTAGAAATCACGTAGTCCCCCAGAATAGAAACAAACTTTAAGCATAAAAACAAGTGCCGCCCGGCAACGAGAGCCCTTCCTCGTTCGAATTGAGCGCAGTAGCGTCACTGAGTGCACATCCCAGGCGCGTTTCGTCATAGATTGACGTTATCAATGGCTTCTACTAGGGTGTTATCTGATGCAGGGGGGGGGGAGCCGCTGAGGGACCGCAGAAGTCTGTTCGGGGCCACTCTGTGCAAAACTAACTGCACAGGGGAGGTAAGCAAGCAGCTTTACAACCCCTTTAAGACTCATTTACACTTGAGGTGGGGGAGGGAGTACAAAACACTCAGCTGAGTCCCCCCCAACTTCTCCCCCTTTATGCAGAGGCAGCGGCCAGGGGCGTACACATGCTGCAGTCATAATGCTTTGCAGCTGAAATACTAGGGCTGCGATGTATGTCGTTGCAGCATGCTAGTGCAGCATTTTGGGGGTTAACAGATGGTGTGGTGGTGTCATTTTGCCTCCTTACTGCCTGTACAACGCCTCTAAAAAAATGATTCGAACACAGATCTCTTTTCATAGGAGCATCAGTCCTTGCAGCAAGCATAAACGAGGGCATGAGGGAAAGTATAGTTTTTCAGTAAGCACACACTGCATTGTTAAGATTATTATTATTAGGGTGCTTATATAGCCCTGTCAATTTACATGTACATTCACATCAGTCCCTACCCTCAAGGAGCTTACAATCTTAACTTGGGGTGTGGGAGGAAACCCACGCAGGCACAGGGAGAACATGCAAACTCCAGGCAGGTAGTATCGTGGTCGGGATTCGGACCAGCAACCCTTTTTACTGCTAGGCGAGAGTGCTACTCACTATAACACTGTTGTAGCGTTTATCTAAAAATAGGATTTTTGTACTCACCGTAAAATCCATTTCTCTGAGTTCATAGATGGACACAGCCTTCTTTGACATTAGGGTTACGCTTCTTCGTAACCAGGAGAGTTTAGGCAGAATTTAACAGCACTTAAAGTGTTAAAACCTTTCCTTCGTGCCGCTCCTCCCAGGGGGCGTGGCTCCACTAGGCATAACCCACACCCTGCTCTAGGAGCCTCAGTCCGTAACAAGCAGTACAAACCAAGGAGGGGTGGGTGCTGTGTCCATCTATGAACTTAGAGAAATGGATTTTACGGTGAGTACAAAAATCCTATTTTCTCTTCCGTTCATAGACGGACACAGCCTTCTTTGACATTAGGGACGTTCCCAAGCAGTGTCAAAAAAATGGGTGGGAAAATAACACAGCAAACCAGGTTACACCCCAAACAAAAACCGGAGTTGCTCAACGGAAAAACTCCAATCATAAACTACGGCCCGTAACACCTGCGGCTGAAGGAGGCATCAAAAGATGCACACACATCCACCTCGTAAAACTTTGAAAAAGCGTGGATTGACGACCAGGATGCATCCTAACACCGCTGTAACACAGAGGCATGATGCCGGAAAGCCCAAGAGGCCCTGGTCGAATGCGCCATAACCCGAAAGGGGGGCGCACGCCCATTTAGGGCATAGGCCTAAAGCACAATCCGTCGGAACCACCTAGGAACGGTGGCCGACGAGACGGCCAGGCCGTCTTGTAGGGCCAGCCACCGACACGAACAGTGAGTCCGACTTCCGGAACGGAACCGTAACATAAATACACTCGTAGGGCCCGAACCACATCCAGAGGATGCAAAGTGGCCTCCTCCTGGCATTTCGGCCGAGGACATAAAGGATGGAAGAACAATGTCCCCATCAATGTGAAAAGCCGAAACGACCTTAGGGAGAAAAAACGGCTGCGGCCGCAGCACCACCTCATCCTTACGGATGACCAAGTAGGGAGCCTTGCAAGACAAGGCCGCCAGATCAGACAGACACACGTCTGATCGAGGTAATCGCTACCAGAAATAAAATCACCTTTTGTGACAATAAACAGAAAACCTCCCGAATGTCCTCAAAGGGAGCATCCCGAAGCACCGAAAGGACTAAATTCAAGTCCCATGGGGGTAATGGAGGCCGCACCGGAGGGGCCACCTGCCAGACCCCCTGACCCAACGTACGCACCCAGAAGTGCGATGCCAAGGGTCGATGCAAGTAAAAACAGCCAGAGCAGAAATCTGGCTCCTAACCGTACTTAAGGCGAGAGTCCGAACCACTCCCTGCTGTAAAGACAGCAGAACCCTGTACACCACGTAGGTACGAGGGTGCCATTTCATCTCCTCACACACAGAGATGTAGGCCTTCCATGTATGATGAGAAATCCTACGTGAGGTAGACTTCCGTGCACGCAGCACGGTAGAGACCACTGAGCCCAATAGGCCTCGGTCCTTCAGCCCCTGGCTCTCAACAGCCACGCCGCTAAAGCCGGTGGCTGTGAAACAGGGTGGAATATCGGACCCTGTAACAGAAGATCAACTCCCAGGGGAAGACGCTAGGGGGCGTCTTCCAGACGCACCAGGTCAGCGTACCAGGAGCGACGCGGCCAATCAGGATTGATAGAATCCCTACAGCTTCCACTATGCGCAGCAGGCGAGGAAGAAGCTTCCGAGGAGGGAAGGTGTAAAGTAGGCGATAGTGACCCCAAGGAGCCACCAACGCGCCTGACGCGTCCGCCCACGGGTCCTTAAACCTGGCCACGAACCGTGGCACCTACCGATAGAGACGGGACGCTAGAAGGTCCACGACCGGAGTGCCCCACTTTCGGCACAGACCCCGAAACACCTGCGGGTGGAGAGACCACTCTCCTTGGCCCAGTGTAGTGCAACTTAGGAGGTCGGCTAGCCAATTCCGTACTCCCGGAATGTACCCGGCCGATAGAGCCGGAACGGACCCTTCGGCCCACCGAAAGGATGTGCGCGACCCCCGTTGCTGCAACAGAAATCTGTGTGCCTCCCTGATGATCAACCTACGCCACGGCCGTGGCGTTATCGGACAGGATCCTGACCTGTCGGCCCTGTAGATCCAGGGACCACCTGGCAAGGCAAAGCTTGATTGCTCGGAGCTCCAGAACGTTGATCAGTAGGCAGGACTCCACCTGAGTCCAGTGCCCCTGGGCTGACTGGGTGCCACAAGCGCCCCTCCCCAACCGGAGAGGCTGGCATCCGTCGTGACCACTGTCCAGTGGCCTGCAGAAAAACGACTTTACGGCCCAAAGCACCGGAAACACCAGCCACCACACCAGGGGAGACATGAGCAGATGACTCAATTGAATCTGGTAATCCAGAGATGACGGAAGCTAGTCCCATCGTGGACAGCAGTTCCCTCCGTTGTACCCTGGCGTGGAATTGGGCATACCGAACCGCCTCGAAAGAGGCCACCAACGGACCCAGAACCTTCCTGCAGAATCGCAGAGATGACCGCTTCTGGGTCGGCAACTGCTGCACAGCAGATAGCAGAGTCTGAAGTTTTTCCGTTAGGAGAAAAACACTCCCGCCCCGGCGGATCCAGGACTAGTTCCAGGTATTCCAGTCCCTGAGACGGAATCAACCCTGATTTCAGGACAATCCAGAAACCAGCCGAATACTCGGAGAGCCTGACACGTGATAGACACGGCTCCACCAATGCAGAGCTCGAAGAAGCTCGTAGGAGAATGTCGTCCAGACATCCCATGATAACAAACCCCCGCTGTCACAGCCGGGCCAGTATCGGGACGAGCACCTTGGCGAAAACCCGCCGAATGGGAAGGACACCAATTGAAAATGGTCCCCCCCGACCGCAAAGCACAGAATCTCTGGTGCTTTGAGGATATGGAACATGCAGGTACACGTTCATGACATCCAAGGATGCCAGAAAATCCCCCTGATGGAGTGCCGCTATTACCAAGCGAATTGACACCACCTGAAAGTTTGCTTTTTGACAAAACAAACGAGGGACTTGAGGCCCAGGATTGACCGGGCCCCATCCTCCGTGGGGACACAAACAGAATGGAGTAAAACCCCTGAGACCGTTCCAACGAGGGAACTGGCACAATCACTCCCCTGACCAGAAGATCCTGGACAGAGCCAACCGGAGGAGGTCAGAGGCCGGAGGGAAAAAACCTGTTTGGCAGACGAGAGAAACTCAATCTTGTACCCCAAGGAAACCACTTCGCAACCCCAATGGTCGGAGAGGAGAGACCTCCACCGAGCCACGAATGTGCAAAGCCAGTCTCCCACCCGAGACACGGGTGGGAGCAGACCTTCAGGCGGAAGCAGGCATGTCCGCAGACTTGTTAGGCATGCGGCAACAGGTGCGCTGCTGCCCTGAGGTAGGGATTTAAGCACCATGTAGACCTACCCCCACCGCACAGGGCAGGCGAAAAAAAACGCTCGGAGGTAGTCAAGGAGGGTCCTTGCACAGGGCGAGGTCCCTAGCCCTTCCCAGACTGTGGGAACAGCATGCGCTTACCACCCGTGGCATCCTCAATGATGCCATTCAGGGAAGTCCCAAAAGGACCGTTCACCCTTAAAGGCCATCACCAAGGCCTCCTTAGAGGACTAGTCCGCAGACCAGATCTTCAGTCACACAAGGCGGCGCAGAACCACTGCATAGATGGAAGCCCTGGATCGTATCCATGGCCGCCTCGCAGAGAATGTCTGACCCTGAACCAATCGTTCAGCCAGGTCCCTAGAGGACTCGGAAGCGTCCCCTTCTTCCAGCTCCTGCAGCAGGAGCTTCGCCCTTTCAGTCGGGGCCTGTGCCACCAGGGCCCCGGCCAGAGCCGGCCTCACCGCCGAACCCACCACCGTGAATAGGGAGCGGGCCATGGCCTTCACTCTCCTATCAGCGGGATCCTGAAATGCAGGAGCCCCTTCCACAGGCAACGTGGTGGCCTTGCTCAGTCTGGACACAGGGGGGTCCACTGGCGGAGGAGAGACCTACTTTTTTTTTTCTTTTTTTAAAAGCCCCCCTCAAGGGAGTAACGGGTTGCAAAGTTTGACTTTTTGCGGTGCATCCCATTCCTTGTATAACATATTGTCCAAATAAGGAACACAAGGAACACTTTAGCGGTGCGTGGCGGTCGGCAGAACCCAAAAAGTTACTGACACGGTGGTGTCTCCGCAACATCCTCAATTTTTAGAGTCTCACGCACCGCAGAAACAAGAGCTCCAACCAATTCTTGCCAGCAACTGACTCTGCAGCAGAGTCATCCTCACTGTCCATGTGGGACAAGCCCGCAGCCTCTGACATAACAGAACCAGAAAAACAGCGATTCTGCGTCAGACATCCCCAGAAGCAGGCTCAGGGAGGGGGCGCTTTTTACCCCCCATCCGGGCACTAGCTGCTTTAAACCTGGCAAGAAACCCAGGACAGCCAGCATAACAGATGTGGCAGGGGAAGGGGCACTAAGGGTTAACTCAGGCATTCATCTCCTCACACTGGAGAGGGAGACCTGGCTCAGGTTACATAGTGTCAGCGCTGAGTCACCCACCCTGCAAAGCAGGACAAAAAAAACCCCACTGGTCACCTCCTTGCTGCTATTGCAGAGTATGGGGGCCCCTGGTACTCACCACCCCACCCGGTGCAGCGCGGTCCGAGAAGGACAAGGTGTGCTGAGAAGCCACGCAGCGATGTGTCTGTCTTCTCAGACAGATCCGCGGTCTTTTGCAGCGCCAAAGCCGTCACACGAGGCAGACGAAAAAGCAAGATGGCCACCGAATGCTGAGAAAACAGCATAGGACCAAATGGCCGCCGAGCTATATAGAGCGGGGCTCCGGTAAAATGGCGGCCGTTGCGCAGCATTTAAAAAGACAGTGATACAGCAAATACCAGCACAAAAAAATCACCTCACACACATGAAAGGCCCTGTAGTGAACACCACATCCCCCTGTAGTGACAACACACAGCCCCCGCTACACACATACGGGTCCGGGTGTATACGAGACCAGAAAAAAAAAACCCTCACAGCCGCTACCCACAAGGGAAGGAGGGAAAGTAATAAGGGAGAGAGGAAAGGCCTAGGGTGGGATTGAAGGTCTTGCGGGAGCCATGGGGGGCTGGCGCTACCTGACTGGCGTAAGTACTACTTGGCCGGTCAGTTGGTTTTTGTACATAGGTGGCTGTGCTCGGATGACTCGGCTACTATTTTGAAGGCAGCTCAACTGGGCTCCTATGAATCCCTCCGTCTGGCTATACATAGGGGTACGGGTCGGGATCTCCCTCTTACTGACTCTATGAAGGCTACTGTTAAGGCTTGGGAGGAGGTGGAGAAGTTAGCTTGTCCAAGTTACAAAGGGTTTTCCCCTTCAACCCCCCTGTGGATGAACCCGAAGCTACAACAGTTCTATAATTTTGACGATGCGGTGGGGTGGGCATCTAAGGGGGTTAAACTGCTTAAAGATATTACTCGCGATGGGGTACTCTTGACGTTTGATCAACTGAAGGCCAAACATGATCTTCCCAACACACAATTTTTTCGATATCCTTGACTGAGACATGCATTTCAGACTCAGTTTGGGACACAGTCGGTTGAATCTTTCCCTTCTAGATTAGAGGACTTACTTATGACAGAAGACTTGCCCAAGACCTTGTCAGTGACGTATAAAGAGTCATTTAAAACCAGCCCCAAGGCATTACTCAAGTGCAGAGAGCTGTGGGAGGCAGAAGTTCCAGGTATACAGGGCGAGGAATGGGATGACATGTGGGGCCGTCCATTTAAATATTTGGTGGCGGCTAGGGACTGGTTGATTCAGTTCAAGTTTCTACATAGAGTGTATTATACCCCTGCCAGGTTGACCTCGATTTATCTGTTGGTGCCCTCAGAGTGTTGGAGGTGTACGTTTGCTCCGGCAGATGCGCATCATGTGTTTTGGGGCTGCCCCCAGATCCAGCAGTTTTGGACTGGGGTCACCTCCTGTATAGCGGGGGTTTTGGGGTTACCTATCCCACAAGAAATTAGTGTCTGTTTGCTCGGCCTGGTGGAGGAAGTGGTCCCTTCTAGGGCTCACAGAACATTAATCAGTATCTTACTGTTCTATGGGAAAAAAGCTATTTTACTCAAGTGGAGGAGTCAGGGGGCCCCGGAGGTTGCTTTCTGGAAAGGGCTGGTAAATGCTATGCTTCCCATTTTATAAGGCGACGTACTTGTCTCGGGGGTGTGTTGGGAAAATTGAGAAGGTATGGAGGGCCTGGTATGAATCGGATTTGACGGTTGGGTAGTGGGGAATGATCTCTGAAGCATGAAGGTTCCCGTATTGCGCAGTCAGTTAATCCAGGTGCATCGGGGATAGCAGGTTGTGTCTTGCATTGGGGAGGAGGCTTCTATTAATTATGATCTAAGATGTGGTTTGAAGGGGGGGAGGGAACTGAGTAGGGAGGGATGGGGTTTAAGTTGTAGCACTGCTATCTGTGATGGCAAAGGTTTACGTTAGTATGTAACTGGTCATGTTGACGGTTAGGTAAGCTTGGTGTCGTGCCAAGAAATGTATATTTTGTTATGTCCAAAACTTTTAATAAACAGAAAATCAAGAAGAAAAAAAAGGAGAGGGGAAAGCAGGGAAAAAAACCCTCAGTCGACCTCCCCTGGGAACATTCCAGCCAGACCACTTACCTGAGTAAGGGGCCACTGCTTACCCGTCCTGCGACTACCCGGCTGGAGGTATCCCAGACAGAACTAATGTCCGTAAACGGCATGGCTGTCGGCCAGACACACTGTGACACAGCCATAGAGACCGGTCATATGTGTGCCCTAGAACCGAAATTCCCTGGCCGCCCCAAAGCTGAGCTAAGGGCCGGCACACGCTCGATGGCCGAACATGGGGGGACTACAAGGGTCGAGGACCCAGCCTGTCACCCAGTCGGCTGTTGATAGAAGAATCACAGGATTCAAAAATGCAGGAACAAAATAATAAAAGCGAGAAAAATCGCAAGAAAAAAACTCCAGAGTACAGGACTCTAGAAGTGCCTGACTCCTCTCCTGTCGTTAGGCAGAAAAAGACTGAGGGTGTGGGTTATGCCTGGGGGAGCCACGCCCCCTGGGAGAAGCGGCACGAAGGAAAGGTTTTAACACTTAAGTGCTGTTAAATTCTGCCTAAACTCTCCTGGTAGGAAGAAGCATAACCCTAATGTCAAAGAAGGCTGTGTCCGTCTATGAACGGAAGAGAAAATACCCTGACTGCCTCTGTTTTCATATTATTGTAGTAAAAGGTAAACAGTTATTGATCACTCCTAGAAACAGGGACGATTACCCCAAAAAAAAAAAGTGATTCTGCCAAAACAACCTCAGCAGAAGAAGTTGACAATCTTCATACAATAATTTGGAAGTGGTAATAAACCCCAACATGTACCCAGTGAAGTGACCAGATGATACACAAATCCTCCAACATAAACTGTACCCGTTAATCTGTAGCATCTTTTCAAAGTGCATAAATCATACAGCTTGTGGAAATTACATTTTACAGAGCTCAGTGAAGAAAGCCGATTGGAGGGAAAGGACACAACCCCCTTCACAGAGCTGAGGATGTCAATTACAGGCTGTGAGTTGGAGCTCCCTCCCATCACCTTTTTACCTCTTGGTGTCAGGAAAACTTGTCAGACGTGATTTTCACAGATCAGAGGGGAATCGAGGTAGCAGATAGAATTGCCATTTAGTGCTCTGGATTATAGCGGTATATGCTTTGTTCATATTTCATGCCAGAGGTTTACAACCACCTAAATCTTTACATAATCATTTGAAGAGCAAAATAAGATTTATGTGCTCACTGTAAAATAAATCTTTGAGGGGGGAAGATCTGAAATGAAAGGACGCTCTGCCGATTTCTATCATCCAATCACATGCAAGCAAAAATGCAGTTTTGTATTTTGCTTGCATGTCCCCTTAGGTCAACAGCAACTGCAATTTCAAGTGCACAGTGGATTTGCCTTTAGTAAATAACCCCCCCCCCCCCCACCAATTTTTGATAGCATTACTGAGCCCATGCAGTAATGTCGATCACAGAATCCCGCCTGTTTAAACAAAGTGCTGTCTGAGGATCACAGGCATCCAATATTGCATTTTAGCTTTGTCCCCTATTGGGGGAGTCCGCTACTGCCTGGCTGAGCTCGTCCAATGTCAGGGGGGCATTTAATTCCTGTTTAGCTATAGGGGAGAGGGAGAAGTTTTAGAGGGCCCAAAAATTCCCTTAGCCATGCCATCGGGTAATTGATCTTACTCTGATACAAGTTGCTATAGAAAGTACCAAATGATCTCAATATGTCACGCTGCTCATTCGTACAGGTACCCTCTGGCGTTGTAATAGAAGAAATAAAATTAGTGGCATTCTAAGAACTCATCATGTCTGCCAACATGTGACCCGTTCTCTCCCCCTCCTCAAAACCGCTGCATTTAGAGTAAAATCTGGAGTGTATAGATTCATCTAGGGCTGTTCGCCTATACATCAATCGGGCCTCTTTCCATGCTGAGCGATTGGAGGGGGTACAAAAAAGAATATATATTGCGCATACCCAAATAACTAAAAACAATAATAGCTGCGTCTCAAGGATGTCATACAACATCAAACAGATATGGAAAAAAAAGGGGAGTCGCGCTAGTAAACCAATGTGGAAAAAAGGCACCAATAGGTGTCAAATGTGATGATAGTAATTAGTGTGTGAGACTAATATAATGACAACAAAAATATTGTTACAGCAAGAATATTCTACAGTTATAGTACATCTTGATGAACCATAGTGCAATAAAAAAGAAAAAGTGAAGCCAGAAGGCTTAAAAAGAGTCCCAGAGTATGGTGATGAAAATGACAGTGGATCCTAGGTGCCAGTTGTATCCATAACACAGTAATCAGTGCAGACAGGAGACCTCCACCCACGGGTAACACGGACTCTTACCAGAGATCAGAATAAAACCAGCATATATGCAGAAATCCAAGCTCCACTGCAGGGCCAGAATCAATCCTTCAAATAGTGATGAAGCCTCAATGATGATTGTCTCCACTCAGCAACAGCAGACTCCAAACCATAAGAAGAAAGCCAAGGAGAGCACATAGCGTAATACTGCATATAGGTTTATTGGTAGATGAACAGATTGCGTACTTACATAAAATCTTTAAAAAACGAGCATGTAGAGGACTTAAAAAGACACAGCCGGCCGGCCTGTGTAGGAGCGTACGCCCGGGATATCTGGGTCCTTACACGAGTAACGCGGTGACGTCAGGGCGTCTCCTCCCGACGTTTCGTCACAACAGGGACGTGTTCACGGGGGGGAGGGGGTAAGATCTTGAATATATTGAGCCTCCCTCTGCTGCACTTCAGTCGCTAGGTTTTCCAACGCTACATTCGATTTTTTGTGGACCTTGATGGCTTTGAGCAACACACCCAGTTTAGTCATGGTGTCCCAAACATGGGGGGAGGCAGAGCCATCATTAATGTGAAAAAATTCAGGTAGGGCCTCACCCATGGAATCCCCCTGGGCAAGTACCTGCAACCAAAAAGCAGGAACCTACCAATTAGGTTTAGTCCTAGGTTTAATTCTGTTTAGACTTAGAGTGACCAGGAGGGGAGGGAGGGTGATCCGACAACCCCTTTGTGAAGAACTGTATATTAGACACATGGCAGAAATAAGTCTGTGCCCAAAGAGGTCTATTCTCAGGTCTGATAGGTACTGGAGCAGCATGAGTAAGCATGGGACAGTGGGTTCTCAAGTCATGCAATCCCAGTTCCCTGCACTGCCTTTAAAAGGGAGTCTCTACCCCGGTTGCTTATCCATGCTGGGATTGTATACCACTATTCAAGTCTCTTACAGCCAGCAGAGGAATCCCTGGGTAATCTGCCAAAAATGCACCTATCCTGGGGATCTATCAAAGTCTGAGCAGGAAAACTAATTTGAAGGAAATGAATATGCTAGACGCAGGGATATGCAATTAGCGGACCTCCAGCTGTTGCAGAACTACAAGTCCCATGAGGCATAGCAAGACTCTGACAGCCAGAAGCATGACACCCAGAGGCAGAGGCATGATGGGACTTGTAGTTTTGCAACAGCTGGAGGTCCGCTAATTGCAGAAGAGGGTGCTAGAGCCTCTGCCATAAGCGGAATATAGAATGGTATTGAGTAGAAAACATTCTATTCTGCAATAGAGAGACAGTGTCATGTGCGTCCCTGCAAGTAGACAATGGATGGAACAGGTTGAGACAGTGCTTTAAACGGGGCACACTTTTTAGCCATTCTCATAAGTGAACATAAGACCCAGATTAGGCAGGGCAACATACTCACAGAACCAGTGACCAGGTGTCCTCTGATCCTGCTCTTGTATAAATATAACAGTTCTTGAAAACAGTAGAAGCATGTGTAGCACAGTACAGTTCTTGGTAAATTTGTACATAGCGTTTCTCCAATTGCAACGATCTGGAGCTTAGCACAGTAGAAAGCGCCTATTCAACATCCGCAAACTGAGCTCTTAGCTTTTGGACTTTTTTTTTTTCTCAACCGACTAAAATGTAAAAAAAAAAAAAAAAAAAAAAAGGATCCATTCACATCAATATTTCCCTAAGTGTGGGAGAGAGGATCTCGTCTCCATCTATGAAGCATTTTTAGGAGAAAACGGACGTGGCAAATTACCCGGAGGCAGGGGTCTAGCAGGGATTCTGTGTGCGCTTTCCACCGCAAAGAAGGGAGTGAAGTTTTGCTTATCAAAGTCATCCCAGCAACCATTGCTCAATAAACTCAGTGGGGTTCTTGCCTTCCAATACGCTCAGGAAGGCCCAGAATACGCACGTTTCTTCTGAATCTATTTTCTAAATCATCATTGCGATTAGTTTGCAAGCCCACTGCTTTTAGATTATGCTGGAAAGGGCCCCATCTCACCCTCGGTTGCTCACCTCCCTGGAACTTAGTAGTCAGGGAGGCAAGAGTATAAATAACAGTTTTGCACAGCCATGAACATGTCTTTGAGAGATGGCTCCTCTGTTGGGCCAGGTAGAGAGGCCTGATAGAGAGCAGGCCCATTCCTCCTCTCTCAGCCTCCAGCCACTCCACCATGCCATTACCCCCTTATAATGCAGCAGCCAGCGGTCTCTCCGTGCCTGCCTTCCCTGATGTTGCAGAGGTGATCCTGCCAGCAGAGGGAACCGGGGCCACACTCCATGCAAAGTGCCCCAGCCACTCTAAAGTATCTCTGCGCAGCTAGAGCGGGTCAGCGCCATCTTGAGGGCCTGCATCAGCCATTTTGCAATTGCCCTGGTGAGCGGGTGACGCTGCAGTGACGTTCCCACTGCATAGCCACTCCAAGAGAAGGCAATTTTGGGGAGGGAGAGTTCCGGGAGATGCCTCTTTAGCTGGTTTAAAGCATGATGTCGGCGGGAGCTCAGGAGAGCGCGTTCGCTGACATGCCAAGCCTAGCCATGCCCTCTGTAATTCTCATTTTTTAGCAACAGCAGCTATGGGGTGGAACTGGTAGGGAATCCCCAATCTGTCGGATGTAAAATTTACAGCAAAATCTGAAATATCTGATGACAATATGCAAACCCAAACCTTGTTTATTTTTCTTCAACAGGTTCAACTTTGCTGACATCATAGCCAAGTGCTTCTCATCAGTATACCAATCACTGTACCTCAGTGCCCAACCAGAGTGCTCATCTGGGACAGGTGGTGAGTGAGGGGTTTACCTCTGAAACTGGAGAGATTAATCCTCCAGTAACATTTAGTACATTTCTAGTTAAACTTGCACTTTTATTTTTTATTACTCAAATGAGCTGCAGGCTGGGTCGTTGCATCCGCTCTCACAATTTGAAAATAGCGCGGCAGTCCGCCCACATCACTATTCACAGTTTTCTTAGAATGAATGCCAACGAGTACTGCCAGTCACTGCAGCTGACGACTTGTAGATCTTTTTTTTTCAAATAACAATTTTATTAGACACAGGGTAACCCCCGAGTCTTAGAGGAGACAATACAAAAAGAAAACTTCAGAACATTAGGAAAAACAGTGCATATGGTATTGCAGCACATTACAAGGCAGACATCAGGGGGGGGCCCGGCGGCTCCCCACGTAAGCGGCTAAACCACCAGCACATTCTGCCTGAAGTCGATACATAGCATACAAGAAAAAGAAAAACTCTTGAATAATAGAGACAGAAAATAGATAAAGGGAAGGGATCAGAAGGGAAACGAAGAAAGAACAGGTAGGGGAAATGCAGATGCAGGGAGGTAGGGAGAGAGAAGGCAGGAAGGGGTAAGGGGAGGCTCGACCCGTGGCTCAGGGCGGATCCTCATGGCGATGCCAATCCTCCCAAATCTCGTCATGCTTCTCCAATCTATCCTGCAGCCTAGCTGTCATTTTCTCCATTAGCTCGACATCCTTAATCCTGGCGTACAGGTCAGTTTGAGAGGGGGGGGACGGGCGCTTCCAATGGAGAGCGACCAGGCACCTTGCGGCCGTTAATACATGCCTCATCAATTTTTTGGAGGGTTTGGGGATCTGCAGGGGTGACACCCCTAATAAAAATAGTTTTGGGGACCAGGGGACCGGTACTCCCAGGAGGCGAGACAGCAATTGCTGGGTTTCCGTCCAAAACGGTACTATCTTGGGGCAGGTCCAGTATATGTGGTACAAAGTACCCTTGGCTCCCTGACAACGCCAACACCTATCGGAGCTGGATGGATATATAGCATGGAGAACATCCGGTGTCATATACCAAAAATACAGTACTTTATAGGCGTTCTCCTTGTACAGCGTACAGAGAGAGCTTTTAGCTGCCTGAGACCAGATCGTCTGCCATGTCGCCTCCGGGATCTCCTCCCCAAGCGCCTTTTCCCAACGAAGCATGTATGCATGCTTACCCATAGATGGGAAGGAGCGAGAGTTTAACAGCCTATATATGTCTGATATCAACCCGCGGCGAGCAGATCCCTCCAGTACCAGTTTTTCGAAGGGTGTTGGCGCCGAAAATTGGAGCCCAGGGGCAAATGATTGCGCATAGTGTCTTATCTGCAGATACCCATAGAACACCTGGCGAGGTAAGTTGAATTTTTTTTGCAAATCAGAGAATGAGCGCAGTTTTCGGGTAATAGGGTCCACTAAATGGCCAAAGTGGAAGAGGTCACGCGTTGCCCAGGGTGACGACATCTGGTGGGTCAGACCGTCAGGCATCCTGGGGTTGAACAGGAAAGATGTCAGAAGGGACCTCTCCGAGCTCAAACCATACGCCAGGGACAGCCTACGCCAAATCGTCCTGAGGTGGAGCATGGGTCCTAAAAGTCGGCCCGGGTCCACCTCCGCGCTCGCGTTCCACAACAGGCTATTCGGGTGCGTGGGGGCCAGCCATATTTTCTCAATTTCTGTCCATTTGTTATAGGAGCGCTGGGGGAACCAAGAGGTAATGGCGCGCAATTGGGCTGCCTGGTAATATTTAAGCAAGTCGGGGAACCCCAATCCCCCGTCGGTGCGGGATGCTGTCAGGACCGTTCGGGGTATCCTGTGCCGCCCATAATTCCAGACAAAGCGTACCAAGTCCGCTTGAAGCTTACGTAGATCCGCATATGGGACTGGGACAGGCAACGTCTGGAAGAGGTAGAGGAGTTTGGGGAGGATGACCATCTTAACAGAGGCCACCCTACCCAAAAGAGAGATGTGATGGGCCCTCCATTTCTGCAAGAGTTCTCTTATGGACCTATAGAGGGGGGGGAAATTAGCCTTATATAAGGTATCGAAAGACGGGGTGATCTGCACACCCAAGTACTTCAGACCCGCTGTCGCCCAATGGTAGGGGAAGCATTGTTTTAGATGTCGGACCTCCTCGTCAGGGATGTTAATGGGGAGAGCTACCGACTTTGCCGCGTTTATCTTATAACCCGATAGGGACCTATATAAATCAAGTTCCGCGTGGAGGTTAGGAAGGGAGATTCTGAGTTGGGTCAGGGTCAGTATTACGTCGTCCGCAAAAAGCGCCATCTTAAATTCCCTACCCCGCACCGGGACTCCCCGAACGTCCGGGTTCCTGCGAATAGACGCCGCCAGGGGTTCTACGCATAGTGCGAAAAGAAGCGGCGAGAGCGGGCATCCCTGGCGTGTCCCATTGGCTATCGGAAAAGAAGGAGAATGGGCAAAGGGGGTCTTAACCTGAGACGTAGGGTTCGTGTAGAGGTGGCGTATGGCCCGGAGGAAGGGGCCCCGGAACCCCATGTGTTTTAGCGTGGCAAACAGGAAGGGCCAGCTGAGGCGGTCAAACGCCTTTTCTGCATCTAGACTGAGGACCAATGATTCTTGGCCCTCCCTGTTTACCACATCTATCAGGTCGATAACCCGTCTTGTGTTGTCCCCCGCTTGACGGAGGGGGACAAAGCCTACTTGGTCCTTGTGGACCAGGGAAGGGAGAACCACATTCAAACGCAACGAGAGGAGCTTGGTAAATATTTTTAGATCTGAGTTGAGTAGCGCGATTGGCCTGTAACTAGCGCACGCAGAAGGGTCTTTGTCGGGTTTGGGGATCAGTGTTAGGAACGACCGTTGCATGTCCGTGGGGATGGGGGTCGACTGAAGGAAGGCATTAAACAACTTACACATACGCGGGAGGAGGATGGGGAGGAACGTCTTATAGTACTCATATGGGAGGCCATCCGGACCAGGGGATTTATGTGCAGGCAGTGTCTTAATGGTGGCCGTGAGTTCCTCCTCAGTTATAGAGGCGTTAAGGGAAAGAAGGTCTGCAGCCTGGATCCTGGGGATTCCGCTGCATTCCAAGTAGTCATGCAGGCGGTCAGCGAGAACGGGAGACGGAGGGTCGTGCGGGATATCGGGGTCGCTGTATAGGGCCGTGTAAAACTCCTCAAAGGCACGAGCTACGTCCCGAGGGTGGGTCAGGAGACGGCCTGCCCCGTCTTTAATCTGGTGGGGGGTGGTCATGTGGGAGCGTTCCGATAGCTTACGTGCCAGCAGGGAGTGGGCCTTGTTTCCCTTGTCGTAGTATTGTTGTTTCAGTCGGAGCAGGGCCTTCTCCACCTGGCCTAGAGCCAGATCTCGGAGTGTTGTGCGCAAACAGACTATCCTTTTAAGAAGGGGTATGGATGGAGAAGTTTGCAGTTGGATCTCCAGGTTCCTCAGGTCCCTCTCCGCCTGTACCTTAGATGCTCTGGCATCTTTTTTCATGGCTGAGGAGAGCGCCACGCAGCGCCCCCGAAGGACCGCCTTGTGGGCCTCCCAGAGAGTGGCCTGGGAGACATCCGGGGTGTCGTTTTCAACAAAGTAATGTTGTAACGTCGACTCCAGCTCCAACTTGGAGGGGCCATACTGGAGCAAAAAGTTGTTCAGCTGCCAGTGACATGGCCTTAGGTTGGGGGCACCCAGGTCCAGGGTCATGACCACCGGGGCGTGATCCGACCAGGATATCGGCAATATCCGGGCCTCCCTAGTAACGCGAAGGGTAGCGTTGTTAACGAAAAAGTAGTCTATACGGGAGTGCATGCGGTGTGGGGCCGAGTAAAACGTGAACTGTCTGTCCCCCGGGTGAAGGGCGCGCCATGTGTCAAATAGGGCATAACGTCTTGTGAGCTGGCGGAAAAGTTTAGAGTCCCTGTGGGCTCGGGTTTGCGGGTCAGAGGGGTTCATTACCTGGCGGTCAAGGGTCACCGACTGAGATAGGTTAAAGTCCCCGCCAATCAACAGATATTCATTAGGCGTCCGAAACAGGCGCGCGAGTACCCTAGAGAGAAAGTGAATCTGGTGGGTGTTAGGGGCATATAGGGTGCACAAGGTGATGGGTTGTGTTTGCCAGAGGCCTCTCAGGATGATATAGTGCCCCCTTGGGTCGATAAACGACTCGGAACACGTGAAGGGAGAACCGTGCTTGAAAAGGATGGCCACTCCCGCCCGCTTTCGGGGATTAAACGCCTGGAAAACCTGGGGGTATTGTCTGGCCGCAAACGCAAAGGCGTCTCCCTTGTTGAAGTGCGTCTCCTGAAGGAGGACAATGTCTGCCCCAGAATGCCTGATCTCCCTCAGGGCAAGGTGCCTCTTCCTATTCGAATTTAGGCCGTGGACATTAAGAGATACTATCTTAGCCATAGTCAAGGGTATATGCAAACAAGAGGCTACTTATCTGATCCAGTCGCGGGGTCACAACGGGGTTCACCTGAGGGGGGCGCCAGGACGCAGGAGCCGATTGGGTATCCGCCAGAGGCACGAGCCGGACCGTGAGAGCAGGGAGAGGGAGGGAAGGAAGGAGGAGTGAAAAGAAGGGAAGAGGAAGAAAAAAAAAGAAAGACAACAGCATTAAATGCACAACAATCAAGGTAACATAGTGCAAAAAGGGTCCGAATGCACCGCGCCACTCAGGACCCGGAGGGTTCCAATAAGTCCTCCCGACCAAGACCCCCCAGAAGGGGGAGGGACCAGGCCGGGGGGACATAGAGAACAGTTTCAATCAATAAACAGAGAAATGCAATCAGGTATCAAGGGAACTCTGGAAGGATAAACCTAAGGGGGGACAGGTGAACGGGAGAGCCGGTAGTCACGGGTCTCCAACAGTAAGTGCCCAATGAACAAACGGGTGACTAGTTAAGGGCCTAGGGGGGACTGCTAGTGTGGTTAACGGGGGGGAACCTGCCAAAAGAGTGACCAGGATGGGGTCCAGGGTCAACAGTTTTCAGCCATGCCTGGGGCCGGTGGAGACACGTGGGGAGCCCCAGGCATGGGGTCTTTTGGGTGGAGGGACCCTTTGCCAGACCGAGGGTGGCGGCGGTGGCGTTGCCACCAAGTCCCATTCTTGGAGGCGGGGAACAGGGATGTCCATAGTTTCGCAGAACGCCTCAAGGTCTTCAGGGTAGCGGAGCACCGCCGATTGTCCCTGCCGACGGGCAGTGAGGCTGAAAGGGAAACCCCATCGGTATACTATGTCACGTTCCTGCAGCGAGAGAAGGAGGGGTTGTAGGAGTCTGCGCTTCTGCAGGGTTATCCAAGACAAGTCCGGGTACAGCTGTAGTTGAGAGTTGCCAAGGACCACCTTCCTGGCGGTGCGGGCTTTTCGCATAATGTCCTCTTTCAGGGGGAAGGAGTTGACTTTGCAGATGATGTCGCGAGGTCTAGAAGCAGGGCCCTTAGGCCGAAGGGCGCGGTGTGCCCGATCCATCTCTATCGGCTTGTTCGGGGGCTCGCCCAAAAGATCGTTAAAGAGGGTTTGAAGGGTATCATGTAGGTCCTCGGGGCCCTCCGACTCAGGCAGGCCCCTAATGCGGATGTTGTTCCTGCGCCCCCTGTTGTCCAAATCCTCCACTTGGCGCTGCATGTCTCTAAGCATTAAACGATGGTCAGCGCCTTGCACCTGAGTACGATGGACCGCTATTTTGGTTTCTTGGATTTCCTCCTCCGCCATTTCTACTCTGTCAGAAAGGTGCTTAAAGTTGGCATGGAGAACCTGGATCTCAGCGCGGCAGGCTGATTTGACCTCCTCAATGAGCAGCCTGAAGTCATCTTTAGTTGGCATGGCCTGGAGGTACGCTTGCCAGGGTGGGTGCTCAGGAAGGCGAGGGTCAATCCCCTGATGGGGCTGGGAGGTTTGCTGAGGGGGGAGGGGACCCTGCAGTAAGTTCAGGGGGGCCTCACGCCGGACTGGGATCTCGGGGTGCAGCTGGGGCACTGAAGAGCTCAGCCATTCTGGGGGGTGACCTGGGGAGGAAGGGGGGGGCGCCTGTCTGTCCGCAGGCACCCCAGCCGGGGAGCCAACCATTCGGGCGTATGTTGTTGCTGGATCTGTTCCCCACACAGCAGGCCCGGGATCCATGCCCTGTGATAGTCTCTGAGGCTGGGGGGGAGCAGGGAGCAGGAGGGGCGCAGACTGTGGCCTGAGTGCACCAGGGAGTACTGCTTGTAAGGCCCCCGGTGCCCAGGCACTATCATGGACTGGCAGGGGGGGAAAGTCCTCCGATAAGGCAGGAGAGGCAGGGGAGTCAGGGCTCCCAGAGGTTAGGCCCGGATCCGAGGCCGTACGGAACAGCCTGGGGACAGTCCCTGAGCACTGTGTGTGCGGGGTCTCACTGGGGCCTAGTGAGGCCTGCCTAGATTCTTGCGGCGGCGCCGCCTGTGGTTGCCAGGACGGGGGTGAACTCACCGCTCCCGGGGCAGGTTGGTGGGGGATCGCTGGTCCCCAGATGGTGTCCGATGGTCCGCCGGAGAGAGCGGGTGGCTGAGGATGCGTCCCGGACTGGGACCTCGTGGGGAAGCCCGGCGCCATCTTGGATTCCCCGCCGCGAGGCATGGGGGGTGGCGAAAAGTACCCACGGAGGGTCGCAGAAGTTCCGGGCGGTGGTTGAGAGGACCCCCGGACCCTGGAGGATCGGGTGCGCCTGGATCCACCCATAAAAGCGCCGTCTGTGTCCCCGCAGCAGGCCGTTTCACTGTGGGCTGTGGAGGAGCTCAGTGCTCACACGTCCATACTAGGCAGCTTCCGGACACGCCCCCCCGACTTGTAGATCTTAATGAACTATGGGGGCGCTGGTGAGCACTCTCGTAGTCCCCCGATTTTCCTGCTCTCGGGTGCCAGCCTGTATGAGGTACGGGCAGACAGCTATCGTAAGTGCCTGCAGGATCCTAAAATCTGCTGTTCGCAGGTTCAATGCTTTGCAGGCTCCTTCGAAAGATTAAAAAAAAAAAAATATATATGTGCTTTAACGAAAAAGGGTAAACCTATACTTTAAAGGGTCAAAATAGCTGGCAGGTTCACTTTTAGCCGAGTTGCTAATCATTTTTGCTGATCTATGATAACCAATAGATGCAACCAATTCAAAGCCATTTATGAAACATAATATGGAACAGGAAAAATATGACCCGGTCTGGAAGTGGTTAAATGTAATTGCATAATTCTATAAGGATGGCTTTTTAGGTCCTGATCTGACAGGGAGGGGGAGAAGACAGGGGACACAGGAGATGGATAATTGACACAGCAGAAGCACTATGCATTATATTATGCTTTAAAGGAAAAGGATTTTTTATTTTTTTTGCGTTACAACCACTTTAGGATCATTGAACATACCGTAAAAAAATAAGACATCCCCCGAAAATAAGCCCTAGTGTGTTTTAGGTTGCCAAAATTAATATAAGACCTGGGCTTATTTTCGGTGAAACACGGTAAAAGCACACCCATCACTGGTCATTGCATGTATACAGGTAGGCCTTGAAATCAGCAGATAATAAACAAGAGACAAAACTAACTGCTGTGTAATGCGATTGCATAGCCACAAGCCACTTTACAGAATCTGCCCATTCCAGTCACAATACACCAGTAAAAGGCTTAATAACCACAAAATGCCTTGTAATCTGCTAACGATTTGGAGTCGATTCACACACTCAAAATTTAGGGATTTTGAAAACATTATGCAAAATGTAAAAGAGCTATTTTGGTCATATTTATTCTATGGAACACAGGAGTGCAGTCCATTCTGAACTCCTGTGAACTGTTAAGCTGACAGCAGGCTTAAGTCCAATGTCAGAGCCGACCCAGGTTCTGAAAAGATCCTGACCATATGGTTGGTATCCACCCAGAAGCCTGGATCGGCACCTGGATCCGCCTCTCAGGGATCCACTGAGAGCCTGAGCCAGTCCTTCCCATCCTCTCCACAGCCTAGCGCTCCTGTGAGCACTGGAGGGGAGAGCAGAGAGTCATCGACAGTCACCACTCTCTGCTCAGAGCGGAAGGAAGAACTGAGCAATCAGTGGTCTCACTACAGAGTCGTGGGGGGAAAGATGCAGCATCGGATCGATGATGCATCCACCTAGTTAGAATTTTATTTTTTAAATCCCAAACTGCTTTCAAGTGCAACACTCACCCCATGTGGACGCAATCACATTTTTTTGTCATAAACATATAGCAACCTATTTTAAAGCAAACATTTATACCTAAACACAAAATTCCACATCCCAAAACATCACTGCTTCGTTTGTGCAGGAAAATGGTCTTTTGTGAAATGACATTTTATCCCTCCTTCCTCCTGGTTCTCAAAAGCCTTACATCTCCCCCCTGGGAAAGCCACATTTTGAGTGCCTTCCAAGGAGATCTTGCCCATGTTGCGTGTGCAGCGTATGGGACCTGGGTTGGTTTTACTATTCTATAACAGCCTGTACAAGATCTCATAGGTACCGTATTTTCCGGCGTATAAGACGACCCCCTAATTTTCAAGGAAAAATTCTGGTTTTGGGATATACTCACTGTATAAGACTACCCCCTTCTTACTAGTCTTTCTGGAAGCTGAGGGGTAGCCGGAACAACCGCTGACAGAAACAGGCTTTTTCAAATCTCACTGTGCCATTACATTACATGCCTCGACTGTGCCATTACACAGTGTACACGCCAGCGGATCTGTTTCCGCGGATATTTCTCCCCTGGGATGGATTCCAGCAGATCGAATATTCGCTGACATGCAGAACAAATCCATCTGCTGGAGTCCATCCCAACGGATGGATCCGCTGGTCTGTATAGACTCACCGGATCCATCCGTCCGAAGGGATCCCCCGCATGCGTCGTAATGATTCGACGCATGCGTGGAATTCCTTATATGACAGCGTCGCGCACGTCGCCGCGTCATAATCGGCGCGACACGTCATCGCCAGAGGATTTCGGCGCGCATTTCAATGCGATGGTGTGTACACTCCATCGCATGAAAATCCGCCGAAATCCTCGAGAGGATTTATCCGCAGAAACGGTCCGCTGGACCGTATTCGCGGATAAATTCTTTCATGTGTATGGGGCCTTAGAGCCCCCAACAAGGCTTCGTGGGTAGTTGGGTGATTAGGTATCTCTGGGGGGGAGGAGACGAAAATTCCAGTTGGTATCCCCCTCTTATGACCACCAGGACAAACTGGTTTGGGGAGATTGATTCCCATTGCGGGAGAAAGGTCCCCAGTCTTCCTCCCACCCTGACTAGAGAGTCATGGGTTCTTAAGGGGCTGGACAGGAGGGTGAAAAATCACTCCACCTCTGCCTTTGCCCTTGGGGGTCTAAACCCTCTTTTGGCCTGCCGGTTTGGACGCCCCCTTACGTTTTTGCGGACGAAACCCCTTTCCTGTCTGTACCGAGGTTTTCCGTTTAGGAGGAAAGGCCTTCTTTTTGTCCGCTGTGCGGTCTAGCACTGCTTCAAGGTCTGGGCCAAAAAGCAGGTCACCTGTGAAGGGAATAACACACAACTTTGATTTAGAGGCGCTATCGCCAGACCAAGTCTTGAGCCAGAGGGCCCTTCTGGCCGAGTTAGCTAGAGCAGCCGATCTGGCTGACATGCGGACTGATTCCGACCCCTTGCAGGATAGTAGGGAAGGAAGATAGAATAGTTTCCTTTGCTGTTCCTGCTTCAATATGCTCTTGAATCTTAGAGAGCCAATGTTCCAGGCTGCGGGCTATTACCGTAACGGCTAGTTCTGGTTTTAGATTCCCGATAGTAGAGTCCCAAGTTTTCTTCAATAGGGAATCCATTCTCCTGTCCATGACATCAGACAGAACCCCTATGTCCTCAAACGCCAGATCTGTATTTCTGGACACCTGGGAGAAGGCTGCGTCTAATTTGGGGTTTTTGTTCCAGATAGACAAAGGATCCTCTGAGAAGGGGAATCTCCTCTTTAGGGATCTGGAAAAAAAAAGAAAAAAAAAAAAAAAAAGAAAAAAAAAGGGGTTTCCTTTCAGGATTGTGTAAACTGCCCCTAAGAGGTCCTCTACCTCATCCAGTGACAACTTATACCTGGAGGGCTTCCTGGACTCCCCGTCCCGGTCCTCTCCATCTGAACCCTCTTGGGAATCAGAGGTGGCACTATCCGGAAGAACCGGTTCCACCTGGGAAGGGCCTGCAGAAACATCTGCCATAGCTGCTGCGGGTATGACAGGTGCAGGGCCCTGAGCCTGTGGCTGGGTTGTAACCTGGGTGGGAACAGCCGGAGGCTGTAATCTTTCAAACAGGGATTTAAATAAGGAGAAGGTGGACGACAGCTCTTTTACTGAGGATGTGAGCCCTGATTCCTGCTCTAACTCACTCTCCCTGACTAAGGATTGTATACAATCCTTACACAGGACCTTAGTCCATGATTCTGGGAGGACATCCCTACAGGAGGCACATTTCTTCCTTGAGCTGTGCCTTCCACCACCCGTTTTTTCAATGGCCTTCTGAAATACAGATAGGGTAGAAAACAACATTCTTAGAAAAACATAAAATTGGTTACAACCCTGGGAGTGCACCTAGCCCCCTATAATCACTGGGACTAAGGACTCCCCCTCCCCTGGCCACCCAGGGGGCTTGCCTCCCCATGCATTGAACCCTACCTGGAGAGGCAAACCTAAGCTAGAGAGTGCCCCTCCCCAGGGTACTCTTACCTTAGGCTCGCTGGAGGTAGCGTCAAGTTGTCAGGGCTGGCTCCGGAGATGCTGCTGACATGACTGCAGGTGGCTGCTTGCTGAAGAGCCTCACTTCGCCTGTGCGAGATCCGACTCCCTCCAGCGTCCGCCCAGGCCTCCTATCAGCACCGTGACCCGGAACCGGAAGTCGCGGTGCAAAGGGGAGACATCCGCTCCACGCCGGAAATGACGTTACCCGCCGTCCGGCCCACCTCGGTTCAAAAAAATGTGCGGCCTGTATTAGCAGAGCAAGCCTCGATGTCTCCCTCGCTGCGCCCCAGTGGACAGAATAGGGGTCCCCCGCAACCAACAGCCGCGCTCGGCGAGGATGGGGTGGCTAATGGTGGGCATGCACCGCACCTAAGATTCAACTGAAAGCCTCTGCTTTCTTTAAGGTAAGACAAACGGCCTCAGTCCCCTGACTGATTCGGCCTAGGTTCCTAAGCACAGTGTCTCCCCACCGGAGGAAACACTAATACTGAGGTCTGGCAGGGGAAGCAAGAAATTTATGGGCTGGCGCAGTGTTTCCTAAAGGAAGAGGAGGAGTCTATCTCTCAATTGTGGGCTGTCCTGAAAGACGTAAAGGGAAAAAAAAACCTACGTTAGACTTACCAGTAACGGTATTTCTATGAACCTTCCAGGATGGCACACCTGAAAGATGAGGGCTCCTCCCTGCAGAAAACACAATCAATTGACAGCTTTTTATAAGTCCCCACCCTTCCCCTTGATCCGGAGTATGTATTAAAGTAATCCTGAACTGGTTCACAAGGGACATTGTTCCGTATAGGTACTTACCACCTAGCGTTTAGCTTGCCTTTCCCTCCACATAAGGCGGGAAGTAGGGCTGCTGTCCTGGAAGGTTCGTAGAAATACCGTTACTGGTAAATCCAACGTAGGTTTTCTCCTATCACCTTCCAGGATGGCACACCTGAGAGGATAATCAAGTAAACACAGGCCTAACTTCAGGGTGGGACCACAGCTTGTAGGACCTTTCGACCAAAAGCCAAGTCTTGCTGTGACAACATTTCCACACGATAGTGCTTCAGGAATGTATGATGACTGGACCAGGTAGCCGCACTGTGGATTTGTTCCCAGGAGGCTCCTGCTTTCTCAGCCCAGGAAGTTGCTAAGGATCTGGTTGAATGAGCCTTGATATTAGCTGGAGCTGGGACCCCGGCGCGCACACATAAGCCCCGGAGATAGCTTCCCTTATCCATCTTGAGGCTGAGGCTTTTGATGCCTGCAGTCCCTGAGCCCAGCATACAGAACCATTAGGTGATTGGATCTCCTAAAACTCTTTGTTCTCTCCAGATAAGTGAGAAGACACCTTCTTACATCTAGACAATGAAATTTCTTTTTTTTTTTTTTTTAAATACATTTTTATTGGAATTTTCACAGTACATTGGAGTAGGGCAGAATAATTTGATCCGTACACAGTCATGTACAAGTAAAGAAAAATATAAAATAGAAATAAACGCACAATTAAACCAACGGTACAGTGATTACCTGTATAACAATGTTACATTAGCAGGAGGATGTGACAGTATAAAACCTAGTGCTTGAAGGAGCGGAAGCAACATTTGGAGAATTAGAAATGTAATACGGAGCTAAAACAATGAAACAAACAGTAACCTCGGATATTAAACTGGCTGCTGAGGTGGCAATGGGTGATATTCACAGAGAAAAGGTAAGAAGGAGTCACGAACGTCAAGGAGTAACTAGCATATGGTGCCATGGTTCAGGGTGGCAGAAACATAGAAGGGTCAGACAGATTGGATACTTTGAGGCTGCCTAGCGAGTTTGCAAGGTTCTGTTTGAGATACCAATCTGTATAGCGGAATGGTTGCATGAGTGTTTGCAAATCCTCTTGGTCGAAGGAATGTTCCATGAATTTTCGCCATCTCGTAAAGAATCGTGAGGTGGACCGAAAGTTCATCACGATGGTGTCCAATCTCTCCAGATAGAAAAGTGACATGAGGGCTTTTTTCACCGCTGGTAGTTTTGGCGGTGATGGGTTGATCCAATTATACATTATAGTCCTGCGGGCCACCAGAAGGCAGACCTGCGTCCAGTGAGAGATGGGAAGCGAGCTCTTTGTCGATGGCGTGGTCGGGGGTGGGTCAGATCCGAATAGGCATAACAGGTAATGTCTGGGGACCCGTATTTTGGCAATCCTGTAGATAGAGGAAAAAACAGAGTCCCAGTATTTAACAATAGGTTTGCACTCCCAGAAGCGGTGGAGCAGCGTGGGGCGAGGGGTGGAACACCAAGGGCACCGCTCCTGGGTTGGTTCTGCTTTGTTGATACGAAAAGGGTAGTATGCTCTATGAATAATTTTGAATTGGGTCTCACGCCATGTTT
This sequence comes from Rana temporaria, assembly GCF_905171775.1. Taxonomy (NCBI): domain Eukaryota; kingdom Metazoa; phylum Chordata; class Amphibia; order Anura; family Ranidae; genus Rana; species Rana temporaria. The sequence goes on along the minus strand of NC_053491.1, from coordinate 378,586,298 downwards.
CCGAAATTCCGAGTTTGTGCACTCGCCTGTAACCTTCAAGCATTTTCTCAGAAAGGCTCTCATCTTCAAATATTTGGGACCATTTCTGAAAGGGCTTAAGACGATACTTGGCAGACTGATGTTCAATAAGGTGAGAGTATAGGGTGGAGATGGAGTAGTCATTCCTGCGTAATACAGCATCAATAAAGGACTTTTGCAAGGGATCAGTCCCAGGGCTGTGGCATGAGCGTAAATAACTGACCAATTGGTGGTAGGAGAAGGCATGTGTCGCTGGTAGAGAGAATTCCCTTGACAGGGTTTGAAATGACTTAAACTTGCCAGGGGCATTGAGATACATTGATGAAATGTTGGTAAGGCCCCTAATGTTCCACTGTTCAAAGGCTTTGTGTAGAGTGGACGGGAGGAACATTGGGTTGCCTAGTATTGGCAGGTGGCATGAAACGCTGGAGGGCAACCCCAGCAGCCTCCGCACCTCCCTCCAGGCTATAACTGTATCCTTGATGAGTACACTTGACCTGAGGCACGTCGGTAATTTGTTGGGATTCGAATGAAGAATGGCTGGTAGAGCATATGGGAAGGTCCAGGCACCCTCGAGCACGGTATTGGGCAGGCCCGCCCCACCCTCAGACTTCGGGAGACATAGTTTTTGCAGGGCAATGCGTGGTTTCTTGCGAAACCATAGGAAGGCAGACAATGCTTTATGGATCTTTGTTACGTCAGAATGTTTCAATAAGAGAGGTATGGTCTGCATAGGATAGAGTAGGCGTGCAAACGACACCATTTTAAAGAGGTGACATCTCCCAAAGAGTGAGAGGGGGAGGGCCGCCCAAGCTTCCAGCTCCTTCACAATTTTAGATATTAACGGTGGGAAGTTCAGTGTATATAAAGTGGAAGGTTCTCGGCCGATGTGAATGCCTAGATATGTAATGTGGTGCGCCGCTATGGCAAAGGGGGATTGAAGTCGCCACTTGGCAGCCATTTTGGGCTGAAGCGGTAAAATTTCGCTTTTGTCAAAATTAATCCGAAAACCAGAACACAGTCTGAAAGTATGAAATAGTTGCCGTAACCTGTCAGGGGTTGTGTAGAAAATAACAATATGTCGTCAGCAAATAGGGTGGAACGGAGAGATTGGGGACCTATTGTAATGCCACTGACCCCGTCCGGGGAATTGAGTAGTCGTGATAAAGGCTCGATAGCAATATTGAAAAGTAGAGGGGAAAGGGGGCAGCCAAGTCTTGTTCCTTTCGTCAGGGGGATCGTGTCAGAGATAAAGTCAGGGGTGACCAGGCACGCAGTAGGGGATTCATACATTCGCTGTAGAAAACGCACAACTGGACCCGAGAAACCAAAATCTGTCATCACCCGGAACAGCCAGGACCAACTGATATTGTCAAAGGCCTTCTTGGCATCAAGTGACAATATGGCAACGTCTTGGTCTGGGTTCATTTTAGCATATTCCAACGCCATTAGAACCTTCCGTATATTTAGAGTGGCTGAGCGTCCCTGGACAAATCCTGACTGTGCCGGGTGTAGCATAAAGGGAAGTAGGTGGGCCAAGCGGGACGCAATAATCTTGGATAGTATTTTTTTCATCCACATTGATTAGTGAAATTGGGCGGTATGATCCCGGAAGCGAGGGGTCCTTACCTTTCTTGGCCAGCAATCTAATATGTGCCTGCGTGCCCGTAGGGAGATAAGGGCCCCCATCCCACATGTTTGCATATACATGCTTCAGTGTATCAGGAATAAAGTCTTTAGTTAGTTTGTAGAATTCGGCCGTGTAACCGTCCGGGCCTGGAGCTTTAGCAGAGGTCAAGAATTTGATCGTCTGTTGGATGTCTTCAACAGTTATGGGTGCGTTAAGAGCAGCTAAGTGGTCCTCTTGGAGTTTGGGCAGTCGTACCTTAGCCAGAAGGGCTTCGGCAGCGGGCTGGTCAGTCGGATCTGCCGAGTACAGAGTTGTATAATAGTCAACCAGTATTTTACTAATTTCAGTAGGCGAGGTAACCATGGTGCCAGCTGGATCCTTTAGGGCAGAGATATGGGTGGGCCGCCTTGGCCCCGTGCATAGCTTTGCCAGCAGTTTACCTGCTTTGTTACCAAACCTATGAAATTGTAAATTAGAATAGGAGTTTTTAACCAGTTCTTGTTGTTTCGGCCCAGAGGTCAAATTCTCGTTTGGCTTTTCTCCACGCGCGTATGTTATCAGGCGTACGGTGAAGTGTAAGTAGTTTGTGCGTAGAGTGTCACTCGCTAGCAGGTAATGTTGTCTGGCATTCCTAAATTGGGTGGTGTAGGAGATTATTTTCCCTCTTAGGAAGGCTTTACCAGCCTCCCAGAACAGGTTTGGTTCCGTAAGGTGTGGTTCGTTAGTAGAGGTATATTCCGTCCACGCTTCATAAAGCATGTGGCGGAAGTCCTCATTATCCACCAGGTATGAGGGGAAGCGCCATACGCGTGAGGGAGAAGAAGGTTGGGGATTAATCAATTGGACTGCAATGGGGCTGTGGTCTGAGATTCTGGCGTCAGCGATTTCCGAGTCGCATAGCAATGGGAGAAGTGTGGGGGAGGCAAAAAAGTAATCGATGCAGGAAAAAGAGTTGTGAGTAGAAGGTATAATCCCGGTCCGTCGGGTGTGCTAACCGCCACACATCAATTAAGTGCATGGAGTCTATGGCATGTGTTAAGAGCGTCGGGATCGAGGTCGGCTTGGCATGTCCGGTCGTTTTATGTGCAGTGTCGCCTACTCGGTCAAGTGTCGTGGACATAACTGAATTAAAGTCCCCTCCCACTAAATGTAAAGTACTCGGGGCAGCCAGTATCCAGGCCACCAAGTCCTGAAAGAACGAGGTGTCCGGCGAATTGGGTGCGTATATGTTAGTGATGGCTACGTCCTTGCCAGCTAAGGTCAGGTGTAGCGTGATTTTACGGCCTATCAGGTCAGTCTGAACGTCCTTAAAAGTGTGTCTCAGGTTTTTATGTAGGAGGTCCGTCCGAGGAGCAACGCGACTCCGCTTGTATGGTTGTTTGATCAGGCTGCCAGGCTGCTTGCGGGATGCAGAAGAAGTGGCCGGTGATGAGGAGGAGTCCTCTGCAGAGTTGGTGTGATCCATTCCGGCGTCGGCCGACGCAAGGTAGCGATCCGCTTCTTCAGGCGATGAGAAAGTGAGGTGCTCCCCTGACGTAGTTTGGATGCGCAAGGTGGCCGGATACGCCAGGGAGAATTTTACTTGATCACGGTGCAGAGCTGTGCAGATTGCGGAGAATGCCTTGCGCTGTTTCATCACCTCGATGGAGTAATCAGCAAACAGCAGTAGTTTTGATCCATCCAGCGAGAGGGAGCGCGTGCGGCGGAATGGCTGCATTATAGCGGTTTTATCCGCGTAGTTCAGATATTTAACAATGACATGTCTGGGTTTGGTGCGGCTCTCCATGTATTGACCGATGCGATGGGCGCGTTCCACCGTGCAGGGTATGCGGAGTCCCAGTTGCTCAGGGATAATTTTAGCACATATGTTAGCGAGCTGGTTGTTAGCAACTGATTCTGGCAGTCCAATAATGCGCAGATTGTTCCTCCTGGAACGATTCTCAAGGTCGTCTAACTTGCTCCATAACTCCCTGTTTTCAGCGGTTATGCGAGCTAAAATGGCGGACTGAGCAGTGGAATCATCTTCCAGGGAAAATATTCTGTCCTCTGTCTGTGCAATTCTCTGGGCTTGTGACTGCACTTCCAGGTGAAGCTGCTCAAGCCCCCTTTGTACAGCGGCATCTACTGTGGCAGCTAGAGTGGGTCCCAGCAGGGCGACCACCTGATGGGCAATGCCCGCTGGTGATGCGGGGTCAATTGCCTGAGTGTCCGGGGCAGTGTGCGGCTGAGGAGATTCCCCCGTATGCTGCGAGGCCGCCATCTTGGCTGTGCCTGGAGCCGCATCTCCCGCGGGAGGTGTGGAGGAGACCGCTCGAGCGTATGATCGCTCTACAAAGCGATCCATATGCGCCCGCTCTGGATCGGGGGTGAAGGAGGGACACCTCGAAGCTCTGGCCGGGCTCTGTGGCAGAAAACGGGAGGATGGCGGCGGGAGCGGTGTCTGTCTATCGCCCTCTCATGCGGCGCCGGAACCGGAAGTCAAATTTCTTTTCTTTCTTGTTCTTTGGTTCAGAACAAAAGGGACAGCAATATTATGTCTTGTGTCCTATGAAATAAGGATGCCACTTTTGGTGGGTACAGAGGGTTTGCTCTGAGAGTGATCCTATCTGGCTGTACCCTCAGGAAGGGTTCCTTCATGGATAGCGCCTGCAGATCCCCTACCCTCCTGGCTGAAGTAATGGCTAACAAAAAAAGCTAACTTTAAAGTTAGGAATTTAAGGGGAACCTCTTCTATGGGTTCGAATGGGTGTATAGATAACGCCTCTAACACCCTAGTTAAGTCCCAAGGCGGACAACTACCTTTAAGGATTGGAGAAACTCTTTCTCTTGCTAACAGAAAACACTTAATAAGGTCCTCTTTTGCCGATCGAGATAGACAGAGGGCCGCTATCTGGACCCGAAGGGTACTGACTTTTAACCCCAAGTCTACTTCATCCTGGAGGAAGTCCAGGATAACCGGGAAAGAAGTTGAAGTCACCTGTCTTTCTTTACCCCAGGAATAGAAAGTCTTCCAAATTTTTGAATAAATCTTCCTAGTCACTGGTTTTCTGCTCAAAAGAAGGGTACTTATCACCTTCTCTGAGCAGCCTTTACGTTTCAGGATCTGGCGCTCACTAACCAGGCCACCAGCTGGAAAAATTCCGGCTTTGGGTGAAGTACTGGCCCCTGCCTGAGGAGAGCCCTGTTCGGGAGCTTTAGTGGTTCCGCCACAGCCATGGACCTTAGACTTGCAAACCAAGCTCTCCTTGGCCACCACGGTGCTATCAGAAGGATCTGGCCAGGCGACCTGCTGAGTTTCTGAAGGACCCGCGGAATCAGGGCCAAGGACGGGAAGGCGTATGCTAGCCTGTAATGCCAGGTCTGAGTCAGTGCATCTAGACCTTCTGACTGTAGTTCTTGGGAAATCGAGAAATATCTCTTTACCTTTCTGTTTTGCCGGTTGGCAAACAGGTCTATTTCCGGATTTCCGAAGTGCTGTACCAGGGTTTGAAACACCTCTGGGTTCAGTTCCCATTCCCCCTGTCTTATCAGCTGACGACTGAGGAAGTCTGTTTCTGTATTGCTTGTCCCCCTTTATATGTATGCCAGAAATGGAGAGAACTTTTCCTTCTGCCCAGGATTTCCTTGGATAGTTCCAGTAGGGGACTGGACCTGGTCCCTCCCTGGTGACCCAAGTAGGCTACAACTGTGGCGTTGTCGGAGCTTACTTGGACTTCTTTGCCCTTGATGTCTTCCTGGAAGGCTTTTAGGGCTTCTCCTACTGCTCTGAGCTCCCTGTAATTGGAAGACCTGCGAGCTAGTGAGCTGTTCCATTGCCCTTGGGCTTTTTTCTTTCCTAGGTGGGCACCCCACCCCCAAGAAATGGCATCCGTGGTAACCTTTACCGGGTTCCACTGAGCCCATGGTCGTCCCTCCTTTAGGTTTTGGTGAATTGTCCACCACTCCAGGGATGACAGGACCTGAGGAGTGAGCAGTATCTCCTGATCCAGGTACTCTCTTCTTGTCCCAGGAGGACAGGAAGAAGAAATGAAGTGTCCTGGAATGAAGTTGTGCCCAGACTACTGCTGGTATACTTGCTGACATAAGGCCTAGGGTTCTCAGAACATTTCTTCTGGAGAGCCTGGGGGTTTTTATCAGATCCCCTGCCGCTGAGGCTAGTTTTGCCACTTTGTCTTCTGGCAAAAAGAGCCTCTGCTGCCTGGTGTCAACTATGTAACCCAGAAAGGTCTTGACCTGCTCTGGCTTGAGGGAGGATTTCTCTGTATGGATTATCCAACCCAGACTTTTTAGGACTGATACTGCTTTGTTGGTATTCAACATGACCTGGGAGGCTGACTGTCCGGAGATCAGTAGATCGTCCAGGTAAGGTATGAGGGATATACCCTGAAGGTGCAGAAAGCCACTGCCTCCGCTAGGATCTTTGTGAAGATCCTTGGGCTGGATGCTAGACCAAACGGTAGTGCTCTGAACTGCCAGTGGAGGACCTCTCCTCCAACCACTACTGCAAACCTCAGATAAGCCTGGTGATCCATGTGAATTGGCACGTGTAGGTAGGCATCTTTGAGGTCTAGAGTCGCCATGAAGGCTTTCTTTATGAGGTTCTTTCTTACCGAGTAGATACTTTCCATAGTAAATCTTTTGTATTCCAGAAACTTGTTCAGGTTTCTTAGATTTACTATCAGACGGTATTTTCCCGATGGCTTGCGGACTACAAATACTGTTGAGCTTTCGGTACTGGTACTACTTGTTCGGCCAATTCCTGGATACCCTCCAGGTATGGTTTAACTGGAATTTTTTTTACCTTTCTCTGATGACCTAGATCAGTGTTTTTCAACCTTTTTTGTGCAAAGGCACACTTTTTTCATGAAAAAAAAAAAATCACGAGGCACACCACCATTAGAAAATGTTAAAAACACTTGTTACACTTTTAAATTGACTCATTCCATTGCAGACATGGTGATTTAATATTTCTTTTATATATTATAGATGGGTTATTATTGATAATGATAACTGTATACTTCAATAGTGCAGTTTGGCCGCAGCGCAGGTGTAGCGGTTTTCATGTGGTTTCTCATAAACTTCTATTATGTCTATTCATTTTTGGTACATTTTCTGAAAGCACACCAAAAATGAGGGACATAATTTTAACAGGAGTCACTTTTGGGCACAGATTGAGCCAGGAAATAAAGAGACATATATTGGATTGTTTTAACATGGACAGTAATCTACCATATATTCTTTTTTAAATGTCTAAAGAATATTGTGACCCAACCAGTCAATAGTGACTCATTTCTATTAGGGTTGTCCCAATACCGATACTAGTATTGGTATCGGGACCGATTCCGAGTATTTGCGGGAGTACTCGTACTCCCGCAAATACCCCCGATACCAATATAGAATACAAACCCCCCCGCCGCCGCCGCCGCCGCCGTGACGCCGCATCCCGCCGCCATTCGCCGCCGACTGTGTAATACGCCGGGAACATTACAGCTTTGAATAGCTGTAATGATTCGCACCGCGCATAGACACTCCCCCTCGCTCGGGTGAACTGTCCAATCCCGAGCAAGGGGGAGTGTCTATACGCAGCGCGGCGCCAATCATTACAGCGATTCAAAGTTGTAATGTTCCCGGCGTATTACACAGTCGGCGGCAGCGGGGATGCAGGTAAGCGGGACATGGCTGCACGGGGGGAGACGCTGGATGGGGGGAGACGCTGGATGGGGGGAGACAATGGCTGGATGGGGGGTGACAATGGCTGCATGGGGGGAGACAATGGCTGCATGGGGGGAGACAATGGCTGCATGGGGGTGACAATGGCTGCATGGGGGGTGACAATGGCTGCATGGGGGGAGACAATGGCTGCATGGGGGGAGACAATGGCTGCATGGGGGGAGACAATGGCTGCATGGGGGGTGACAATGGCTGGATGGGGGGTGACAATGGCTGGATGGGGGGATACAATGGCTGCATGGGGGGTGACAATGGCTGGATAGGGGGTGACAATGGCTGGATGGGGGGTGACAATGGCTGGATGGGGGGTGACAATGGCTGGATGGGGGGAGACAATGGCTGGATGGGGGGAGACAATGGCTGGATGGGGGGTGACAATGGCTGGATGGGGGGTGACAATGGCTGGATGGGGGGTGACAATGGCTGGATGGGGGGAGACAATGGCTGGATGGGGGGTGACAATGGCTGGATAGGGGGTGACAATGGCTGGATGGGGGGTGACGCCGCATCCCGCCGCCATTCGCCGCCGACTGTGTAATACGCCGGGAACATTACAGCTTTGAATAGCTGTAATGATTCGCACCGCGCATAGACACTCCCCCTCGCTCGGGTGAACTGTCCAATCCCGAGCGAGGGGGAGTGTCTATACGCAGCGCGGCGCCAATCATTACAGCGATTCAAAGTTGTAATGTTCCCGGCGTATTACACAGTCGGCGGCAGCGGGGATGCAGGTAAGCGGGACATGGCTGCATGGGGGGAGACGCTGGATGGGGGGAGACGCTGGATGGGGGGAGACAATGGCTGGATGGGGGGTGAAAATGGCTGCATGGGGGGAGACAATGGCTGCATGGGGGGAGACAATGGCTGCATGGGGGGAGACAATGGCTGCATGGGGGGAGACAATGGCTGCATGGGGGGAGACAATGGCTGGATGGGGGGTGACAATGGCTGGATGGGGGAGACAATGGCTGCATGGGGGGTGACAATGGCTGGATGGGGGGTGACAATGGCTGGATGGGGGGTGACAATGGCTGGATGGGGGGAGACAATGGCTGGATGGGGGGAAGACAATGGCTGGATGGGGGGAGACAATGGCTGGATGGGGGGTGACAATGGCTGGATGGGGGGTGACAATGGCTGGATAGGGGGTGACAATGGCTGGATGGGGGGTGACAATGGCTGGATGGGGGGTGACAATGGCTGGATGGGGGGAGACAATGGCTGGATGGGGGGGTGACAATGGCTGGATGGGGGGTGACAATGGCTGGATGGGGGGAGACAATGGCTGGGGGAATACATTGCTGGATGGGGGTGACAATGGCTGCATTGGGGGAGACAATGGCTGCATGGGGGGTGACAATGGCTGCATGGGGGGTGACAATGGCTGCATGGGGGGAGACAATGGCTGCATGGGGGGAGACAATGGCTGCATGGGGGGAGACAATGGCTGGATGGGGGGTGACAATGGCTGGATGGGGGGAGACAATGGCTGGGGGAATACATTGCTGGATGGGGGGTGACAATGGCTGGATGGGGGGATACATTGCTGCATGGGGGGAGACAATGGCTGCATGGGAGGAGACAATGGCTGCATGGGGGGAGACAATGGCTGCATGGGGGGAGACAATGGCTGCATGGGGGGAGACAATGGCTGGATGGGGGGAGACAATGGCTGGATGGGGGGATACATGGCTGCATCTGTGGGGGGACATCGCTGCATTTGGGGACACATTTTTAAAAAAGTATCGGTATCGGCGACTACTTGAAAAAAAGTATCGGTACTTGTACTCGGTCCTAAAAAAGTGGTATCGGGACAACACTAATTTCTATGATTAGCCCTGGCTAGTGAGTTGTTAAATGAGCCTGGCTCTTGAAAGGCCTTCCAAAGAATGTGATTTAACCCCCCCATGGTGTAATGAGGGGGGGGTGGAGAGTTTGATTGTTTATGTGATTTCTGTAACCGGTTATACTGCACATAAGGAAGCTAAGAAACCATTAAAAGTTAGTTCATATTTTGACGCAGTAACAGAGCTTGTCAGTCTCGTTATTGAGGGAATTCTTATGAAATGGATCGGGTCTGCCTGTTGGTTGGAGTGTCGATAAGCTGTCTTGAATGGAATATCGTGAACGGATTTAACCCCTGTCCCATTTGGGGTTCCGTTACAATAATATAAGTCTGAGAAACCACATGAAAACCGCAGGTACATTGCGCTACACCTGCACTGCGGCCAAACTGCAGTATTAAAGTATACAGTTATTATCAATAATAACCCACATAGCCCATGTAAATATATTACATTTAAAATAAATCACCATGCCTGCAATGAAGTGAGTCACTGTGAAAGTGCCAAGTGTTATGTATTTTTTTTTATTTTATACACATCATGCCTGCAATAAAACTATTCACATTCAAAGTGACGTACAAATACTTTCACCTCTATTTCTCTCCCGTTCTTCCCCCTCAGGGAAAAGCGCGCCAGGCAGAGTCTGATCCCGGAACCCGCGGCTCTCACGTCACACGCAACAGTGCGTGCGCCCGACCCTCCCATAGCAACCGATGACGTATTCGGTTGGCAAGACGCGGTCGGGATGCCCGCACAGCTAGCACAGCTTCCCGAGTGTCGGAAAGTGAGTTTTACACAGCGGATTGGCACCGCTAGCCGTTACATCAGATAGCAGCCATAGCTGCCTATATTGGGGGTCATTTTGCCACGGCACACCAGGGGACTCTTCACGGCACACCAGTGTGCCGCGGCACACTGGTTGGGAAACGCTGACCTAGATAGGACATCATCCAGGCCTTTGCCAAACAATAGTGAACCCTGAAAGGGAATGCCACAGAGTTTACCTTTAGATGTCACATCTCCTTCCCAGGCCTTAATCCAAACAGCCCTTCTTGCTGAATTGATTAAGGCTGCCGTTTTAGCTGAAGCCCTTGCGGACTCGATTGCTGCATCCGCCAAGTAGGCAACAGCCTTCCCTATCACTGTTAGGGACTCGATAACCTCCTCAGAATCTGTATTCTGGGACATGTGCCCGGTAAGCGTCTCCACCCATATATCTGTGTTCCTGGCTACACAGGCTGCTGCCAAGGCTGGACCCATGGCTGCTGTATTAGCTTCCCAAGCCTTTCTAAGGAGGGATTCTGTTATGCGGTCCATCAAGTCTTTGATATTGCCAGCGTCCTGAAAGGAGAGCTCAGACAACTTGGTGACTTGCGACAAGGCCGCATCAAGTCTAGGGAGCTTAAAAAAAGGTCTCCTCATCCGACTGGTGAAAGGGATATCTTCTTTTTCAAGTTTTTTGTCTGATAATTCTCCTTTCAGGTTCTTTCCATTCCTGTAGGACTAGCTCCTTAAGGGATTGGTGGAGAGGAAACACCCTGGATTGAGTGTTGCTCAACCCCCTATAAACTTTATCCTGTGCTGAGGTTGCCTAAGGCTTAGGGGTTTCTGGGATCTCCTCTGTGGCGTAAATTGCCTGGAGGAGACTGTCAAGATCTACAGCGAAGAGGTGTCTCCTTCGTCTCATATCCTCCTGGAGCTGGCTAAGGAAGTTTCTATCTGCCTCTCCCTCTGAGCTGTGTCTTGATCTGACCTGACTTACTATATCACTTTCCTCTTCCTCTGTCAGACCTAGAGGGAGCATTTGTGAAGGTGGGAAAAAAGGTACTGGGTCCCCCCGAAAATAAACTTTCTCGAGAGGATGTGCCTTCCCTAGGGGCGAGTTCCTCTGTGTCAGGATTCTGTACTGACTGCCCAGCTGCTTCACGAAAAGCTTTAACAGTTGCTAGCATTTCCGTCTGCATGGATGCAAGAAAAAACTTTTCATCATTGCATTCCTGCAAAATTATTTATGCATTTATAGCAAAAGGGTTTTGAGTGGGACTTAGGGAGTTTATCCTTACAGTTCCCACATCTCTTAGAGGAACTATGCCCTGTTGCGGCAGGAGACTGAACTGAGGCCTCCTGGGTTCCGCTGGGGGATTCTGTAAGACATAAGACATAAAACATAATATTACTCCGTCTTCCCCTGAGACTGCTGGTGAGACTGGGGAGAAAAAAAAAAGGGGGTAAGGCGAGATGGAATCCAGATTCCTGTTCTGGCTGTTCCCTGAAAGTCAGGAACTCCCACTCCCCTTCCTGGCTGTCGGTACCTCTGGAGGGGCTATCCACAAGCCGACCGCTTCCACCGCTCCACGCTGCCGTTCAGGCACTTCCAGGTTGCGCTGTGGGGAACTGCCAACTTCCTGTGACGCGGTTCCTGTTTCTCTCAGTGAGAGGCCTGGAGCGCAGTGCTCCTAGTAGGAAGCAAACCCCGGGAAGGAGAGAGCAATTCAATGGTGGCGTTTCTTTTTGCACCTCAGCGATGGCTCGCCTTCCCTGCAGCTCAGAGCGCTGGTGCACGCCTGGGGCGACCTGTGAGTGGATCAAGCTCACAGGTTAGTTCAGCCCTCCCTGGCCTCCCTAAAACCCTGTCTCAACAGGGGTACCTTTCGACCCTCCCCGGTCTCTAGGTTTAAAACAAAAATGTCGCTGTGTTCGGGAGAAACACAATCAATACTGGGGATCAAGGGGAAGGGTGGGGACTTATAACAAGCTATCAATTGATTGTGTTTCCTGTAGGGAGGAGCCCTCATCTCTCAGGTGTGCCGTCCTGGAAGGTGATAGGAGAAAAAAAAAAAAGTTTTTTTTTTTAAACTTCTCTCTTTATAGCTCAATAAAAAAAAAAAAAAGACTGCAGAGGTCATCAAATACCATCAAAAGAAAGCTCCATTTGTGGGGGAAAAAAAAAAAAAATTAAATATTTCATTTGGGTACAGTGTCGCATGACCGCGCAATTGTCATTCAAAGTGTGACAACGCTGAAAGCTGAAAAATGGCTTGGGCAGGAAGGGGGTGAAACTGCCCTGTATTGGGGTGGTTAAATTGGAATCAGTGGGAAGAATACTAATTAGATTGGTGGAGGTGTCTCTTTGATCTGTCACGGCTCTTTGGTGTCAATATCCACGTTTAACCACTTGGGATCCGCGCTATGGACGAAAGACTTCCACAGCGCGGCTCCCAAGTGCCGAGTGGATGTCTTTGGACGTCCTGCTTGTTTACATTCCCCGTGCGCGCCGCTGGGAAACAACGTGCCCGGCGCATCGCTCGGGAGCCGATGCGTGTGCCTGGCGGCCGCGATGTCTGCCAAGTACCCGCGATCGGCGGTGACAGCAGGGACGTGGAGCTCTGTGTGTAAACACAGAGCTCCACGTCCTGTCAGGGAGAGAGGAGACCGATCTGTGTCCCTTGTACATAGAGACACAGCATCGGTCACCTCCCTCAGTCAGTCCCCTCCCCCCACACAGTTAGAACACACCCAGGATACACATTTAACCCCTTACTCACCCCCTAGTGTTAACCCTCTTCACTGCCAGTCACATTTATACAGTAATTAGTGCATTTTTATAGCACTGATCGCTGTATAAATGTGAATGGTCCCAAAATTGTGTCAAAAGTGTCCGATACATCCGCCGCAATATCGCAGGCCTGTCAAAAAAAAAGAAAAGCCAATTTTGTTTGGGAGCCACTTTGCACGACCACGCAATTGTCAGTTAAAGCGACGCAGTGCCGAATCGCAAAAACTGGCCGGGTCCTTTACCTGCCTAAAGGTCCGGGTCTTAAGTGGTTAAGTAGCAGTTTATTTTTTGATTTATGGTGTGTATATCTCACATGTAAAACTGTTATATGGTCACCTACAGTTTTACTACTAGTCACACATCGATATTTTTTTTTTTTTTAACCAAAAAATGTTATTGTCATACAAACCGACAGTACAGGTATACAATAAATTGTTCTAGCATACAGAGCTAATCTGGACCCGAAAGCCCTCACCCGGATGGGGGGGGGGGGGGACATGAGCCGTGACTGTACGCTTTATTCTAATAAATGCAAAGTGAAAAGAGTCCTTAGGACCATAGTCTATAACCCAAGCCATGCCCGGGTGTCTGTAAACCTGCAGTACAATACACAACAGTAGGGGAGAGGGAGAGAGAAAAAAAAAAAAACAAAACACGGAGCAGAGCGAGGAGAGGAGTAGAAGGCCAAAAGAGGAGAGTAGGAGGTCCACGCAGGAGGGGGTCTTACAATGATAGTAATGCAGTATCAAACCTAGAAGGGTGGTAGTATGTAATTCAGGGCTGCCAAACCCTAAGAAACTTGTCATGCGTGTCAGAAAGGACAGCCGTTAGTTTCTTGTTAACCATGACATCGTTCAGGTGGTTCTTGATTACCTCAAAGCTAAGTGTGGGGGTTTTCCATGCTCTCGCAATTGTCAACCTAGTTGCTGTAAAGACTTGCTGGGCTAGTTGCCTTTCTGGACGTAATAATTCCATAATGGGCTTACCAAGGAGAGCTACATAAGGGTCCCTTTTGACATTAATCTGAAATAGATTGCGGAGGAGTGTAGATATTTCTTTTTTTGATAGTGCTGTATATTTGCATTTGATCGATCTCGCTCTCCACACACACACACACACACTTATGAAGGCACACCGGCTAATCCATGGAGGATACAACAGTGACAGGGTGTAGAGAACACACAGATATGGAGACATAGAACACTATGGGGTTGATTTACTAAAAAGGAAAATAGACTGAGTATATGAGGTGACACTATTTCACTTTGCAAAGAATACCCAATCACATGCAAAGGGAAATAAAAAAAAATAAAAAATGCATTTTTGCATACACATGATTGGATGTTGGAAGTTAGCAAAGCTTCCCCTCATTTACTAAGCTCTGGGGCAAATGTCCTTGCAGAGTGCCCAGTCTATTTGCCTTTATAAATCCATCTCAATAGGGTTGAGTTACTGCAAATCAACCGCATTGATACAGAACACAGACACTGAATATAGATATACAGGTGATTACAGACCATATACATGGAGTAGATATAAGAAGTGATGTGTGTTTTTGCGATGTGTGTGTGATATAGTGGGGGGGGGGGGGGGGGGGTCAGTCATTTCCTATAAATAGGAGTTATAGAGGCAAAGGGGGGGTCCCTGTCACACACAGGCAGGCCTCTGTAGGGAGGGGGGATTCCATAGAGGACAGGGTGGCACGAACCCAGAATAGCCCTCACCTGCCATGTGCCCAGGCCCAGGATAGGCATCTTGATCCCGGTGCAGAGCTCCACAAACAGCGGTCCCTCCATGTCTTCAGCAGCTCTCAGATGACTGACTGACTGACTTGCTCAAGCTGCAACGGCTCTTTGTAAAAACTAGGCTTGGCTACTGAATCACTGAATCGAATCAGTGAATCAACTCACTACAGAGTTTGAATGAATCGAATCATGAATGTGAATCTGATTCAATTCATTGTCAAAGATCCTCCCCTTTCAGGATGTGTAGGGAGCTGAAAAAACCGCAGCCTCAGCTCATGATTTGTAAAATTATCTATAACATGATTATGTGAGCCATCAAGACTTCAAGTTTCTGAATAAATCACAGAGCACACAAGGTTCTCTTTTGTATGTCTGTGTGTGAAGCAGGCAGCAGCAGCTAGTCAAGTCCAGTCTGTGATGACACTCAGGAAGAGAGCACACAAGTATCAACGTTATGTTTTGTAACATGAGCTGTGTGTGCCAGCAGTATAACTCCTGATCTATGAGTGACTCGTCTGAGCACAATAGGTTCATGAGCTGTGTGTGAGCCAGGAGAGCAGTATAACTCCTGATCCATGAGTGACTCGTCTGAGTACAATAGGTTCATGAGCTGTGTGTGAGTTAGCAGAGCAGTATAACTCCTGATTCATGAGTGACTCGTCTGAGCACAATAGGTTCATGAGTAGTGTTGAGCAGAATACGCCATATTCGATTTCGCGATATATCTCGAATATATATTCGAATATTCGAGATATATTCGCTAAATTCGAATATTCGTGATATTTTATCGAAATTAAATGATTGCGATTTTTCGCTATTGCGAATGCGAAAATAATTGCGATTTTTCGCCAACTGCGGTAGGAGCACTCTGATTGGCTCAGAATATTCTTGATATTTTTTTGAAATTTCGCAAAATGTGAATGCGATATTTATTGCGCAATTTCGACAAATGCTGTAGGAGCACTCTGATTGGCTCAGAATATTCGTGATATTTTATCGAAATTTCGCAAAATGCGAATGCGATATTTATTGCGCAATTTCGACAAATGCTGTAGGAGCGCTCTGATTGGCTCAGAATATTCGTGATATTTAATCGAAATTTCGCAATATTGCGAATGCGATAATTATTGCGGAATTTCCCCAAATGCTGTAGGAGCGCTCTGATTGGCTCATTCTGAAATCAAATATTCGAGATATTTTAGCGCAATTTCACAAAATGCGAATGCGAAATTGATTGCAGATATTTCGAAAACTGCTGTAGAGCACTCTGAAATCGAATATTTGTGATATTTTAGCGTAAAAAATATTGCGATTGCGATATATATTGCGAATTTTCGATCGCGCATGCGCAATCGTGCGAACAACACGCGCCCAACACGCGACCATTTCCTGGACCCTTGCCAGTTTCCAACTTTATGATCGCAATAGCAGATTAGCAGAATGGTTGGAAGCAATTTCACACTCTCTGAGGAAAAGATGCTGATTTGTGTAAGTATTTTGACCACTGTTATTTCATTATCTTTAACTGCATTTTAGTCTAGTTTAAAAGTTAGTATATAAGATCAGATATTAGTATTTCCCAAACAATGTGTCTCCTGTTGTTACAAAACTACAACTCCCAGCATGCCTGGACAGCTGCAGACACCCTGGTTGGTAAATGTGTATTTAGGCACTTTTCTTTTTTATTTAGCATAATGAATTTAACATTTTTTTGGACATAGGACGTATGCGAACGTCCTGACTTCAGGGTCCTCAAGGCCCAAGGACGTTCGAATACATATTGCCCTTTAGATGTTGCAGAACTACAACTTCCAGCATGCCTGGGAATGCTGGCACTTCTAGTATTGTAAGTTCTGCAGGCCCACATTTTTCAGACCTTTATGCACGGGTCTCTAAACTGTGGCACCCTAGATGCAGCAAAAGTAAAATTCTTAGCATGCACTGACAGACCGTGGCTGATGGGAGTAGTAGTTTTGCAACAGCTGGAGGTGGACTGGTCTTGAAACCCTGAGTTAGGTAACAAACCCGTAGTGTTTTGCAACCATTCTGCCTCCAGCTGTTTTTTTTTCTGTTGAAAAGCCTGTGGCGTGCAAAACACAACCCAAAAACTCCACCCGGTGCAGGGAAAAATGTGCACACACCTAAAGAGTGACATCACAAAAAACTGCGACGGGTGCATACGTCAGTGGTCCTCCGAAAAGGTCCCGTCTCTGATCCCCCGGGGCGTTAGGCTCCTGACAGGGAAAAGAGTTACTGTGGTCCATACAGCCGAAGCCATATGGACCCATCTTGGTCCAAGCAGCCGAAGCCACAAGGACCCAACATCCTCGGAGGGACTGCCGAAACAGAACCCTCCTCGGTGAGGCTCCTCCGAAGGGAGACCCCATGAGACCGGTGAACCTAACCAGAAGGCCGAGTCTACCAACTCCCAACACTTTCAGAGACCGGCCCGAGGACCAGCACCCTACTCGCCACACATAAAGTGCAAGCACCAAAACAAAAAGAGTGACAAACAAAACAGAACACAGGGAAAAATAATAAAAGAAAGTGGGGAAAAGGAAGATGGGAGAGTAAGGAAAGTGACCAATGTGAAATAATTCTGCCTCCAGCTGTTGCAAAACTACAACTCCCTGCATGCAACTGGCTGCAATTACCCCCCCCCCCCTCTCCCCCAATGTGAATGTACAGGGTACATTCACATGGGCTGTGGCTTACAGTGTGCTTCTAGCTGAAGCAAATTTGGCGCTGCAGCTCAAACCCTCAGCGGGAAACTACTGTGAACCCCATGCCCCTCTGACTGTACCTTAAAAACACTACACCACACTAAATATAAATGAAAAAACAAAACATATACACATACCCCTACATAGCCACCCTCACCTCCACATTAAAAGAAAACATCTTGTACGGCACTGTTTCCTAAACGGAGCCTACAGTTGTTGCAAAACAACTCCCCGTTATTACCGGACAGCCATTAACTGTCCAGGCATGCTGGGAGTTAAAGTATAATTGTTGTACAGCTGGTGACGGTGAGCTACATGGTGTATCAGAGCATGCTGGTAGTTGTAGTTGTTAAATAACATCAACTCCATTATTTATTCAAAATTAATTCATCAAAAAGTCAAAAGAAACAAACATATTATTGTTCCTATATAAAGATAGGGATGAAAAAAAATAATCTATTGTACAGGCCCATTATCAGTGTCCACAAATAATTATAGTGGTCAGATGAATAGCAACGCATATCTCCCCTATACGTGTTTCCTGTGCTGTTAATCATATATACATAATTATGCAAATGATAATGCCTGCTATTAGGCTTGGCTACTGAATCACTGAATCGAATCAGTGAATCAACTCACTACAGAGTTTGAATGAATCGAATCATGAATGTGAATCTGATTCAATTCATTGTCAAAGATCCTCCCCTTTCAGGATGTGTAGGGAGCTGAAAAAACCGCAGCCTCAGCTCATGATTTGTAAAATTATCTATAACATGATTATGTGAGCCATCAAGACTTCAAGTTTCTGAATAAATCACAGAGCACACAAGGTTCTCTTTTGTATGTCTGTGTGTGAAGCAGGCAGCAGCAGCTAGTCAAGTCCAGTCTGTGATGACACTCAGGAAGAGAGCACACAAGTATCAACGTTATGTTTTGTAACATGAGCTGTGTGTGCCAGCAGTATAACTCCTGATCTATGAGTGACTCGTCTGAGCACAATAGGTTCATGAGCTGTGTGTGAGCCAGGAGAGCAGTATAACTCCTGATCCATGAGTGACTCGTCTGAGTACAATAGGTTCATGAGCTGTGTGTGAGTTAGCAGAGCAGTATAACTCCTGATTCATGAGTGACTCGTCTGAGCACAATAGGTTCATGAGTAGTGTTGAGCAGAATACGCCATATTCGATTTCGCGATATATCTCGAATATATATTCGAATATTCGAGATATATTCGCTAAATTCGAATATTCGTGATATTTTATCGAAATTAAATGATTGCGATTTTTCGCTATTGCGAATGCGAAAATAATTGCGATTTTTCGCCAACTGCGGTAGGAGCACTCTGATTGGCTCAGAATATTCTTGATATTTTTTTGAAATTTCGCAAAATGTGAATGCGATATTTATTGCGCAATTTCGACAAATGCTGTAGGAGCACTCTGATTGGCTCAGAATATTCGTGATATTTTATCGAAATTTCGCAAAATGCGAATGCGATATTTATTGCGCAATTTCGACAAATGCTGTAGGAGCGCTCTGATTGGCTCAGAATATTCGTGATATTTAATCGAAATTTCGCAATATTGCGAATGCGATAATTATTGCGGAATTTCCCCAAATGCTGTAGGAGCGCTCTGATTGGCTCATTCTGAAATCAAATATTCGAGATATTTTAGCGCAATTTCACAAAATGCGAATGCGAAATTGATTGCAGATATTTCGAAAACTGCTGTAGAGCACTCTGAAATCGAATATTTGTGATATTTTAGCGTAAAAAATATTGCGATTGCGATATATATTGCGAATTTTCGATCGCGCATGCGCAATCGTGCGAACAACACGCGCCCAACACGCGACCATTTCCTGGACCCTTGCCAGTTTCCAACTTTATGATCGCAATAGCAGATTAGCAGAATGGTTGGAAGCAATTTCACACTCTCTGAGGAAAAGATGCTGATTTGTGTAAGTATTTTGACCACTGTTATTTCATTATCTTTAACTGCATTTTAGTCTAGTTTAAAAGTTAGTATATAAGATCAGATATTAGTATTTCCCAAACAATGTGTCTCCTGTTGTTACAAAACTACAACTCCCAGCATGCCTGGACAGCTGCAGACACCCTGGTTGGTAAATGTGTATTTAGGCACTTTTCTTTTTTATTTAGCATAATGAATTTAACATTTTTTTGGACATAGGACGTATGCGAACGTCCTGACTTCAGGGTCCTCAAGGCCCAAGGACGTTCGAATACATATTGCCCTTTAGATGTTGCAGAACTACAACTTCCAGCATGCCTGGGAATGCTGGCACTTCTAGTATTGTAAGTTCTGCAGGCCCACATTTTTCAGACCTTTATGCACGGGTCTCTAAACTGTGGCACCCTAGATGCAGCAAAAGTAAAATTCTTAGCATGCACTGACAGACCGTGGCTGATGGGAGTAGTAGTTTTGCAACAGCTGGAGGTGGACTGGTCTTGAAACCCTGAGTTAGGTAACAAACCCGTAGTGTTTTGCAACCATTCTGCCTCCAGCTGTTTTTTTTTCTGTTGAAAAGCCTGTGGCGTGCAAAACACAACCCAAAAACTCCACCCGGTGCAGGGAAAAATGTGCACACACCTAAAGAGTGACATCACAAAAAACTGCGACGGGTGCATACGTCAGTGGTCCTCCGAAAAGGTCCCGTCTCTGATCCCCCGGGGCGTTAGGCTCCTGACAGGGAAAAGAGTTACTGTGGTCCATACAGCCGAAGCCATATGGACCCATCTTGGTCCAAGCAGCCGAAGCCACAAGGACCCAACATCCTCGGAGGGACTGCCGAAACAGAACCCTCCTCGGTGAGGCTCCTCCGAAGGGAGACCCCATGAGACCGGTGAACCTAACCAGAAGGCCGAGTCTACCAACTCCCAACACTTTCAGAGACCGGCCCGAGGACCAGCACCCTACTCGCCACACATAAAGTGCAAGCACCAAAACAAAAAGAGTGACAAACAAAACAGAACACAGGGAAAAATAATAAAAGAAAGTGGGGAAAAGGAAGATGGGAGAGTAAGGAAAGTGACCAATGTGAAATAATTCTGCCTCCAGCTGTTGCAAAACTACAACTCCCTGCATGCAACTGGCTGCAATTACCCCCCCCCCCCTCTCCCCCAATGTGAATGTACAGGGTACATTCACATGGGCTGTGGCTTACAGTGTGCTTCTAGCTGAAGCAAATTTGGCGCTGCAGCTCAAACCCTCAGCGGGAAACTACTGTGAACCCCATGCCCCTCTGACTGTACCTTAAAAACACTACACCACACTAAATATAAATGAAAAAACAAAACATATACACATACCCCTACATAGCCACCCTCACCTCCACATTAAAAGAAAACATCTTGTACGGCACTGTTTCCTAAACGGAGCCTACAGTTGTTGCAAAACAACTCCCCGTTATTACCGGACAGCCATTAACTGTCCAGGCATGCTGGGAGTTAAAGTATAATTGTTGTACAGCTGGTGACGGTGAGCTACATGGTGTATCAGAGCATGCTGGTAGTTGTAGTTGTTAAATAACATCAACTCCATTATTTATTCAAAATTAATTCATCAAAAAGTCAAAAGAAACAAACATATTATTGTTCCTATATAAAGATAGGGATGAAAAAAAATAATCTATTGTACAGGCCCATTATCAGTGTCCACAAATAATTATAGTGGTCAGATGAATAGCAACGCATATCTCCCCTATACGTGTTTCCTGTGCTGTTAATCATATATACATAATTATGCAAATGATAATGCCTGCTATATTTATGCAAAAAAGGTGGCGACCGAAATGGCAGGATATAAAATCTGTCATGTTACCCCTGTCATTGATTAATAAGGCGAGAATGCTTCCACTTGTTGAATACCATACATTTACGTCATATATCCATAAGGCTTTAAACAAAAGTATTACAATATACTTTGTTCTTCATCTTGCAGAGGTTCCTAGAAAAGGGGTATGATCAGCTCCGCAGGCAGCCTGAGAAAAAGGCCGTGGTCAGCGCCCTAATGACCGACTTAGGCGGCCAACACAATCGCCTGGCGATTGTCAAGAAATGGTCTGACCTGAAGAGGCGCCACATGGACCAGGTCAGACGTATTCGGGATAAATATCATCCAGGTAAGTTATTGGTGACAGTTATGTTTTTGTTTTTCCAAAGTGTATTTTGTGCGTGAACGAGAGAGAGAGGAGCCGGCCTGCAGGAGTTAAGAGGCCTCCCCCAGAGGCAATCTGCCACCTTTCTCCATGCCCCGGGTGGCAATGGCAGGTGTGAGGGGGTCCTCCCACACAGACCGTCCTACCTGCTCCGCTTCGAAGCCCAACGAGGCAGAGGGACTCCCTATAAAGGAGTGAGAGGATTTGCCCGCTCAACCAGCCCCGTTAGTCCTTCGCCTCTCTTTTTAGAGACCGCGTGGTCAGAGTGCGTGCATGTTAACCCAATTTCGAGTGCGTGTGTAAGTGTGGTGGTTTTTGTTGGAGGGGGGTGGGCGTACTAAGCGCTGTCTTACCACGCATAGCACACCCACCGGGGGCGGGGCTGAGACCACCAAACTCAATTCACATGTAGCCGAGAGCGGGATCCGAACCCCTAGCTGCAGAGGTGAATCGCTTGTCAGCGCAGTGGCAATCGCGTTGAGCCACCGCAGCTCCTTTGGTGACAGCTATGTAAGGTCATATGTAATTCATGTAAGGTCAGATGTTGTTAACCAAGACGCCATGTTGTGGTAACATATATCACCACCAGCCAAGGTATTCATAGTACTGTTGAAAAAAGACATGGGACAGCAGACAGGAACACAGAAGTTATGTGGGAACATACTTTTCCCATTGCTTTGCATGGGACTTTAAACAAAAACCCCGACCCTCACCAATGGGGGTAGTTAAGGGATAAATTAACAATCCTATACTTTAAGTGGACGTATAGGTAACATGTGACCAAGTGTTATCGAAATATCTACAGCTGTTATGAAGTAACATGTATTTCCCATAGAGTTGAATGGGACTTTAAAGAAAAACCCCGACCATGGCAAATGGGGGTGGGTAAGGGTTAAACCACCTATCCTATGTTTGTGGCTGACATATAAGTAACCTGTGTTGCCAAGTTTCATGTAAATATCTTTAGCCGTTTGGACGTGATGCTGGAACATACATACATACATGCACACACACGTTGAGTTTTATATATATAGATTCCCACTAAATTCCTGTGTTTGGCGTGGGGTTGTTATAGTAATCCCGTGTACTCCATCAGGCCCTTTTTTTAACATGAGATCGTCTGAACAAAACAAAGGAGACAAAAACAGCTCATTTTACCATGGTGGCAGCCCAGCTCACGCTCAGTCCCCTGTAGTGCCCACAAGACCCTTTAATATAACATTGTCCCATTGGTTAACTGTCTATATAAATTAATTTGTATTCATATACAATACAGCAGAGTACACAGAATTTGCATATGTCATTAGAAAACATTTTAACATATATGAACATTGTGTTTTATAGGAGCTTCTCTACCAGCTGTGCGCCCCAAGCGCACAAGGTGACAGGCCGCAGAGGAGGAGCAGGAGGAGGATGTGGAAGAGGAGGAGAGGGATGAGGAGGAGCAGCCAGGGCCATCCACATCACCATCCCCAGCTCCTGTGGAGGAGCAAGAGGAGGAGCTGCACCCCCCCCCCCAAAACTTCTGGTGGAGTAGTGGGTGACGAGGAAGAGGAGCAGGATGAGACGGTTAATTTTACCATCAATCAGGAGGGTAAATATGTGCACAGAGATTAATAAAATTTCAACAATAAAATGTAGCTCTAAAAATGGACAGCATTTAAAGCAGGGCTGTGGAGTCGGTAGATAAATGTTCCGACTCCGACTCCTCAGTTTTATGTACTTCAGACTCCGACTCCCTGACTCCGACTCCTCTGTATTAATATGCGAATGTATTTTATACATTCCTTGAGGGAAAGAAACGCAACCTACCACAGGACTACTGGCTGGGAAGCCAACAGTCTACTGTATTGCACAGTTTAAGCAAAAGACAAACACAATGAAAACAATCAAGTGACTGGATAGTAGCAGCAGGCATAAACATCAGGAACAGGATCTTTACTAGTTCAAAAATACAGACCACATTATTTGGTTGTTTTAGAACAAAAAGAAAGCTTATCTATAATGAAACTAAAAACAAAATCTGCAAAACCTAGAAATGGTTTATATTAATCTTGAAATGTAGTTCTAGGCTTAGCAAATGCAAATAAATGCAATGTAGAGTTCTAAGGAAGAGAATTGCCTCTGCCAGATCCTCTTTCATAGAGGCTCTTAAGTCAGACTTTATTATTTTTAGGGCTGAAAATAATCTTTCGTAACGGTCTTTGAAATCCAAATGTTTTTTTTTTATATCCTAACAGTTATACAAAAGCTCAAGAGGAAACAATCTGCCATGAAAAATATGACGCAGAGAATACTCTCAAATGAGCATCAGATTCTTTTTTTTACCCGCCAAAATCAACAGCTGGCGCAACAACTGGCGAAAACCATTGATGAGGTGGCAGAGCTTCAGAAGTTCATGTCTTAATTTTTTTTTATTTTTTTTTGTTTTAATAAGAAATGTTATATTTTGCAAAGGTTTCATTTCTTATTGAGATTGTTAGTTTTTTAAACACATCTAACTTCACATCTAACACATCAACATCAACATCAACATCAACACATCTAGCTTAATAATAACCGAAAACATTTTATACTATTACTAGCTGAATACCCGGCGTTGCCCGGTCTTCCTATCTTAACCTTTTGGGGAGGAAAATCATAGTAATATAAATATACCCATCTTTTATATAAGGGTGTTGGTAAGGGTTAATTTAACTGTTATATATTTTTATTTGGCATATAAGTAATATGTATAGCAGGTATTATTGAAATATCTCTAGGCGTACAGAAGTTATGTGGGAACATACATTTCCCATTGATTTGCATGGGACTTTAAAGAAAAACCCCGACCCTCACAAATGGGGGTAGTTAAGGGATAAATTAACTATCAGTGGTATCAGTGAACAGCAGTGGTAATAGGAGTATATAGAGTGGGAAATAACTTTTGACATAGGTGTCTTGACTGAGCAGCAGCAGCAGTAGTAGTAGTAGATACAGAGTCATATCACTTGGGCAGGAGGTGCCATGATGAACAGCAGTGGTAATAGGAGTATATAGAGTGGGAAATAACTTTTGACATAGGTGTCTTGACTGAACAGCAGCAGTATTAGTAGTAGTAGTAGATACAGAGTCATATCACTTGGGCAGGAGGTGCCATGATGAACAGCAGTGGTAATAGGAGTATATAGAGTGGGAAATAACTTCTGACATAGGTGTCTTGACTAAGCAGCAGCAGCAGCAGCAGTAGTAGTATTAGTAGAAACAGAGTCATATCACTTGGGCAGGAGGTGCCATGATGAACAGCAGTGGTAATAGGAGTATATAGAGTGGGAAATAACTTTTGACATAGGTGTCTTGACTGAGCAGCAGCAGCAGTAGTAGTAGTAGTAGATACAGAGTCATATCACTTGGGCAGGAGGTGCCATGATGAACAGCAGTGGTAATAGGAGTATATAGAGTGTGAAATAACTTTTGACATAGGTGTCTTGACTGAGCAGCAGCAGCAGTAGTAGTATTAGTAGATACAGAGTCATATCACTTGGGCAGGAGGTGCCATGATGAACAGCAGTGGTAATAGGAGTATATAGAGTGGGAAATAACTTTTGACATAGGTGTCTTGACTGAGCAGCAGCAGCGGTAGTAGTATGAGTAGATACAGAGTCATATCACTTGGGCAGGAGGTGCCATGATGAACAGCAGTGGTAATAGGAGTATATAGAGTGGGAAATAACTTTTGACATAGGTGTCTTGACTGAGCAGCAGCAGCAGTAGTAGTATTAGTAGATACAGAGTCATATCACTTGGGCAGGAGGTGCCATGATGAACAGCAGTGGTAATAGGAGTATATAGAGTGGGAAATAACTTTTGACATAGGTGTCTTGACTGAGCAGCAGCAGCAGTAGTAGTATTAGTAGATACAGAGTCATATCACTTGGGCAGGAGGTGCCATGATGAACAGCAGTGGTAATAGGAGTATATAGAGTGGGAAATAACTTTTGACATAGGTGTCTTGACTGAGCAGCAGCAGCAGTAGTAGTATTAGTAGATACAGAGTCATATCACTTGGGCAGGAGGTGCCATGATGAACAGCAGTGGTAATAGGAGTATATAGAGTGGGAAATAACTTTTGACATAGGTGTCTTGACTGAGCAGCAGCAGCAGTAGTAGTAGTAGTAGATACAGAGTCATATCACTTGGGCAGGAGGTGCCATGATGAACAGCAGTGGTAATAGGAGTATATAGAGTGGGAAATAACTTCTGACATAGGTGTCTTGACTGAGCAGCAGCAGCAGCAGTAGTAGTATTAGTAGAAACAGAGTCATATCACTTGGGCAGGAGGTGCCATGACGAACAGCAGTGGTAATAGGAGTATATAGAGTGGGAAATAACTTTTGACATAGGTGTCTTGACTGAGCAGCAGCAGCAGTAGTAGTAGTAGTAGTAGATACAGAGTCATATCACTTGGGCAGGAGGTGCCATGATGAACAGCAGTGGTAATAGGAGTATATAGAGTGGGAAATAACTTTTGACATAGGTGTCTTGACTGAACAGCAGCAGTATTAGTAGTAGTAGTAGATACAGAGTCATATCACTTGGGCAGGAGGTGCCATGATGAACAGCAGTGGTAATAGGAGTATATAGAGTGGGAAATAACTTCTGACATAGGTGTCTTGACTGAGCAGCAGCAGCAGCAGTAGTAGTAGTATTAGTAGAAACAGAGTCATATCACTTGGGCAGGAGGTGCCATGATGAACAGCAGTGGTAATAGGAGTATATAGAGTGGGAAATAACTTTTGACATAGGTGTCTTGACTGAGCAGCAGCAGCAGTAGTAGTATTAGTAGATACAGAGTCATATCACTTGGGCAGGAGGTGCCATGATGAACAGCAGTGGTAATAGGAGTATATAGAGTGGGAAATAACTTTTGACATAGGTGTCTTGACTGAGCAGCAGCAGCAGCAGTAGTAGTATTAGTAGATACAGAGTCATATCACTTGGGCAGGAGGTGCCATGATGAACAGCAGTGGTAATAGGAGTATATAGAGTGGGAAATAACTTTTGACATAGGTGTCTTGACTGAGCAGCAGCAGCAGTAGTAGTAGTAGTAGATACAGAGTCATATCACTTGGGCAGGAGGTGCCATGATGAACAGCAGTGGTAATAGGAGTATATAGAGTGGGAAATAACTTCTGACATAGGTGTTTTGACTGAGCAGCAGCAGCAGCAGTAGTAGTAGTATTAGTAGAAACAGAGTCATATCACTTGGGCAGGAGGTGCCATGATGAACAGCAGTGGTAATAGGAGTATATAGAGTGGGAAATAACTTTTGACATAGGTGTCTTGACTGAGCAGCAGCAGCAGTAGTAGTATTAGTAGATACAGAGTCATATCACTTGGGCAGGAGGTGCCATGATGAACAGCAGTGGTAATAGGAGTATATAGAGTGGGAAATAACTTTTGACATAGGTGTCTTGACTGAGCAGCAGCAGCAGTAATAGTATTAGTAGATACAGAGTCATATCACTTGGGCAGGAGGTGCCATGATGAACAGCAGTGGTAATAGGAGTATATAGAGTGGGAAATAACTTTTGACATAGGTGTCTTGACTGAGCAGCAGCAGCAGCAGTAGTAGTAGTAGTAGATACAGAGTCATATCACTTGGGCAGGAGGTGCCATGATGAACAGCAGTGGTAATAGGAGTATATAGAGTGGGAAATAACTTCTGACATAGGTGTCTTGACTGAGCAGCAGCAGCAGCAGTAGTAGTATTAGTAGAAACAGAGTCATATCACTTGGGCAGGAGGTGCCATGATGAACAGCAGTGGTAATAGGAGTATATAGAGTGGGAAATAACTTTTGACATAGGTGTCTTGACTGAGCAGCAGCAGCAGCAGTAGTAGTAGTATTAGTAGATACATAGTCATATCACTTGGGCAGGAGGTGCCATGATGAACAGCAGTGGTAATAGGAGTATATAGAGTGGGAAATAACTTTTGACATAGGTGTCTTGACTGAACAGCAGCAGTATTAGTAGTAGTAGTAGATACAGAGTCATATCACTTGGGCAGGAGGTGCCATGATGAACAGCAGTGGTAATAGGAGTATATAGAGTGGGAAATAACTTCTGACATAGGTGTCTTGACTGAGCAGCAGCAGCAGCAGTAGTAGTATTAGTAGAAACAGAGTCATATCACTTGGGCAGGAGGTGCCATGATGAACAGCAGTGGTAATAGGAGTATATAGAGTGGGAAATAACTTCTGACATAGGTGTCTTGACTGAGCAGCAGCAGCAGCAGTAGTAGTATTAGTAGAAACAGAGTCATATCACTTGGGCAGGAGGTGCCATGATGAACAGCAGTGGTAATAGGAGTATATAGAGTGGGAAATAACTTTTGACATAGGTGTCTTGACTGAGCAGCAGCAGCAGCAGTAGTAGTATTAGTAGATACAGAGTCATATCACTTGGGCAGGAGGTGCCATGATGAACAGCAGTGGTAATAGGAGTATATAGAGTGGGAAATAACTTCTGACATAGGTGTCTTGACTGAGCAGCAGCAGCAGCAGTAGTAGTATTAGTAGATACAGAGTCATATCACTTGGGCAGGAGGTGCCATGATGAACAGCAGTGGTAATAGGAGTATATAGAGTGGGAAATAACTTCTGACATAGGTGTCTTGACTGAGCAGCAGCAGCAGCAGTAGTAGTAGTAGTAGATACAGAGTCATATCACTTGGGCAGGAGGTGCCATGATGAACAGCAGTGGTAATAGTAGTATATAGAGTGTGAAATTACTTCTGACATAGTTGTCTTGACTGATCCAGAGGAGTCATGGGAGAAAGTCATGTGGTCAGATGAGACCATAATATAACTTTTTGGTCATAATTCCACTAACCGTGTTCGGAGGAAGAATAATGATGAGTACCATGCCAAGAACGCCATCCCTACTGTGAAGCATGGGGGTGGTAGCATCATGCTTTGGGGGTGTTTTCCTGCACATGGGACAGGGTGACTGCACTGTATTAAGGAGAGGATGACCGGGGCCATGTATTGCGAGATTTTGGGCAACAACCTCCTTCCCTGAGTTAGAGCTTTGAAGATGGGTCGAGGCTGGGTCTTCCAACATGACAATGACCCAAAGCACACAGCCAGGATAACCAAGGAGTGGATCTGTAAGGAGCATATCAAGGTTCTGGCGTGGCCTAGCCAGTCTCCAGACCTAAACCCAATAGAGAATCTTTGGAGGGAGCTCAAACTCCGTGTTTCTCAGCGAGAGCCCAGAAACCTGACTGATGTAGAGAAGATCTGTGTGGAGGAGTGGGCCAAAATCCCTCCTCCAGTGTGTGCAAAGCTGTTGAAAAACTACAAGAAAGGTTTGACCGCTGTAATTGCAAACAAAGCCTACTGTACCAAATATTAACATTGATTTTCTCAGGTGTTCAAATAGTTATATTCAGCACTGTAAATACATCAGGTCCGGGGCTCCATCAGGGAATGCATGACAAGGGACCCTTCAGCGCCCTGAACCGACGACGGGTGCCAGAAAGTCACCGCCGATCCAGGACTCATTCATCTTTATGAATGTGAGTCTGTCCACGGAGTCTGTGGACAGACGGGTCCTCTTGTCCGTGACCACCCCACCTGCCGTGCTGAATGTCTGCTCAGATAGTACGCTGGAGGGGGGGCAAGACAATAACTCCAGCGCATACTGAGCAAGCTCGCGGCAGGTGTCCAATCTGGCAACCCAGTACTCCATGTGGTCGTCGGTGCTCATACTGTCAGAAGCACCGACGGACGCCATGTAGTCTGCCACCATGTGGGCCAGCCACTGGTGGTGACTGCTGCTGCTGGTGCTGGTACTGGGTCGCTCCGATTGGAAGAACATCCTCATCTCATCCATTAGGTCCCCTGCTCGGCTGCTGCTGGGTGCAGCCACCTGCTGGGTGAGATGAGGGGGGACAACTGGAGGCCGGGGAGTTGCCTGCTCCAACCGGCTGACAATGCCTGCCTGCAGTTCCTCCATCCGGCGCTGCCTCCGGCTGGCTGGGATGAACTGCTCCAGTTTCCCCTTGCACCTGGGATCCAAAAGGGTGGCCATCCAAAAATCATCCCTCGCCTTGATGGTCCTAACCCGGGGGTCCCTCCTGAGGCATCTCAGCATGTGGGCAGCCATGGGGAAGAGCACAGCCTGCTGTGACTCCTCACTGCTGCCCAGGTCAATGAGGTCCGACTCTTCATCCCTGAGGCGCTGCTGGTCACGCTCAGAGATGCCCAACCCCCGGACTATCGGTGCCCCCAACACCGGCTCTCCTTCCTGACCAGGCCCTGACTCCGGGACGACACCAGCAACCACCTCCTCATCATCATCATCCTCCTCCTCCTCGTCCTGGCCCTGGTCTCGGTGGAGCATTGCTGCCTCCTCCTGCTCCACCAAGGCACTCTCCCCAGCTTCGAGCAGGCGATCTAGTGTCCTCTCCAGCATGAACACTATTGGCAGCACGTTATTGAGGCCGACATGCTCACTGCTGACCATCTTGGTCGCCTGCTCGAAGGAGGACAACACTTGGCAGACCTGGTGTATCTGCCCCCACTCCGCACAGGTGATGAAAGGGAGTTGTAGTGAAGTCCTCTCAGTGCCTAAGTCCAGCAGGTACTCCTTCACCGCCCTTCGCTGCTCCCACAACCTCTTCAGCATGTGGAGGGTGGAGTTCCACCACGTCACACTGTCCACAATCAGCCTGTGAAGGGGCAGCCTGTTGACCCGCTGCAACTCGGACAGGGACGCGGTAGCGGTTGGGGAGCGCCTGAAGTGGCTGGCAATTCTGCGCACCTTTGGCACAATGTCACTCAACCCGGGATAAGTGCGCAGGAACTTCTGCACCACCAGGTTGAGGACATGTGCCAGACAGGGCACGTGGGTCAGACTGCCAGCATTGAGGGCGGAAATTAGGTTGCTGCCGTTATCGCAGACAACCATACCTGCCTGGAGCCTTCGGGGTGTCAGCCACTTCTGGACCTGAGCCTCAAGTGCTTTCAGCACTTCTTGTCCAGTGTGTCTCCGGTCCCCTAAACTAACAAGCTGGAGCACGGCCTGACAGCGCACTTGCCCCACACTTGAGTAGCTACGGGGGCGCTTGCTGGGAGGCTCAGCAGCTGCGGAGACAGTGGCTTGAGGGAGACCAGCAGTTCTCCCCTGGACACCCCGGGGCGGCACCACAAGATCTGTTGCCGCCGATCCCTCCCCGGCGCCTCGGAGGGAAACCCAATGGGCCGTGAAGCTGATGTAGCGCCCCTGCCCATGCCTGCTGGTCCAGCCATCCATTGTCAGATGAATCCTGTCGCTGACAGCGTGATCCAGCGACAGGGTTACATTCTGCACAATGTGCTGGTGTAGGGCAGGGACACCAGTCCTGGCAAAGAAATGGCGGCTGGGGACACGCCATTGGGGTTGGGCCTGCTCCAACATCTGCCTGAAGGGGTTGCTGTCAACTATGTTGAAGGGCAGCAGATGTTGGGCAATAACCCTTGCCAGGAGCCCATTGAGGGAACGCACACGTCGGTCTCCAGGGGGGAAGGGAGTGGTGCGTTCAAAGGCGTCTGAAATCGACGCCTGGCGCCGGACGGCAGTGCGGGACACAGACGCGGAGGGTGCTGTCAAAGTAGAGGTCTGGCTGCCGGTACCAGTACCTCTACTAGAGGGAGCGGGGGGCATGACCTGCTGGGAAGAGATGAAGCTGTGGCAGGGGCTGCTGTACCCTGCTCACTTGTGGTGGTGTCGCTGCTACCACCACCATGCTTCATCTCGTCATACACCCGCCAGTGGTTGATCCTCAGGTGCTGGTTCAGGGCTGTGGTACCCACCCGAGCCAAACACTTCCCTCTCTTCACCCTCACTTTACAGATCCGGCAGACGGCCACGGTAGGGTTGTCTGCCACCAGGGTGAAGTAGTTCCAGACAGGTGACTTCAGCGCCGCCCTCCTGTCAGATGGGGTGACGCTGACTTGCACCTGCTGGGACTCGGTGCGCACAGGTGGAGCTGCCTGCTGCTGCTGCTGCTGCTGCTGCTGACACCTCCTGCTGCCATCACCAGTGGAGACCCTGACGATGGTCTCCCTGGTGGTGACCTGGCGCACCGTTTCCCCAGGGTGCCTACCTTCCCCGTCGTCACTGACGCAGTGAGCCGACGAGTCAGGTGGCAACCATGATGGGTCACCCTCTTCGCCCCCAGAGATGTCAGACCAAGGGCTGAGATGTTGTGGTCTGAGGGAACGAACTGTCATGGAGCCTCTAGCCTGGCTCCGCTGTCCCCTCATCCACGCCTGGGTCTGACTAGGTGCTGCTGTTTCCTGCACCAAAACAGCAGCACCAGTTTGAAGGGATGTCTCTGGGATACTGCCAGCAGGTATCCCATCCTCCTCATCCATCCCTTCAAAAAGGTCCTGACCATCAGGACAGAGCTGGAGGTCTGCCTGATGCACGGCCTCCCCCAAGAGATCCCTCTCACTGTCGCTGTCGAACAGTAAGATGCTGGACTCTTGGGGGCTGGGGGGGGGGTACTACAGGCACCGGTGTAATGGTGGTACTACTGGGAGTCGGGACCGACGACTCAGTGGCACTGCTGTGCCCCATGTAGTCCACCACTACTTGAGCCTGAGATGGCAATATCGGGCGGCTGCCCGATGGAAAAAAATCCCGCATGAGGCGGAGTCCCCTTCCACCCGATCCTCTACCACTAGTAGGGGCACGAGAGGTACCCCGTGCTGGCAGCGACCCAGCACTGGGAGTAACTCCCCTACCCCTGCTGCCACGGCCACGGATGCCGCTCATAATTGTAAATGTGTGTGGGGGGGAGGGGGTAAACTTTATTGGGGGGGGGAAATGTGAGGAAAAAGTTTTTTTGTGTTTTTTTAAAAGACAGGCACGCAGACAAAGACGTACACAGACAGCTACTATAATAAACTATAATAAACCTAGTACACCAAAGACAAGGACTACAAAAAATAAAAAAAAATGCACTAAACAAACACTAACTAATAAAAAAAAAATTTTTTTAACACAAAACACAGACACTAAACACACACTAAACTAAGCTAGCTGAAATAAATGTACACTAACAGTATGTACACTTACTACACAGAAATCTAACTAAACTGAACAACACAAAACTTAGCTTTTAGAAAAGCTCTTTTAGAAAAGCTCAGGAAAATGTGCACTGAAATTACTAGCAAATATCACTGAAAAGCGAAGCTGCAAGATCAAACAGTAACACAAGCTGAACAACACAGCACAAAACTTAGCTTTGAAAAAAGCTCTTGGGTCTATTGCTTTGAAAAAAGCAGTTGATAAACTGGAAAATATGCACTGAAATCACTAAGTAGCAATGAAGCACAATGCTGATGATGCTAGATCAATCAGGAACACAGACACAGGAACACAGAAACAGTCTCCACACTCTCTAGCCACCTTCTGAATCTGCAATGAAATGGTGCTGGGAGTGACCTTATATAATGTCCGTGCAGGCAGGTTCCTATTGGTTGCAAACCTATGACAACTGTGGTAGGAGAACTCTGATTGGCTCTGATGCAAAAGAAGGGCGGAGAAAATTATCGCGCAATATTCCTATTGCCGAATATTCACATTGCGAATATTCGGCAATATAAAATGATCGCTTCAGCTACTCGCCCCAAGGTCTCTAATCATACCAGCAATGCTTTTAGACGTCTATGGAGATCACTAGGATGTGATCTGTTTTAAAAATGAAACTGTAAAAATCGCTCTGATGCGGGAGATAGGGGCGAAGAAAATAATCGCGCGATATTGCGATTGCCGAATAATCGCATTGCCATTTTTCGGCAAAATACAATGATCGCTTCAGCTACTCGGCCCAAGGTCTCTAATCATACCAGCAATGCTTTTAGACGTCGATGGAGATATCTAGGATGTGATCTGTTTTAAAAATGAAACTGTAAAAATCGCTCTGATGCGGAAGATAGGGGCGAAGAAAATAATCGCGCGATATTGCGATTGCCGAATAATCGCATTGCAATGAACGCCTCAGCTACTCGGCCCAAGGTCTCTAATCAGACCAACAATGCTTTTAGACGTCGATGGAGATATCTAGGATGTGATCTGTTCTTAAAATAAAATTGGAAAAAATCGAATATTCGGAATTGCGAATATTCACTGCGAAATTCGAAATATAGCGCGATTACTCGAATATGCTACCTATATTCGCGCCGAATATTCGCAATACGAATATTCGTGAGCAACACTATTCATGAGCTGTGTGTGAGCCAGGAGAGCAGAATAACTCATGAATCTATAAGTGACTCATCAGGTCAAATGCATAAGCTGCTGTGGGAAGTCTATGAATGAGGCTCGGTTCACATTGGTGCGATCATGTGGGAAACCCTGCAATTTTTTTTAATCATCAGGTCAGGATCCATTTAAACTTAATTTTTTCATGTTTTTGGTGTGCCAGAACAAGCTATAATTTGTATTTTTGGTTATGTTAATATTTTTGCATAATTCAAGGTATCTGTTGTGTTTTTTTGTTTTTTTTTTGCTGTATTGCAGAGTTTATAGAATAGTTATTGCAGCAAAATAAGGTAACTTAACATCTAATATGCATACTGTACTGACTGAGTGTATCAGCACTGCAGTTATGATCCTTAATCTTAGCTTTTAACAAATGAGTCGTGAGTCGATTCAGTGATTCGAATCATTTCACTGAACTGATCCAAATGATTCGACTCACTAAAATGAATCACTCTGCCCAAGTCTACCTGCTATATTTATGCAAAAAAGGTGGCGACCGAAATGGCAGGATATAAAATCTGTCATGTTACCCCTGTCATTGATTAATAAGGCGAGAATGCTTCCACTTGTTGAATACCATACATTTACGTCATATATCCATAAGGCTTTAAACAAAAGTATTACAATATACTTTGTTCTTCATCTTGCAGAGGTTCCTAGAAAAGGGGTATGATCAGCTCCGCAGGCAGCCTGAGAAAAAGGCCGTGGTCAGCGCCCTAATGACCGACTTAGGCGGCCAACACAATCGCCTGGCGATTGTCAAGAAATGGTCTGACCTGAAGAGGCGCCACATGGACCAGGTCAGACGTATTCGGGATAAATATCATCCAGGTAAGTTATTGGTGACAGTTATGTTTTTGTTTTTCCAAAGTGTATTTTGTGCGTGAACGAGAGAGAGAGGAGCCGGCCTGCAGGAGTTAAGAGGCCTCCCCCAGAGGCAATCTGCCACCTTTCTCCATGCCCCGGGTGGCAATGGCAGGTGTGAGGGGGTCCTCCCACACAGACCGTCCTACCTGCTCCGCTTCGAAGCCCAACGAGGCAGAGGGACTCCCTATAAAGGAGTGAGAGGATTTGCCCGCTCAACCAGCCCCGTTAGTCCTTCGCCTCTCTTTTTAGAGACCGCGTGGTCAGAGTGCGTGCATGTTAACCCAATTTCGAGTGCGTGTGTAAGTGTGGTGGTTTTTGTTGGAGGGGGGTGGGCGTACTAAGCGCTGTCTTACCACGCATAGCACACCCACCGGGGGCGGGGCTGAGACCACCAAACTCAATTCACATGTAGCCGAGAGCGGGATCCGAACCCCTAGCTGCAGAGGTGAATCGCTTGTCAGCGCAGTGGCAATCGCGTTGAGCCACCGCAGCTCCTTTGGTGACAGCTATGTAAGGTCATATGTAATTCATGTAAGGTCAGATGTTGTTAACCAAGACGCCATGTTGTGGTAACATATATCACCACCAGCCAAGGTATTCATAGTACTGTTGAAAAAAGACATGGGACAGCAGACAGGAACACAGAAGTTATGTGGGAACATACTTTTCCCATTGCTTTGCATGGGACTTTAAACAAAAACCCCGACCCTCACCAATGGGGGTAGTTAAGGGATAAATTAACAATCCTATACTTTAAGTGGACGTATAGGTAACATGTGACCAAGTGTTATCGAAATATCTACAGCTGTTATGAAGTAACATGTATTTCCCATAGAGTTGAATGGGACTTTAAAGAAAAACCCCGACCATGGCAAATGGGGGTGGGTAAGGGTTAAACCACCTATCCTATGTTTGTGGCTGACATATAAGTAACCTGTGTTGCCAAGTTTCATGTAAATATCTTTAGCCGTTTGGACGTGATGCTGGAACATACATACATACATGCACACACACGTTGAGTTTTATATATATAGATTCCCACTAAATTCCTGTGTTTGGCGTGGGGTTGTTATAGTAATCCCGTGTACTCCATCAGGCCCTTTTTTTAACATGAGATCGTCTGAACAAAACAAAGGAGACAAAAACAGCTCATTTTACCATGGTGGCAGCCCAGCTCACGCTCAGTCCCCTGTAGTGCCCACAAGACCCTTTAATATAACATTGTCCCATTGGTTAACTGTCTATATAAATTAATTTGTATTCATATACAATACAGCAGAGTACACAGAATTTGCATATGTCATTAGAAAACATTTTAACATATATGAACATTGTGTTTTATAGGAGCTTCTCTACCAGCTGTGCGCCCCAAGCGCACAAGGTGACAGGCCGCAGAGGAGGAGCAGGAGGAGGATGTGGAAGAGGAGGAGAGGGATGAGGAGGAGCAGCCAGGGCCATCCACATCACCATCCCCAGCTCCTGTGGAGGAGCAAGAGGAGGAGCTGCCCCCCCCCCCCCAAAACTTCTGGTGGAGTAGTGGGTGACGAGGAAGAGGAGCAGGATGAGACGGTTAATTTTACCATCAATCAGGAGGGTAAATATGTGCACAGAGATTAATAAAATTTCAACAATAAAATGTAGCTCTAAAAATGGACAGCATTTAAAGCAGGGCTGTGGAGTCGGTAGATAAATGTTCCGACTCCGACTCCTCAGTTTTATGTACTTCAGACTCCGACTCCCTGACTCCGACTCCTCTGTATTAATATGCGAATGTATTTTATACATTCCTTGAGGGAAAGAAACGCAACCTACCACAGGACTACTGGCTGGGAAGCCAACAGTCTACTGTATTGCACAGTTTAAGCAAAAGACAAACACAATGAAAACAATCAAGTGACTGGATAGTAGCAGCAGGCATAAACATCAGGAACAGGATCTTTACTAGTTCAAAAATACAGACCACATTATTTGGTTGTTTTAGAACAAAAAGAAAGCTTATCTATAATGAAACTAAAAACAAAATCTGCAAAACCTAGAAATGGTTTATATTAATCTTGAAATGTAGTTCTAGGCTTAGCAAATGCAAATAAATGCAATGTAGAGTTCTAAGGAAGAGAATTGCCTCTGCCAGATCCTCTTTCATAGAGGCTCTTAAGTCAGACTTTATTATTTTTAGGGCTGAAAATAATCTTTCGTAACGGTCTTTGAAATCCAAATGTTTTTTTTTTATATCCTAACAGTTATACAAAAGCTCAAGAGGAAACAATCTGCCATGAAAAATATGACGCAGAGAATACTCTCAAATGAGCATCAGATTCTTTTTTTTACCCGCCAAAATCAACAGCTGGCGCAACAACTGGC
Organism: Rana temporaria; assembly: GCF_905171775.1. Taxonomy (NCBI): domain Eukaryota; kingdom Metazoa; phylum Chordata; class Amphibia; order Anura; family Ranidae; genus Rana; species Rana temporaria. Next base: position 378,549,344 of record NC_053491.1, on the reverse strand, counting down.
GAAAACCATTGATGAGGTGGCAGAGCTTCAGAAGTTCATGTCTTAATTTTTTTTTATTTTTTTTTGTTTTAATAAGAAATGTTATATTTTGCAAAGGTTTCATTTCTTATTGAGATTGTTAGTTTTTTAAACACATCTAACTTCACATCTAACACATCAACATCAACATCAACATCAACACATCTAGCTTAATAATAACCGAAAACATTTTATACTATTACTAGCTGAATACCCGGCGTTGCCCGGTCTTCCTATCTTAACCTTTTGGGGAGGAAAATCATAGTAATATAAATATACCCATCTTTTATATAAGGGTGTTGGTAAGGGTTAATTTAACTGTTATATATTTTTATTTGGCATATAAGTAATATGTATAGCAGGTATTATTGAAATATCTCTAGGCGTACAGAAGTTATGTGGGAACATACATTTCCCATTGATTTGCATGGGACTTTAAAGAAAAACCCCGACCCTCACAAATGGGGGTAGTTAAGGGATAAATTAACTATCAGTGGTATCAGTGAACAGCAGTGGTAATAGGAGTATATAGAGTGGGAAATAACTTTTGACATAGGTGTCTTGACTGAGCAGCAGCAGCAGTAGTAGTAGTAGATACAGAGTCATATCACTTGGGCAGGAGGTGCCATGATGAACAGCAGTGGTAATAGGAGTATATAGAGTGGGAAATAACTTTTGACATAGGTGTCTTGACTGAACAGCAGCAGTATTAGTAGTAGTAGTAGATACAGAGTCATATCACTTGGGCAGGAGGTGCCATGATGAACAGCAGTGGTAATAGGAGTATATAGAGTGGGAAATAACTTCTGACATAGGTGTCTTGACTAAGCAGCAGCAGCAGCAGCAGTAGTAGTATTAGTAGAAACAGAGTCATATCACTTGGGCAGGAGGTGCCATGATGAACAGCAGTGGTAATAGGAGTATATAGAGTGGGAAATAACTTTTGACATAGGTGTCTTGACTGAGCAGCAGCAGCAGTAGTAGTATTAGTAGATACAGAGTCATATCACTTGGGCAGGAGGTGCCATGATGAACAGCAGTGGTAATAGGAGTATATAGAGTGTGAAATAACTTTTGACATAGGTGTCTTGACTGAGCAGCAGCAGCAGTAGTAGTATTAGTAGATACAGAGTCATATCACTTGGGCAGGAGGTGCCATGATGAACAGCAGTGGTAATAGGAGTATATAGAGTGGGAAATAACTTTTGACATAGGTGTCTTGACTGAGCAGCAGCAGCAGTAGTAGTATTAGTAGATACAGAGTCATATCACTTGGGCAGGAGGTGCCATGATGAACAGCAGTGGTAATAGGAGTATATAGAGTGGGAAATAACTTTTGACATAGGTGTCTTGACTGAGCAGCAGCAGCAGTAGTAGTATTAGTAGATACAGAGTCATATCACTTGGGCAGGAGGTGCCATGATGAACAGCAGTGGTAATAGGAGTATATAGAGTGGGAAATAACTTTTGACATAGGTGTCTTGACTGAGCAGCAGCAGCAGTAGTAGTATTAGTAGATACAGAGTCATATCACTTGGGCAGGAGGTGCCATGATGAACAGCAGTGGTAATAGGAGTATATAGAGTGGGAAATAACTTTTGACATAGGTGTCTTGACTGAGCAGCAGCAGCAGTAGTAGTATTAGTAGATACAGAGTCATATCACTTGGGCAGGAGGTGCCATGATGAACAGCAGTGGTAATAGGAGTATATAGAGTGGGAAATAACTTTTGACATAGGTGTCTTGACTGAGCAGCAGCAGCAGTAGTAGTAGTAGTAGATACAGAGTCATATCACTTGGGCAGGAGGTGCCATGATGAACAGCAGTGGTAATAGGAGTATATAGAGTGGGAAATAACTTCTGACATAGGTGTCTTGACTGAGCAGCAGCAGCAGCAGTAGTAGTATTAGTAGAAACAGAGTCATATCACTTGGGCAGGAGGTGCCATGACGAACAGCAGTGGTAATAGGAGTATATAGAGTGGGAAATAACTTTTGACATAGGTGTCTTGACTGAGCAGCAGCAGCAGTAGTAGTAGTAGTAGTAGATACAGAGTCATATCACTTGGGCAGGAGGTGCCATGATGAACAGCAGTGGTAATAGGAGTATATAGAGTGGGAAATAACTTTTGACATAGGTGTCTTGACTGAACAGCAGCAGTATTAGTAGTAGTAGTAGATACAGAGTCATATCACTTGGGCAGGAGGTGCCATGATGAACAGCAGTGGTAATAGGAGTATATAGAGTGGGAAATAACTTCTGACATAGGTGTCTTGACTGAGCAGCAGCAGCAGCAGTAGTAGTAGTATTAGTAGAAACAGAGTCATATCACTTGGGCAGGAGGTGCCATGATGAACAGCAGTGGTAATAGGAGTATATAGAGTGGGAAATAACTTTTGACATAGGTGTCTTGACTGAGCAGCAGCAGCAGTAGTAGTATTAGTAGATACAGAGTCATATCACTTGGGCAGGAGGTGCCATGATGAACAGCAGTGGTAATAGGAGTATATAGAGTGGGAAATAACTTTTGACATAGGTGTCTTGACTGAGCAGCAGCAGCAGCAGTAGTAGTATTAGTAGATACAGAGTCATATCACTTGGGCAGGAGGTGCCATGATGAACAGCAGTGGTAATAGGAGTATATAGAGTGGGAAATAACTTTTGACATAGGTGTCTTGACTGAGCAGCAGCAGCAGTAGTAGTAGTAGTAGATACAGAGTCATATCACTTGGGCAGGAGGTGCCATGATGAACAGCAGTGGTAATAGGAGTATATAGAGTGGGAAATAACTTCTGACATAGGTGTTTTGACTGAGCAGCAGCAGCAGCAGTAGTAGTAGTATTAGTAGAAACAGAGTCATATCACTTGGGCAGGAGGTGCCATGATGAACAGCAGTGGTAATAGGAGTATATAGAGTGGGAAATAACTTTTGACATAGGTGTCTTGACTGAGCAGCAGCAGCAGTAGTAGTATTAGTAGATACAGAGTCATATCACTTGGGCAGGAGGTGCCATGATGAACAGCAGTGGTAATAGGAGTATATAGAGTGGGAAATAACTTTTGACATAGGTGTCTTGACTGAGCAGCAGCAGCAGTAATAGTATTAGTAGATACAGAGTCATATCACTTGGGCAGGAGGTGCCATGATGAACAGCAGTGGTAATAGGAGTATATAGAGTGGGAAATAACTTTTGACATAGGTGTCTTGACTGAGCAGCAGCAGCAGCAGTAGTAGTAGTAGTAGATACAGAGTCATATCACTTGGGCAGGAGGTGCCATGATGAACAGCAGTGGTAATAGGAGTATATAGAGTGGGAAATAACTTCTGACATAGGTGTCTTGACTGAGCAGCAGCAGCAGCAGTAGTAGTATTAGTAGAAACAGAGTCATATCACTTGGGCAGGAGGTGCCATGATGAACAGCAGTGGTAATAGGAGTATATAGAGTGGGAAATAACTTTTGACATAGGTGTCTTGACTGAGCAGCAGCAGCAGCAGTAGTAGTAGTATTAGTAGATACATAGTCATATCACTTGGGCAGGAGGTGCCATGATGAACAGCAGTGGTAATAGGAGTATATAGAGTGGGAAATAACTTTTGACATAGGTGTCTTGACTGAACAGCAGCAGTATTAGTAGTAGTAGTAGATACAGAGTCATATCACTTGGGCAGGAGGTGCCATGATGAACAGCAGTGGTAATAGGAGTATATAGAGTGGGAAATAACTTCTGACATAGGTGTCTTGACTGAGCAGCAGCAGCAGCAGTAGTAGTATTAGTAGAAACAGAGTCATATCACTTGGGCAGGAGGTGCCATGATGAACAGCAGTGGTAATAGGAGTATATAGAGTGGGAAATAACTTCTGACATAGGTGTCTTGACTGAGCAGCAGCAGCAGCAGTAGTAGTATTAGTAGAAACAGAGTCATATCACTTGGGCAGGAGGTGCCATGATGAACAGCAGTGGTAATAGGAGTATATAGAGTGGGAAATAACTTTTGACATAGGTGTCTTGACTGAGCAGCAGCAGCAGCAGTAGTAGTATTAGTAGATACAGAGTCATATCACTTGGGCAGGAGGTGCCATGATGAACAGCAGTGGTAATAGGAGTATATAGAGTGGGAAATAACTTCTGACATAGGTGTCTTGACTGAGCAGCAGCAGCAGCAGTAGTAGTATTAGTAGATACAGAGTCATATCACTTGGGCAGGAGGTGCCATGATGAACAGCAGTGGTAATAGGAGTATATAGAGTGGGAAATAACTTCTGACATAGGTGTCTTGACTGAGCAGCAGCAGCAGCAGTAGTAGTAGTAGTAGATACAGAGTCATATCACTTGGGCAGGAGGTGCCATGATGAACAGCAGTGGTAATAGTAGTATATAGAGTGTGAAATTACTTCTGACATAGTTGTCTTGACTGATCCAGAGGAGTCATGGGAGAAAGTCATGTGGTCAGATGAGACCATAATATAACTTTTTGGTCATAATTCCACTAACCGTGTTCGGAGGAAGAATAATGATGAGTACCATGCCAAGAACGCCATCCCTACTGTGAAGCATGGGGGTGGTAGCATCATGCTTTGGGGGTGTTTTCCTGCACATGGGACAGGGTGACTGCACTGTATTAAGGAGAGGATGACCGGGGCCATGTATTGCGAGATTTTGGGCAACAACCTCCTTCCCTGAGTTAGAGCTTTGAAGATGGGTCGAGGCTGGGTCTTCCAACATGACAATGACCCAAAGCACACAGCCAGGATAACCAAGGAGTGGATCTGTAAGGAGCATATCAAGGTTCTGGCGTGGCCTAGCCAGTCTCCAGACCTAAACCCAATAGAGAATCTTTGGAGGGAGCTCAAACTCCGTGTTTCTCAGCGAGAGCCCAGAAACCTGACTGATGTAGAGAAGATCTGTGTGGAGGAGTGGGCCAAAATCCCTCCTCCAGTGTGTGCAAAGCTGTTGAAAAACTACAAGAAAGGTTTGACCGCTGTAATTGCAAACAAAGCCTACTGTACCAAATATTAACATTGATTTTCTCAGGTGTTCAAATAGTTATATTCAGCACTGTAAATACATCAGGTCCGGGGCTCCATCAGGGAATGCATGACAAGGGACCCTTCAGCGCCCTGAACCGACGACGGGTGCCAGAAAGTCACCGCCGATCCAGGACTCATTCATCTTTATGAATGTGAGTCTGTCCACGGAGTCTGTGGACAGACGGGTCCTCTTGTCCGTGACCACCCCACCTGCCGTGCTGAATGTCTGCTCAGATAGTACGCTGGAGGGGGGGCAAGACAATAACTCCAGCGCATACTGAGCAAGCTCGCGGCAGGTGTCCAATCTGGCAACCCAGTACTCCATGTGGTCGTCGGTGCTCATACTGTCAGAAGCACCGACGGACGCCATGTAGTCTGCCACCATGTGGGCCAGCCACTGGTGGTGACTGCTGCTGCTGGTGCTGGTACTGGGTCGCTCCGATTGGAAGAACATCCTCATCTCATCCATTAGGTCCCCTGCTCGGCTGCTGCTGGGTGCAGCCACCTGCTGGGTGAGATGAGGGGGGACAACTGGAGGCCGGGGAGTTGCCTGCTCCAACCGGCTGACAATGCCTGCCTGCAGTTCCTCCATCCGGCGCTGCCTCCGGCTGGCTGGGATGAACTGCTCCAGTTTCCCCTTGCACCTGGGATCCAAAAGGGTGGCCATCCAAAAATCATCCCTCGCCTTGATGGTCCTAACCCGGGGGTCCCTCCTGAGGCATCTCAGCATGTGGGCAGCCATGGGGAAGAGCACAGCCTGCTGTGACTCCTCACTGCTGCCCAGGTCAATGAGGTCCGACTCTTCATCCCTGAGGCGCTGCTGGTCACGCTCAGAGATGCCCAACCCCCGGACTATCGGTGCCCCCAACACCGGCTCTCCTTCCTGACCAGGCCCTGACTCCGGGACGACACCAGCAACCACCTCCTCATCATCATCATCCTCCTCCTCCTCGTCCTGGCCCTGGTCTCGGTGGAGCATTGCTGCCTCCTCCTGCTCCACCAAGGCACTCTCCCCAGCTTCGAGCAGGCGATCTAGTGTCCTCTCCAGCATGAACACTATTGGCAGCACGTTATTGAGGCCGACATGCTCACTGCTGACCATCTTGGTCGCCTGCTCGAAGGAGGACAACACTTGGCAGACCTGGTGTATCTGCCCCCACTCCGCACAGGTGATGAAAGGGAGTTGTAGTGAAGTCCTCTCAGTGCCTAAGTCCAGCAGGTACTCCTTCACCGCCCTTCGCTGCTCCCACAACCTCTTCAGCATGTGGAGGGTGGAGTTCCACCACGTCACACTGTCCACAATCAGCCTGTGAAGGGGCAGCCTGTTGACCCGCTGCAACTCGGACAGGGACGCGGTAGCGGTTGGGGAGCGCCTGAAGTGGCTGGCAATTCTGCGCACCTTTGGCACAATGTCACTCAACCCGGGATAAGTGCGCAGGAACTTCTGCACCACCAGGTTGAGGACATGTGCCAGACAGGGCACGTGGGTCAGACTGCCAGCATTGAGGGCGGAAATTAGGTTGCTGCCGTTATCGCAGACAACCATACCTGCCTGGAGCCTTCGGGGTGTCAGCCACTTCTGGACCTGAGCCTCAAGTGCTTTCAGCACTTCTTGTCCAGTGTGTCTCCGGTCCCCTAAACTAACAAGCTGGAGCACGGCCTGACAGCGCACTTGCCCCACACTTGAGTAGCTACGGGGGCGCTTGCTGGGAGGCTCAGCAGCTGCGGAGACAGTGGCTTGAGGGAGACCAGCAGTTCTCCCCTGGACACCCCGGGGCGGCACCACAAGATCTGTTGCCGCCGATCCCTCCCCGGCGCCTCGGAGGGAAACCCAATGGGCCGTGAAGCTGATGTAGCGCCCCTGCCCATGCCTGCTGGTCCAGCCATCCATTGTCAGATGAATCCTGTCGCTGACAGCGTGATCCAGCGACAGGGTTACATTCTGCACAATGTGCTGGTGTAGGGCAGGGACACCAGTCCTGGCAAAGAAATGGCGGCTGGGGACACGCCATTGGGGTTGGGCCTGCTCCAACATCTGCCTGAAGGGGTTGCTGTCAACTATGTTGAAGGGCAGCAGATGTTGGGCAATAACCCTTGCCAGGAGCCCATTGAGGGAACGCACACGTCGGTCTCCAGGGGGGAAGGGAGTGGTGCGTTCAAAGGCGTCTGAAATCGACGCCTGGCGCCGGACGGCAGTGCGGGACACAGACGCGGAGGGTGCTGTCAAAGTAGAGGTCTGGCTGCCGGTACCAGTACCTCTACTAGAGGGAGCGGGGGGCATGACCTGCTGGGAAGAGATGAAGCTGTGGCAGGGGCTGCTGTACCCTGCTCACTTGTGGTGGTGTCGCTGCTACCACCACCATGCTTCATCTCGTCATACACCCGCCAGTGGTTGATCCTCAGGTGCTGGTTCAGGGCTGTGGTACCCACCCGAGCCAAACACTTCCCTCTCTTCACCCTCACTTTACAGATCCGGCAGACGGCCACGGTAGGGTTGTCTGCCACCAGGGTGAAGTAGTTCCAGACAGGTGACTTCAGCGCCGCCCTCCTGTCAGATGGGGTGACGCTGACTTGCACCTGCTGGGACTCGGTGCGCACAGGTGGAGCTGCCTGCTGCTGCTGCTGCTGCTGCTGCTGACACCTCCTGCTGCCATCACCAGTGGAGACCCTGACGATGGTCTCCCTGGTGGTGACCTGGCGCACCGTTTCCCCAGGGTGCCTACCTTCCCCGTCGTCACTGACGCAGTGAGCCGACGAGTCAGGTGGCAACCATGATGGGTCACCCTCTTCGCCCCCAGAGATGTCAGACCAAGGGCTGAGATGTTGTGGTCTGAGGGAACGAACTGTCATGGAGCCTCTAGCCTGGCTCCGCTGTCCCCTCATCCACGCCTGGGTCTGACTAGGTGCTGCTGTTTCCTGCACCAAAACAGCAGCACCAGTTTGAAGGGATGTCTCTGGGATACTGCCAGCAGGTATCCCATCCTCCTCATCCATCCCTTCAAAAAGGTCCTGACCATCAGGACAGAGCTGGAGGTCTGCCTGATGCACGGCCTCCCCCAAGAGATCCCTCTCACTGTCGCTGTCGAACAGTAAGATGCTGGACTCTTGGGGGCTGGGGGGGGGGGTACTACAGGCACCGGTGTAATGGTGGTACTACTGGGAGTCGGGACCGACGACTCAGTGGCACTGCTGTGCCCCATGTAGTCCACCACTACTTGAGCCTGAGATGGCAATATCGGGCGGCTGCCCGATGGAAAAAAATCCCGCATGAGGCGGAGTCCCCTTCCACCCGATCCTCTACCACTAGTAGGGGCACGAGAGGTACCCCGTGCTGGCAGCGACCCAGCACTGGGAGTAACTCCCCTACCCCTGCTGCCACGGCCACGGATGCCGCTCATAATTGTAAATGTGTGTGGGGGGGAGGGGGTAAACTTTATTGGGGGGGGGAAATGTGAGGAAAAAGTTTTTTTGTGTTTTTTTAAAAGACAGGCACGCAGACAAAGACGTACACAGACAGCTACTATAATAAACTATAATAAACCTAGTACACCAAAGACAAGGACTACAAAAAATAAAAAAAAATGCACTAAACAAACACTAACTAATAAAAAAAAAATTTTTTTAACACAAAACACAGACACTAAACACACACTAAACTAAGCTAGCTGAAATAAATGTACACTAACAGTATGTACACTTACTACACAGAAATCTAACTAAACTGAACAACACAAAACTTAGCTTTTAGAAAAGCTCTTTTAGAAAAGCTCAGGAAAATGTGCACTGAAATTACTAGCAAATATCACTGAAAAGCGAAGCTGCAAGATCAAACAGTAACACAAGCTGAACAACACAGCACAAAACTTAGCTTTGAAAAAAGCTCTTGGGTCTATTGCTTTGAAAAAAGCAGTTGATAAACTGGAAAATATGCACTGAAATCACTAAGTAGCAATGAAGCACAATGCTGATGATGCTAGATCAATCAGGAACACAGACACAGGAACACAGAAACAGTCTCCACACTCTCTAGCCACCTTCTGAATCTGCAATGAAATGGTGCTGGGAGTGACCTTATATAATGTCCGTGCAGGCAGGTTCCTATTGGTTGCAAACCTATGACAACTGTGGTAGGAGAACTCTGATTGGCTCTGATGCAAAAGAAGGGCGGAGAAAATTATCGCGCAATATTCCTATTGCCGAATATTCACATTGCGAATATTCGGCAATATAAAATGATCGCTTCAGCTACTCGCCCCAAGGTCTCTAATCATACCAGCAATGCTTTTAGACGTCTATGGAGATCACTAGGATGTGATCTGTTTTAAAAATGAAACTGTAAAAATCGCTCTGATGCGGGAGATAGGGGCGAAGAAAATAATCGCGCGATATTGCGATTGCCGAATAATCGCATTGCCATTTTTCGGCAAAATACAATGATCGCTTCAGCTACTCGGCCCAAGGTCTCTAATCATACCAGCAATGCTTTTAGACGTCGATGGAGATATCTAGGATGTGATCTGTTTTAAAAATGAAACTGTAAAAATCGCTCTGATGCGGAAGATAGGGGCGAAGAAAATAATCGCGCGATATTGCGATTGCCGAATAATCGCATTGCAATGAACGCCTCAGCTACTCGGCCCAAGGTCTCTAATCAGACCAACAATGCTTTTAGACGTCGATGGAGATATCTAGGATGTGATCTGTTCTTAAAATAAAATTGGAAAAAATCGAATATTCGGAATTGCGAATATTCACTGCGAAATTCGAAATATAGCGCGATTACTCGAATATGCTACCTATATTCGCGCCGAATATTCGCAATACGAATATTCGTGAGCAACACTATTCATGAGCTGTGTGTGAGCCAGGAGAGCAGAATAACTCATGAATCTATAAGTGACTCATCAGGTCAAATGCATAAGCTGCTGTGGGAAGTCTATGAATGAGGCTCGGTTCACATTGGTGCGATCATGTGGGAAACCCTGCAATTTTTTTTAATCATCAGGTCAGGATCCATTTAAACTTAATTTTTTCATGTTTTTGGTGTGCCAGAACAAGCTATAATTTGTATTTTTGGTTATGTTAATATTTTTGCATAATTCAAGGTATCTGTTGTGTTTTTTTGTTTTTTTTTTGCTGTATTGCAGAGTTTATAGAATAGTTATTGCAGCAAAATAAGGTAACTTAACATCTAATATGCATACTGTACTGACTGAGTGTATCAGCACTGCAGTTATGATCCTTAATCTTAGCTTTTAACAAATGAGTCGTGAGTCGATTCAGTGATTCGAATCATTTCACTGAACTGATCCAAATGATTCGACTCACTAAAATGAATCACTCTGCCCAAGTCTAATGACCAGGCATCTAAGTGCAAAGCACGAGCTGCAGTGGAGTAGACACCTCAAAAACCAAGAAAGGTCTCTGGCTCCTCCTGCTTCCTCTTCTGCATCAGTCTCGGGCCTCTCTGCCTCTTCATCCACCTCCGTAGTGACAGTGCCACCTGCCACCCCTCAATTAGAGGACCGGCAAGCAACACTACCACCTGGGTCACCAAACATCTCCACAATGACCCATGGAAGCATTCAGCTCTCCATCTCCCAAACACTGGAGCGTAAGAGGAAGTACCCCTCTACCCACCCGCGATCCCTTGCCCTGAATGTCAGCATTTCAAAATTACTGGCCTTTGAAATGCTGTCATTCCGTCTGGTGGAGACGGAGAGTTTTAAAAGCCTGATGGCATTGGCTGTCCCACAGTACGTCGTGCCCAGCCGCCACTACTTTTCCAGGCGGGCCATCCCTTCCCTGCACAAGCAAGTGGAGGACAAAATCAGGTGTGCACTGCGCAACGCCATCTGTGCCAAGGTCCACCTAACTACGGATACGTGGACCAGTAAGCACGGTCAGGGACGTTATATCTCCCTAACAGCGCACTGGGTAAATGCAGTGGCGGCTGGGCCTGAGGCGGATAGCAGTTTGGCGCATGTCCTTCCACCACCGAGGATTGCAGGGCGCTTCAGTTTGCCTCCTGTTCCTAACTCCTTCTACTCCGCTTCCTCATCCTCTACCGCCTCCTCATCCAGTCAGCGTAACAAATTCACCACCAACTTCAGCACAGCCATGGGTAAACACCAGCAGGCAGTTTTAAAACTTTCCTGTTTGGGGGAAAAACCACACACCGCGCAGGAGTTGTGGAGGGACATGGAACAACAGACCGATGAGTGGTTGGCGTCAGTGAGCCTCAAGCCGGGCCTGGTGGTGTGCGATAACGGGCAAAATCTCATAGCAGCTCTGGACCTAGCCGGTTTGACGCACATCCCTTGCCTGGCGCATGTGCTGAATTTGGTGGTGCAGAGTTTCCTGAGAACTTACCCCGATATGCAACAGCTGCTGCAGATAGTGCGGGCTGTCTGTGCGCACTTTCGGCGTTCTCACCCTGCTGCTGCTCGCCTGGCAGCGCTGCAGCTTAACTTCGGCCTTCCCGCTCACCGCCTCATATGTGATGTGCCCACAAGGTGGAACTCCACCTTGCACATGCTGGCCAGACTGTGCGAGCAGCAGCAGGCGATAGTGGAGTTCCAGCTGCAGCACGCACGCGTGAGTCGCTCTGCGGAACAGAACCACTTTACCACCAATAACTGGGCCTCCATGCGAGACCTGTGTGCCTTGTTGCGCTGTTTTGAGTACTCCACCAACATGGCCAGTGCCAATGACACCGCTCTCTGCGTGACTATCCCAGTTCTATGCCTCCTTGAAAAAACGCTACGGGCGATGATGGAACAGGATGTGGCACAGGAGGAGGAGGAGGAATCGGGATCATTTGCAAGGCTTTCAGGGCAGTCATTCACAAGTGGCTCCGAGGGTGGGTTCGTGCACCAACAAAGGCCAGGTACACAATTGTCTAGCAAGGGAACAGTTCTGGCGGATGACGCGATGGAGGATGAGGAGGAGCCATGTTCACAGCAGGATGGCATCCAGACCAGCTCATGGCCATTACTGGTGCGTGGCTGGGGGGATACAGAGGACACAGATGATACACCTCCCACAGAGGACAGCTTTTCATTGCCTCTGGGCAGCCTGGCACACATGAGCAATTACATACTGCAGTGTCTCCGCAACGACCGGTGTGTTTCGCACATTATGACAGGTGCTGATTACTGGGTGGCCACGCTGCTGGATCCCCATTACAAGGACAATGTACCGTCCTTAATCCCCTCACTGAAACGTGAACGCAAGATGTGCAAGTACAAGCGCATGCTGTTAGATGCGCTGCTGGTGCAATTCTCACCTGGCAGCGGGGGCACAGTGGAAGCAGAAGGCAAAGGCAGAGGAGGAGGAAGAGGTCGCCAACGCAGCAGGGGCACCGCCAGCACCTCAGAAGGCAGGGTTAGCATGGCCGAAATGTGGAAAAGCTTTGTCAGCACGCCACAACAAACAGCACCACCAGCTGATATGGAACGTTTTAGCAGGAGGCAGCATTTCAGCAACACGGAGGAGCAGTATGTGAGCACACCCCTACACGTACTGAATGACGGCTATGCCCCCTTAAACTTATGGGTCTCCAAATTGGGCACATGGCCTGAGCTTGCCCTTTACTGTCTGAATGTGTATTTAGCACGGCAGGGGGCGTTATCACAGACAAGCGCAGCCGCCTGTCCAGAGCCAATGTGGACAAGCTCACGTTCATTAAAATGAACCAGGCATGGATCCCAGAGGAGTTGTCCGTACCTTGTGCAGAATAGACACCGGGCCGGCCTTACCCAGCCATTGTTTTTTTCTGAGCTTTCTAGGGTTGCCATCTCATCCCTTTCAAAGCAAAAACATATTAATTACACAGGTTCTCTGGCTGATTAAGGTGCTGCTAATTAAACTCACTTGGTGCCTTATCGACATTAAATTAGCCCCAGAACCTGTGTTCAGGTTTAAAGGGATGAGGTAGCAACCCTAGATCTGTCTCACTATTTTGGGGTTTACCCTAATTTAAAAAATAAATCAATTAAAAACCAAAACCTGCTGTGTTGGCTACCTCCTCCTCCTCCTCCTCCTCCACCGCCGCTTCCACCTTCAGTCACATTCTTAGGCTTGCGCACTGCAACTGCTTTCTTGAAGTCCCACCAGAGGTTCTCAATCGGATTTAAGTCTGGTGACTGCGATGGCCACTCCAAAATGTTCCAGCCTTTAATCTGCAACCATGCTCTAGTGGAGTTGGAGGTATGCTTGGGATCATTGTCCTGTTGAAAGGTCCAACGTCTCCCAAGCCTCAGGTTTGTGACGGACTGCATCACATTGTCATCCAATATCTCCTGGTACTGAAGAGAATTCATGGTACCTTGCACACGCTGAAGCTTCCCTGTACCTGCAGAAGCAAAACAGCCCTAAAGCATGATTGACCCCCCGCCATGCTTCACAGTAGGCAAGGTGTTCTTTTCATCATAGGCCTTGTTCTTCCTCCTCCAAACATAGCGTTGATCCATGGGTCCAAACAGTTGTAATTTTGTTTCATCAGTCCACAGAACACAATCTCAAAACGTGTGTGGTTTGCCCACATGACTTTCGGCATACTGCAGTCGACTCTTATTCTTTGGAGACAGCAATGGGGTGCGCCTGGGAGTTCTGGCATGGAGGCCTTCATTACGCAGTGTGCGCCGTATTGTCTGAGCAGAAACTTCAGTACCCACATCTGACAAATATTTTCTCAGTTCCTCAGCAGTCACACAGGGACTTTTCTCCACTATACGCTTCAGGTAGTGCACAGCAGTCGAAGTCAGCATCTTCTTTCTGCCACGACCAGGTAGCGTTTCAACAGTGCCCATTGCCTTGAATTTTGCATTTACTACTGTATTACAAAACCAATTGATGTCATATTAGTTGCATATGGTTCTTTATGAAGTCCTTGTAGGATTTCATTCTGAATACAATTACAAATGTACACTAAATTCCCTAAAACCCTTTACAGCATTGGGGGGTTCAATAATTTTGAACAAAACTGTATGGACCTCGTCCTCAAAGGTAAAAAATCATTATATTTTTTATTTTAAATGTTTTTATGTTATTTTAAGTTATTTCCCTATCCACATTTATTTCCAGAGTACTTGCCATGCTCTTCCCGACATTTTGCTGCCATTTGCAGCCCTCCAGCCCTTTCCCTTAGTTTTTTAGAGACATTTTTGTAGTCAAAAGTCCGGGTCCCCATTGACTTCAATGGGGTTCGGGTTCGGGTCAAAGTCCGGGTTCGGGTTCGGTCCCGAACCCGAACTTTTTTTTCAAAGTCCGGGTTCGGGTCCAAACCCGAACATCCAGGTGTCCGCTCAACTCTACTGGTGACCTGTCAGTCGGTACCTGAAAACTATCTGAAGGAGATCCAGGTGCAATTCTTTCAAGGAGGATCATCTCGGTAATCACAATCACAGAGAGGGCTTGTGGCAGAAGCTTTTCCCTGAGTCCATTTCAGGAGGGTCTGTGGCAAAGACTTTTCCTTCAAGTTCGAGCGATACCCTGGCTGCCAGGTCAGTGAGAAAGGCCTATCCAGGTACGCTATACCCACTCTGGCTAGAGTGGCGAAGAATACAAAGTATTGTTGGGAGCAGGACTGTTTCCCTGTTGTTATGCCTGAGTCTGCTATTTCTCCTTCTGCTCCACCTCTACTCTTCATCACAAGTTTTAATGTTTTTACCCGGCTGGGTAATAAAGAGGATTTGATTCGAAGCTGCGATTGGATACTTCGCAGCCGTGGGCGGGAAAAAGGGCTTCGGAAGCTAGACTGCGTCAGGCTGTGTAGAATCGTGGCGCGCCGGCGCAGAGTACGTTCAGAGTTGTCTGGCCGCCTCCTGTCCTTGTCTATGGGCGGTGTGGTGGGTGTACTTCAATCAGTCTCTGAGCACATACTTATGTGATTGCTATCTGGGATCATCGCTGATTTATACGAGGAGCTGTGGAGGAGGGAATCCTGACATTTGATCCTAGAAGGACGCTGATCTGCTTCTACCTTCCCAAGGGAAACTGTCTCCCATCACGCTTGTTTTGACCCCTCCTGAAAAGGTGGGGTCGCAGGCTCTCTGGTAAGCCTTCAATTTGTCTGGTGTGGGGTCTTCTGAGGATCGCTTCTCTTCTATCTCCACCTACGGACCTTAATATTAATATTGGATTATCACTTCTTTTGTCACCCTTATTGGAGGGGGCTAATAACCCTTAGTTCCTTCTATGGACTCTATCTATAATTGCACCATATGCACTGTATCAGTCATTTATTCACTGTATATTTGATTTATTATATATTATTTTTTATTAGTACACATATTTATATATATAATTTTTCTGGTATAAGCACACATTAACTCAGTGGAGAATTGTGATAGGATCTATCCGGTCTATTGAGTTATCATAATTGTGTTCATTCGTTTTATGATCCAGTCACACATTTTGCTACTATGTTTGAATGAATGAATGAATGAATGAATGAATGAATGAAAAACTTATATAGCGCGGCACATGCGAACTGAATCGCCTCTGGGCGCTAGTTGTTCGTGTCTCAAGACATCAGAAGAGCAGAGTTTTGATCTGCTTTCTGAAAGACAGGTGGTTTTCCTCCAACCGAATGCTGGTTGGTAAAGCATTCCATAGCCTAGGACCTTGAAAAGCAAACCTTCTTTCTCCTTTGGACTTGTATTTGGTTTTTGGAACCTTGACCAGATTTTGGTCGGTGGATCGCAGAATGCGGTTGGAATTGTGAGGTTCGATCTTGTCGCAAAGATATTGCAGAGCCTTCCCATGGATGCACTTATGTGTCAGGCAGAGTGCTTTGAATGCAATTCTGTCTTTCACTGGCAACCAGTGAAGGGATCTCAGTGAAGGTGAGATTGATTCCCATGATTTTTTCCCAGTCACAAGTCTTGCGGCCGTATTCTGTACGACTTGTAGACGAGCGATTTGGTACTTAGGGAGCCCGAGGTAAAGGGCATTTGCATAGTCCAGTCTGGAATTCACAATTGTTCCCACTACGACTGCTACGTCTTCTTTGGGGATAAATGGAATAAGTCTGCGTAGTAGGCGCATCAAATGGTGCGATCCGCTGACTACTGACCCTATTTGTGCGTCCATTGTCATGAAGGTGTCAAAAGTGGCTCCTAGACTTTTGACTTTGGAGCTAGGGGAGATGATTTGTCCCAGAATGGGCGGTGGTATCCAGTTTGTTGCCAGTTGACTCTTCCGACTGGCGTGAAACATAAAAAGTTCTGTTTTAGAGCTGTTGAGTTTAAGATAACTCTTAGTCATCCAGTTTTCTATTGAAGAGAGACATTTCTCTAATCTGAGATGATGATCCTTTTTGTTGCAGATACGAAAATACAGTTGCGTGTCGTCTGCATAAGAGTGATAGAGTAGTTCTTGGCTACTGATAATATCAAAAAGAGGACGAAGATAGATGTTGAACAGCACCGGTGATAGGGGGGATCCTTGGGGGACCCCGCATGGCACCGTGCGTTTTTCCGACGTGAAAGATCCCAGTTTCACTGTTTGTGATCGGTTTCCAAGAAAAGAGGAAAACCATGGTAAATCACCTTCTGCGACTCTGGCTACTTCTGCCAGTCGCCTCAGTAACAATTTGTGGTCTACTGTGTCGAAGGCTGCGCTTAGGTCCAGCAGAACCAGGAGACAGGATTCTCCTTCGTCTGCGGCCTCGAGCGCATCGTCCCATATTTTAAGTAAGGCCGTTTCCGTCCCGTGTCCGGGACGGAAACCGGATTGAAATGGATCAAGTAGGTTGTGGGTATCCAGATGCTGTTGCAGCTGTTGTACCACTACTTTCTCCATTATCTTGGAGAGAACATTTAGGCCTGTTATGGGACGGCGGTGAGTTGGGTCCTTGGGATCCAAATTAGGTTTTTTCAAGATGGGCTGGATTGTGCCCTCTTTCAGCAGGGATGGCACTATGCCTTCCTTAAATGACTGATTTATAAGCTGTGTGATGGGAGGCGCCAGGATGTCGGCACATTCCTTCAGTAGCTTGGTGGGAATGATGTCATTGGGTGCTGTGCTGTTCCGCAACGCACCAATGATATTTTTGGTGGTATTGACGGAGATTGGTTCCAGAATGAACTTTGTTGATTGTAGAAGGTTTCTGTCGGTGTTTTGTAGGTGATTGAAGGGGGGGCTGAGGGGAGTATTGTTTTGCAGAATACTTACCCGGATTCTTTCAATTTTGTTGATGAAGAAATCCGATAGTTCATTACAGAACTCTTGGGTGTCTGAAGTGGGGACTTCAAGACATCCCGGATTCATGGTCTGGGTGACCATCCTGAAGAGTTCTCGGGGGCGGTTCATGGCGCTGTTAATCACCATGGAAAAATGATGTTTTTTGGCTTTGAAGATTTCTTTGTGATATCGTGTTGTTATTGCCTTGTAGATGGTGAGGCGATCTTCTGAAGGGCTTCTTTTCCAGGCGGCTTCCGCCCTTCTGCGCTCTTGCTTCAGTAGCGACAGCTGGTTATTGAACCAGCTGGACTTTTTTCCTGGATGCGGACTTTGCATTTTGGTGCTACTAAGTCGGCTGACTGTAGCAGAGCTGCATTTATGGCATCCAGTGAATCTGAGGCTGCTAACTGAGGATGAATAGCCACAATTCGGTTTCCCAGGGTAGATTTGAAGAGTTCCGAGTGGAGCTTCTTCTGAGATCTAGCCCAGTGTATTGTCACCGGCTTGGGTGCTTTTATAACTGGTGGAATTTTGGAAATTGTGAAACTAATTGCATGGTGGTCTGTCCATGGCAAAGGTTCATTTCCCAAAATGTTTATTTTCAGATTTTGTCTGAAAATTAGGTCGAGTGTGTGACCTGAAGCATGCGTGGGTCCGCATATAAGTTGCTGTAGTCCTAACCCTTCCAGGTGGTCGATGAAGGCATCCGCAATGGGATCCTGTGAGGAGTTGGCCCACAGATTGAAATACCCGAGCAGCAAAAGATGTTTGCTGTTAAGGGAGTAAGTGGATGTGAACTCCGTTAATGATGGTAGAAACTGCGATTTGGGTCCAGGTGGCCTGTAGCAGAGGAGAATGTGCACAGTCTCCTGGGAGTTAGTTTGAAGTTGAAGAGTAAGGGTTTCCATAAACGGAAGAGGATTTTGAAGGACCGGCTTAGTGATTGCAATATGAGACTTATGAATCACCGCAAGGCCTCCTCCTCTTTGCCCTATTCTGTTTTCCGTTAAGATGCGATAATTTTCTGGCACCAATTCTCCGAGAATGGTGTTGCAGTCGTCTGAAAGCCAACTTTCTGTAATAAAGAGGCAGTCTAGATCGTTGTGTAGTAAGAAATCGTGGATTTCTGATCGGTGTTTTACTGCCGATCTTGTGTTAATCAAAGCACATGATATGTGCTTGAGCTGTGTTGAATGGTTGAAATTTTTGATGGTCGATCGTCGATCGAATCTCAAAAGTTGATCTATTTTTAAGGCCTTTTTGGTGACGGCTGGTAATACTGTTGCGAATTGTCTCAGACCCCAAATAGTTTCTGCAGAGTATCGCATTTTAACCATTGTTGCCAGTCACCGGGGAGGGGGGTGCAGG
The DNA here is from genome assembly GCF_905171775.1 of Rana temporaria. Taxonomy (NCBI): domain Eukaryota; kingdom Metazoa; phylum Chordata; class Amphibia; order Anura; family Ranidae; genus Rana; species Rana temporaria. The sequence continues at coordinate 378,530,738 of NC_053491.1, read as the reverse complement.
TGTTGCGTGAAAATGGAGAGAAGATTCGCTGAATCCTTACTCTCGGCTTTTGGTCCAGAGGAAGGCAAAAAAAACCTGGCCGTGCTGGCCAATGTGCTGTGGCAGGGAAAAAAATTCCTTCCTGATCCCTGAAAGGCGATCGGATCAATCCCTGGATCAAACACTGTTAGATTGTGGAGGGGAAAAGGGGGGGATGCGGGGTGTCACTGTTGCTGGGGTGTACCAAGATGGCCGCCAGACAGAACACAGGACCCAGGCTTGGGGGGCTGTCAGCTGGGTAAAAAGCTGATTTTGCCGATCTGGTTGCTGATCGGGGGATGGTGGGGACCTCTAGGGATGCGGGGGAAATAGTCCTAAGAAATCTGCACTGTTTGGTGGCATGTGCAGGGTGTATGGTCGGCGCGCCGGTAGGCCGCGGCTGAAGCCGCGGACTTTCCTAAGGCGCGGCGGCCGCGAAAAGGACTAGGCTGGCGCGGGCGTGTAAAAGACGCCAAAATACGCCGAAAATTCACCCAGGGGGGGTGTCTGGGGGCCACCACAATCGTGGGTGGCCGTACGGGCGGCGATGCCGCGAGAAAGCGGGGCAGAGAGCCGCAGTGAGGGGCTTGTGTGACGGCTGTCCTGAAAAGGACGGCCGTCAATGGTTCCCCAGGATGGCAGGCCCTGAGAGACAGGGTCTTACCTGCGGAGAAGAGGGAGTCCACGGGGAGAGAGGAGCTGGTTCCTGGTTCCTGAGAGCTGCGGTTTACCTCGTGCAGCACAAGGTATGCAGAGCCTGCCTAGCTTCTGACTGCCAGGTCTGGGTGAGAGCAGGCTCGTGGCGGAAGGTCCGGAGCGCCCTACTCCACCACTGACACTGACTGACTGACTAACTGACTGAGTCTCCTTACGTCTGCGTTACCAAGCTCACTTCTTGTGGCATATTATATATTAATTCAGTGGCTAATTGCGGTACAGGGTTATACCGAATTACTGAATTTTCGTTTTATATATTTTTTATGGTCTTGTTATCTAAATTGTTATAATGTTTATTTATTTATACAGTTCTATGCACATAGTTTGTTTTTGTCCAGCGCTGCACTGTTTTTTCCTACACGTTCCTTTACTTCCTATATCCAAGTATTAGTGTTCAGCTGCAGGACGTCCCTCTCAGGACCCACCCTTAATTGTTTTATTAGCCTTTTCCACCTAGCGCAGATTCCCCCACCCCGCATTTCCCCCTTATACCAATAAAGAGCACAGAAAAAGACACCTGTCGTGGACATTCCGTTACTGCTATACAGTATGCACTGTACACCCCTAGGATGGCGGAGGAGCCACGAGGTAACGTGCCACCCAAAAACAAACCAGCAGCTCCTTCAGGGGTAGTGCTACACATACCCTTTCCTATTCATGTTTAAAGCCCTACACACAGGATTAGTATTTGTGTAAGATAGGCATTACATAATGGTGACACATCACTTTTTAAGTGTAGCGCCCCCTTACTTTCAGTATGGGCACTACGCTAAAGTTAGTGGGGAATGGGAGAGTTACTTTGCACCCATTCATAATTTGTTTAAAATTGGGACCTCTGTCATTCCAGAAATGTCCACTGGGTCAGTCTGTGCTCCAGGAATGCGATACCATCCCTGGCCTGCAGTTGGCGCCAGAGGGGTTCTGGCAGAGCAAGTATTCCCCCAGCAGCCAATTAGAGGAGTTTTCCCTCGCGGGGCATGCTGGGGGAGAGTATATCTGTGACAGGTGTCATGTGTTCTAAAATCTTCGCGGGGTCCCGGTTCAAGGTGCGGCATCCACCTATAGGGTGCGCGCATCCATGGACCCCGCCAGCATGGCCCACCTGGCCAAAGTTGCAGGCTACAAAGAACCTCATCCGGAGGAAAAAAGGGGACCCCGGTGACTCACTGGGTTCCCAGATCTATTGAGAGGATCCCAGGCTGGGTGCCATACGATTGGGGAGCCGGCTTGAGGAGAGTCCGGAGGCAGGCGATCCAACAGGGTTTGGACAAACCAATCGGGGATCTGGTGACCTGAATGCTGACAGGTACGCTTTGCTGTCATCCGGTGACATATTTCACTGGGAGGATTCGCCCCGTCCATTCACTTAGCTTACTTAAAGTAATTGGCCTGTGGCAGAGGTCTTAGGGCCAGGTCTGTGAGAGAGGCCTGTTCCTCCCAGCAAATCCTAAGAGACACTCAGGCTGCCAGGCTTGTGAGAGGGGTCTGTCCGGGGGCACTTCACCCACTCTGGAAGGAGTGGCGACGAGTTACAAATTAGTTCTACACAGAGCAGAACTGCTCCATTAATATCCAGGCCTGAAACTGCAAGGTTTTCTCTATCTCTTTCATCAACCTTGTTCTTCCCAATTGATGTTGATGTTGGCCATGTTGGCTTAGAAAATAAAGCCTTGGAAAACCCTTTTATTCACTGTCTGGACCTTCGCTCATTGATTTGTGTTCTATTTGCACCCTCAGTCCATATCAAGGTAACTTAATATGCCGATCCCAAATCAACCAGCGGCTCCTGCGGGGGTAGTGCTACATAAGGTATAGTACATACAATGGTTCCACCATTACTGGGAGTTTTCTGTGTATCGTTGTGGATTTGGCACACATTACATCATCTGATTATCTTGTTGTTTTTAACGAGAGACACAGGATGTGTACACATCAAAGAGAACACATAGGGCCAGATCCTCAAACGAATTACGCCGGCATATCTATGGACACGCCGCGTAATTTCAAAGTTCCTGCGTCGTATCTCTGTTTTGTATCCACAAAACAAGATACGACGGAATCTGGGCTCGATCCGACAGGCGTACGTCTTAGTAGGTCTTAGAAACGCCACCTAGCTGGCCGCTAGGTGGCGTTTCCATCGAATTCCGCGTTGAGTATGCAAATTAGCTAGATACGGCGATCCACGAACGTACATCCGGTCGGCGCATTTTGTTTACGTTGTTTGCGTTCGGCTTTTTCCGCTGTATAGTTACCCCTGCTATATGAGGCGTATCCTATGTTAAGTATGGCCGTCGTTCCCGCGTCGAATTTTGAAAATGTTACGTCGTTTGCGAATAGGGCTTTGCGTAGAATGACGTCACCGTCGTAAGCATTGGCTTGTTCCGGTTTAATTTCGAGCGTGCGCACTGGGATACCCCCACGGACGGCGCATGTGCCGTTAAAAAAAAACGTAATTTACGTTGGGTCACGACGTATTAACATAAAACATGCCCTCATCACATACATTTGAATTGCGCGCCCTTACGCCGCCTAAGTTACACTACACCGCCGTAACTTACGGCGGGAAATCTTTGAGGATACAAAAAAAAAGTAAGTTACGGCGGCGTAGTGTATCTGAGATACACTACGCCGGACGGAGAGAAGCGCCGCGCTTCGTGGATCTGCCCCATAGTATACTATCCGTGAGCACATTTTTATTAATAAAAAATACAGAAATATTCTGATTATAATCCTGTATATTGAGGCCCCTTGCGTGAAAAATAGAAGCTCTAGAAAGCAAGTAGTAATCATCCGAGGCTGCAGAAGCAAAAAGCTGGCTCAGCACATTAGGAGTTTATCTCTGAAAACACAACTTTGTCTGCTCTGTATGAAAGAGGCGGCTGTATTTGTTTGTCATCCTCGCTCTGGGGTCAAATTTCATATTTTGCAGAAGCGTAAAGGAATCTGAGGCTTGGGAGCTAACAGAGGCGCTGACATGTCTGTGAGTTTACACGCCAGCCTGAACGATGGGAACAGAATCCCAGTAATTGGATTTGGGACGTACGCTCCTGAAACGGTAAGGGAGACAATTTTTGGCTTTTCGAGGTTCATTATACAATAAATTAGCCTTCAACAAGGGTGTAGCATGTAATGTCTGTGCAGGGCTCAGTCATACCAGATGTGGTGTAGAGCATTTTGCTACAATTATTGAAAATACTGAATCCTCAGAGTCCCAAACTAACAACCCAAAACAAATTCTCCATTTACCGACGATCGCAGTGGTACCATATATGTGTATATTATTTGCAGTGGCGTTGCTATGGGGTGACACCCGCCAGAGAGGTGACACCGGGCCCACTGCTACACTCTGTACTGAGTGAGTGAAAAACTTGTATAGCGCTACAAATGCGAACTGAATCGCCTCAAGGCTATATTGCTTCAGCGGAGCAGAGCGAGCAGGGCACCAAGCCGTGCAGGAGAGGCTGGCTGTAACACTCTCCCATCTTAAGCTGTCTGGTCAGCTTGGACCAATGTAACTATGCATATCCTGGTCAATGCCTAGGGAAGCTTGAAATAGTAGACACTACTACTACATACCTCCCAACTTCATGAGATGGGAATGAGGGACACCTACAAGCAAAAGTATGCAGGCATAGGACACGCCCCATTGTCACGCCCCCTTAAAGGAGAATTGTAAAAATAAACAAGATTGGGTAACCCCACAAGTGCTTTTTTTTTACAACTACTATTCCTTTATATTGGTCTTTGGAATTTACAAATGCAGCAATTTAGAAATCAGATGAAAGGTTTAGCGCTGGAAAACACTTTTTGATAGATATAAAGTGCATTTTATATACATCTATATAGATCAGACCAAAATGAGGGACAAATGAGGAGGAATCAGGGACAGAGGGACATTGCTCCAAATCAGGGACAGTCCCTCAAAATCAGGGACAGTTGGGAGCTATGCTACTACCGTGATCTTCCAGTTCCTATGCCACATGGCTGCCCTGCAGCATTCTGAACATAGGAGGTTGGCCACTCGGCATTCACGTCATTCAGAGAATGCTTTGCATTTTCTGAATGAATGCAAAGCATTCTCTGATTGGATAAGCTGTAGAGAGTGATATGACTGCCCCACCTACTCTTCCGCACTATGGACTCTTAACATGGAACTTCTGAATTGTGGCAGCCTATGTTTAGTTAGGGAAAGATTGTTATTGCCCTGTTGGACTGTACTGTTGAGAATGTTTAGTAAAGTTCTATTAACCCCTTTTATATCTGGTCTGAAATTACTACAAATGGTACATGGTGATAATGGCATATGGAAGGGAACAGGGCCTGTTATGCCAACATGGGATGAAGTGGAGGACATACTGTTGCTATGGGCAACAAGCATTAAGGAATTATACGATAGCCAGACAGGAGAGCAGTGTCGGCAAGGGTTGCGTGTCTTATGCACAGCGAGGGAAGCAGTTTGCTGCTTCCCTCCCGAGTGGTTGGTGCCCCAGCAACCAGAACCACATCCACGTGGTGAAGACCCTAGGGACCTAGCGGCTAGCAGTGGGTATAGAAAAAGTTAACCAAGTTAAGTTGTGCATGCAGGAGGTTTGAGTGGTGTCATGGTGGAACTATTCCAAAGTAATAGTAGTGGTCAAAAAGCACTTTGTGTTTTTTTTTATTATTCTCCTTTAAGAGGGTGTGGCAGGGGTTGTCCTGTGTCTACATACTTTTGCTCGTGGGGGTCCCTCAATCCCATCTTAAAAAGTTAAGCGGTATGCTTTTGTACTGCTGTGGGCTTTGGAGGATAACACATTGTATTAAGAATTGAATAATAAAAAATAAAAATTAAAGAATGAAAAAAAGGGTTTGCCATGTGACTATGCTTCTTCTTGATTAGGAGGAGTTACAGGTCACTGCACAGACACTCAGTTCAGCCTGAGGCATGATGCGGGCTGTGCTTGAGCAGGGGGCGTATTCAAGAGGTAGGTTGTGATTGGGAGGGAGTGTGCAACAGAGGCTGCCAGTGATTGATCTGGATGAACAAACTGCTAAATACAGGGGCAAGCTATGTGTCTGCACAGAGTCCTGTACCATTAAATGGACAGCCAAAGAATGCAAACTGACCACTCAAGCACAGACCAGCTTTTGGAAGGAAGAAAGGTGACTGAAAGGACCAACCAGTTAACCAGATGGCAGAAGTACAGGAAAATGTTAGATTTAAAAATACACATACTTTATGTGAACAAATATAGGGTAATATACACTTTACTAGTGAAACAACAAAACATTTTAGCTGCTTATTTTAGTCTAGGCATCTACATTTCAGTGACCTATGGTCAAAAAAAGATGAGTTGAAATGTACCTCTACATCATTTAAAAACTAAACGATATGACAGTAGTAAATTGACATAACAAATGATGTTGAGAAAAATGTTGAAAACAAAAATAATTGATAAATGATTGGTTTGAGAATGGACTGGAGCCAACTGTGTCAATGAATGAATATTTTTCTATGAATTCCAGAGATATTTATATATATATATATATATATATATATATATATATATATATATATATATATATATATATATATATATATATTTATATATAAATCACATTGGCTTTTTTCAGGAACCGAAGAGCAAAGCAGAAGAGGCCACAGAACTAGCCATTAAAGTCGGGTACCGCCATATTGATGGGGCATATCTGTATGGCAATGAGGCTGAAGTTGGTCGGGCCATCCACAAGAAGATCGCAGATGGAACCATAAGGAGAGAGGACTTGTTCCTTACTGGGAAGGTAGGTTCTTTTTAGGGGGAGGTTGTAGCAGGAGCCAGTAACTAGAACCTTCAAGGCACCCCTGTGAAAGAAACTATGAAGGGCCCCCTGAGTCAGTAGTCTTTTTTTTTTTTTTTTTACAATATTTGTTTGTCTACAAGCGCTCACCCTACAAAGACGAACAAATGACTGTGCATTTTTACTGTGATATAAACTGCAAAAAAGAACAATTGTGATCGCAATAGTTTTAAGCCTTTCTCGGCCGCTAGCAGCCGAATAGCGCTGCGAAATTAGCGGTAAAGCGCCGCTAAACATAGCAGCACTTTACCGCCACCACACCTCCTGCCCCAGTGTGAAAGGGGCCTAAGGGTGACAGCATCATGCCTCAAAATTAATGAAAAAGGTAACTTTTTCCTCATTTTGTTCCTGCCTTCCTTAGAGGAGGGGATGCAGGCCCTGGAATTCATAAAGCCTGGCGCAGACAGATTTTGGGAAAGTGTCTTTCATGCGTTCTAAAAGTGGCGCAGACTCAGTATGAGCCAAATTCATGTATCTGTCTGGAACTTGTACTTGAAGTTGGCGCATTGCTTTTAGGCCCCTTTCACACTGGGGCAGTGGGTGCGTCGGAGGTAAAGCGCCGCTATTTTTAGCGGCTCTTTACCATCAATTTCGCTACGCTATTTGGCCTCTAGCGGGGCGCTTTTACCCCCCGCTAGCGACCAAGAAAGGGTTAAAACCACCGCAAAGCGCCTCTGCAGAGGCTCTTTGCCAGCGGTATAGCCGTGGTGCCCCATTAATTTCAATGGGCGGGAGCAGTGGAGGAGCGGTATACACACTGCTCCTTCACAGCTCCAAAGATGCTGCTAGCAGGACTTTTTTTTTACCGTCCTGCTAGCACACCGCTCCAGTGTAAAAGCCCTCTGGGCTAACACACTGGAGAGACCGCAGCAGCTGTTTCAGGCCACTTTGCAGGTGCTTTTTTTTTTGCGTTATAGCGCCTGCAAAGCGACACCAGTGTGAAAGGGGTCTTAGAATGCATGTGAGACACTTTTGCAAAATTACTCTCTCTATACTAAAAGAAAGCTGGTCCTAATTAGCTCCACTTACATAATAACAATACTATTGGTATTTTATTTTGAATTATGCACAAAAATTGAGCAAAAATGGCACAACAACTTTATTGGATTTCCCCCAGTGTTTATACAGCACTGGCTGAAAAAGAAAAATCACCCCGCAATTCCCTCATCCTGTCCCTTGGTCATCTTGGTGCTGCTAAATCTCATAGCAATTTGTCTCCCCAAAAATATGAACTTCTGATACCTTCTGACCTCTCAAGTTTGTTGTAAATATCCAAATAATGTTTTTTTTTTCTTGTTTTCTTTTTTTAAAGCTCTGGAGCACTTTCCACAGGCCTAACTTGGTTCAGAAAGGTCTGCAAAGATCCCTGGAAGCTCTTAATATGAAATACTTGGATCTCTTTCTCATTCACATGCCTGTAGAATTGCAGGTAAGCAGATTTCCTAGGATGGGGCATTGTTAGTTTAAAACAGAACTCCAGCCTTCCCTTCAGTCTTGCACAGCCTCCTCCCCTGTTCTGAAATTGCAATTGGTACTCTGACTTTGCTGCACACTGTGAGCCACTGTGCATTAGAAGCTGCAGCAAATCGGACACAGAGCCTCACTCATTTCCTGGCTGGTGGGCCCTTAGCATTGTCTGTCTTTGGCCCACCCCTTTCATTCATTGGATTTTAGTTCTTTCAGCCCTGGTTCACACTGGGTACGATTTGGAACGATTTGAGATGCGATTTGACATGTCAAATCGCATCTCAAATCGGCGGCAATTGTCGGCAATGGCACTGTTCTAATCAGTGCGACGCCACATCTGCGATTTCAAAAAGTAGTTCCTGTACTACTTTTTGCGATTTCGGGCCGCGATTTACATTAAATTGCGGCCAAAATCGCGGCAAAATCGCGCTAAAATTGCACATTTTACCGCGATTTTGAATTCGCAGCAGTGTGAACCTAGGCTCAAGCAGGAATGCTCAGCATCATATCTGGCCGCTACCTAGGGAGGTCTGCATGCAAATACAGTCTGTCTAGGATAGGGTGACCAGACATCCCCGTTTTCAGGGGATAGTCCCCTGATTGAGGAAACCGTCCCCGTAACAAGTCTGTCCCCGGTTTTGTCCCTGGTTAGAATTTGAACAGGAGCTAGGGCAATTTCAAAGACAGTCAGTGCTCATACTAGCTTAGGGGGGGGGGGGTGTATTTTTTTCCATTATCTGTGCCCCTTCCTGATGATCATGTGTTGGTTGGAGCGGAGGGAATATTTCTTCAGTTTCGGGTGCATGCCCATTTTGCTCCGCTCACATGTTCTTCTGCCTTGGCTCAAGTCCCGGACAGCCGCCTGCCTGCTTATATCCTTGCCTTCCCTGGCAGGGTAATCTTCCTCCACTCTCCACCCAGTAGTAGCCAGGTCCGGAGAGTAAGACTTGACAGGCTGTGAGGCGGGCGGCAACGAGCAGAGAGTCGCTGATTGCCGCCATTACTAGTAAAAAAGAATATGTCCAAGGATTTCATTTGAAAAATCTGGTCACCTTAGTCTAGGAATTCCCACTCCTCCAGACTGACATCATCCATCAAGGCATTTTGATATTTACATAATTACTACCAAGGGCACTGGGGCTTGCATTGGGGCAGAGGGCTCTTAAAAGGATGTGTAATAGATGTAGCACCCTCCTTGCATAGGATGCTAGGTACATTTAGTTGTTCTTCTGTAATCAAAAAAGCAGCAGTTGTTTTGGCCTGGTCTGTTCAGGGTTTCACAGGCTGGGAGTTTGGTTGCTTTCTCTTGCCTCCAGTCTGAATATTTATCAGTTTCCAGCCAATCCCTGAAAAGTAGTGCCCAGAAGGGGGCTGTAAAGGTGATAAATACTAGAGAGCAGGGGTTTCTTTTTTCCAAGGTGGGTTCCAGAGCTAGAGAGGCTGGTGCCCTCTGGCATCCGATGGACTGTGCAGATGCCCTAAAGGCCTCAGCAGTGTCATAGATGAAGACCTCAATGCACTTTGCTAGAAGCCGATTGTAGAACCTCACCACAAGGGATCTGATCTGGAGAGGTACCATCTCACTCACTGGACTATATCCAAAGGAAGCTAGAAGGTGACAGCTGTCCTGGGGACTTGTGAGTAAAGACCCAAAACTGATTTGTGACTGTGCATTGTTCTAGGAACTGCACTGGGTACCAGCAGTTGTGCATCAGGGCAAGGTAACTAGATGGCTAAAAACGCGCCCCATGGTCTTCAGTTGTGAGGCCCTTATTGCTCAAGGAGAAGATTTTCCTCTAATTATCAAGTGCTGAGCGTTTTGGAGTATCCCATGCCATGATCCCCTCTTCTGTTAAAGTTCTTTACGCAATACATCTCCAAAGAAGACTGATTAATTATAGCTGGAGTGATTGACTGGCATATGGGTGGCTGGTAGCCTCTATACAGTTAGGGAAGATCCAGCTGTTACCAGCAGTCCCTACGGGGGTATCGCTACATGAACATAAAAAGGTGACATTTCATTAAACTTCAGCTTAAAAAACCCATCCATGGTGGACATTTACTTTGCTCACCAAACAGAAAGTGTCAGAGAACTTCTTATTTTATTATTATCTATATTCTTTTTTTCAAGCCGAGTGAAGATCTTTTGCCAGTGGATAAAGATGGAAAGTATCTGTACAGCAACACAGACATCCGAGAGACTTGGGAGGTGAGAATGATATGCCTAAAGTAAACCTCTGTCTGCATTAGAAGATAAAAAAACAATGGCACATGTGTGACCAAGACATAATTGGGGTTGTCATTACGAAAAGGCACCTGTAAGCCATGACTAGAATAAGACCCCTTTCACACTGTAGCAGTTTGCAGGCGCTATTGCGCTAAAAATAGCGCCTGCAAACCGACCTGAAACGGCGGCTGCTGTTTCTCCAGTGTGAAAGCCTGAGGACTTTCACACTGGAGCGGTGCGCTAGCAGGAGGTGAAAAAAAGCCCTGCTAACCGCATCTTTGGAGCGGTGAAGGAGCACTTTACCGCCAACGCACCTCCCGCCCCAGTGTGAAAGGGGCCTAAGGGTGACAGCATCAAGCCTCAAAATTCATAAAAAATGTAACTTTTTCTTCATTTTGTTCCTGCCTTCCTTAGAGGAGGGGATTTGGGGGTGGGGGATGCAGGCTGCTGGGAATCGCTGTACAAGCAGATATTTTAATTTCCTACAAATATTTTTCAGGCTATGGAGCAGTGTAAAGATGCTGGTCTAGTCAAATCTATTGGAGTGTCCAACTTCAATCGTCGGCAGCTGGAGCTGATCCTCAAAAAGCCAGGATTAAAATACAAGCCCGTCTGCAATCAGGTAATACCAGAGGCGGATCTAGTCAAAATGGCGCCTATGGCAAGCACTGAAACTGCACCCCTGTCAAAACATTCTAAAACCATCTTTCGGATAACCTTAACAAAAAAACAGCTAACAATGGGCTGCAGGCACACACTGATACAAAAATCACTGATGATGAAAACATACTGGCACTTTCACACTCGTCAAAATACATTAGTGCACACAGTAACACAATCAAGGTACAGGGAGGGACACTGGGGACAGACAGAGAGGGACGCAGTGTGGTGAGGACAGGGAGGGACGCCGGGGACAGAGAGGGATGCTGGGGACAGACAGAGAGGGATGCAGGGGACAGAGATGGACACTGGGGACAGACAGATGGACACAGTGTGATGAGGACATAGAGGGACGTGGGGACAGAGAGGGACACAGTGTGACAAGGACAGAGAGGGACGCTGGGGACAGAGAGAGGGACACAGTGTGACAAGGACAGAGAGGGATGCTGGGGACAGACAGAGGGACACAGTGTGACAAGGACAGAGAGGGACGCTGGGGCCAGACAGAGGGACACAGTGTGATGAAGACAGGGAGGGACGCTGGGGACAGAGAGGGACGCAGTATGACAAGGTCAGATCGGGATGCTGGGGACAGACAGAGAGGGATGCAGGGGACAGAGATGGGCGCTGGGGACAGACAGAGGGACACAGTGTGATGAGGACAGGGAGGGACGCTGGGGACAGAGAGGGACGCAGTATGACAAGGACAGATCGGGACGCTGGGGACAGACAGAGAGGGATGCAGGGGACAGAGATGGGCGCTGGGGACAGACAGAGAGACACAGTGTGATGAGGACAGAGAGGGATGCAGTGCGATGAGTACAGAGAGGAATGCCAGGGACAGGGAGCGACACTGGGGACAGACAGAGAGGGATGCAGTGTGATGAGGACAGAGAGGGATGCTTGGGGCAGACAGAGGGACACAGTGTGATGAGGAGGACAGAGAGGGATGCAGTGAGAACAGGGGAAACAGGGGGATGCCGGGGGTGGAGAGGACACTGTGTGGGGATGGGGACACTGTGGGGGGACCAGGAAAATATCATGGGGCCTTCTGTGGTCCTGTTGGGGCCCAGGCCCCCCTACATCTGTACTGGCTGCCCCCCCCCCCCCATGGTGTCTCTAGACTCCTGTAAAAAATAAAAAGTACACAGCCTCATCTGATGCCTGTAATAAGAATTCTCACTGCGCACTGCTCCCCTCCCCTCTTCTCGACCATCCCAGGTGATGTAATGTACAGTGCAAGCACCTGGGGTGGATGGGAGGGAAGGAGGAGCCGGCGGGGAGCAGTGCGCCATGAGAGGTCTCATTACAGACGCTGCTCATGCTAGAATGTATGCATTGCAGTCTTGCAGAGCCTCTTATGGGGCCCACTAATGGCCCCAGGCCCGATGGGTCAGTCTGCCCCTGCTCATTAAATAGTCCACATTCAGTGAAAGTTCATGTAGTGCAAAGTTTGCACTACATGAACTTTCACTGAATGTGGACTGTTTAATGAGCTTGTTGCACAATCACTGTATTACACTGCATTTATGATATCTATGGCTGCTATGCATATTTATATAACCCATATTTATCACTATATCTCATTGGCTGTGTCTTTTTGGCACACATGATGATGACTTTAAGTCGTCATCATCATATGCGATTATGCGTATGTGCCAAGCAGAAACAGAAGCAAACAGCCAATCAAATATAGTGATAAATATGGGTTGTATAAATATGCATAGCAGCCATACATATCATAAATGCTGTGTAATAAAGTGATTGTGCAACAGACACAGCAGGTACTACAGTACTTAGTACCTGCTGTTGCATAAATCACTGTATTACACTTTATTTACAATATCTATGGCTGCTATGCATATTTATATAATATTTAGCACTTTGACAGGCTGCTTGCCTGGCACACATGCACATGCTCATCATCATTGTAACAGGAGTCACTTTTGGGCACAGATTGAGCCAGGAAATAAAGGGACATATGTTGGATTGTTTTAACATGGACAGTAATCTACAATATATTCTTTAATGTCTGTAAAGAATATTCTGACCCTACCGGTCAATAATGACTCCTTTCAATGATTAGCCCTGGCTAGTGAGTTGTTAATTGAGTCAGGCTTCTGAAAGACCTTTCATAGTGTGCTATTGATGATAGATGTGTTGTGACTCTAAAGGTCAGACGTCTGTGCAATGTGTATTGTGCAGGTGAATGACTTATTGTCGGAGACGTAACGTCTGGGGGATAATTAACTCCTCTATGTAATTATCTAAAAGAATGTGATTGAAGCTCATCGTGTGATGTATGGGTGGGGTGTAGTTTTGTTCCTTTGGGTACTGTAACATGCTGTAACTGCTTAAAAGCTGAGAGTGAACCATTAAAGTTGTCTTTCATTTGAAACCAGAACAGAGCTGTGTGTCTCGTGTCTGGGGGGAATTCTTATGGGTCGTGTTCATTTGCCTGATTGTGGAGTGTCGATAAGCTGTCTTGGGTGGAATGGAATATCGTTAACGGATTTAACCCCTGTCCTATTTGGGGTTCTGTTACAATCATCATCTTCAAGAGTACCTGCTAGGCTGAAGAGTTAATCCCTGCAGCTTCCTGCGGGTTCCCCTTCTTTTTCTCCTGGTTTGTCTCTTCTCCTCACGTCACGTGACGTCAGACACCGCTCCAGGGAGAAGATGATGCAGAGGCCGTGCAGAGGAGGAAAGGCGGAGCATCAGGCTCCGCCTCTGCTAGTTACCCTGCTCTTTTTCCTGCACCCGGTAAAGACATCGGCAGTCATGGTGCATGCACCTGTTGCTCCCCTCCACAGGCAAAAGAAGCAAGTGCCGGTGCCGCGCTCCAGCCGGCCAGCTGCGGCGCCGGGTGCCATGTTAGCGCGGGGGGGGGGGGGTGGGGTGGGCGCAAGAGGTCTGTACACCTACTGTGTGTCCATTATTTTTGGTTCTCACCATCCCTTAATAATTTGTATATATTTCATATTATGGAGAAAGTAAAAGGAGGAACTGGAACAAAAGTGGGCAGGAACACCAAAAGCTCTCAGGAGGACAGAAACGGTTTGCACTTTAATGGGGAGATCTCGCTCTTGGCGTATAAAAAACATGAGAAGCCAGAGACTGACTCATCCCATCCACCTATAACTGAAACATTGTTTGTTGGTGGACTGATCCTGCTACCACCATCTCAGTTCTGGCTCTTAGAATATAGGGAAATATTGATATGACATACTTGTAGTGTATGCAGCTACAAACATGAGAATCGGCATGCTGTGGCTTGAGTTACCTGATTATACAGTACATAAAGTTGAATTTAATAGATTTTTTTTGTCTGTGCAGGTAGAGTGCCATGTGTACCTGAACCAAGAGAAACTGCTGAGGTTCTGCAAGGAGAATGAAATTGTGCTGGTTGCGTATAGTGCCCTGGGCTCCAGCCGGGATGTGGCATTCGGGTAAATACAAACGTTTCTGTTGAATGTTAAAGGGATTGTAAACCCTCCTGTTTTTTCACCTTAATGCATCCTATGCATAGAGGTGAAATAACTTCTGTCAGTCACCGACCCCCCAACCCCCCTGTTTTACTTACCTCAGCCCTGGAATGTCTCACGTTGAGGACACGCCATCTCTCTGCCTGGGGTTCTCGGCTCGTGATTGGATAGATTGATAGCAGCGCAGCCATTGGCTCCTGCTGCTGTCGGTCAAATCCAATGACGTGGGCGCTGGGGCCGAGTCCTGCATTCGGTGGCTATGGATGCCAAATGCTGGACCCGCAAATTAACCCCCCGGAAGAACGCTTCTCCTAGGGGGTTATTTTATGCGGGGGGGGGGAGCCGCGAGTGCTGCTCGGGGACCCCAGAAGATGGTGTTCGAAACCACTCTGTTCAAAACTATCTGCACAGTGGAGTGGAGAGTATGACATGTTTGTTGTTTTTATTTTATTTTTTTATTATAACCTTTAATATCACTTTAAAGAAGAACCCTGTTATGTACTATTTAAATCTCAGCTGTACTTACATATACAGTCTGAATAGCAAGCGTCTGCTTTTAAAAAAAACAAAAAACAAGGATCACCAAATGTTGTCTAATACAAGAACCATGTGTATTCTTTGAAACTTGGGTGTGCTTTGTGTATTTCTTCCAGATCTGTGCAGTAATCCAGTGTGAAACTTTCCCTCTGTGTAGGAGCTTCCTGTAATAAAGACTGATCACTGCTGCTCTCTCTCCTTGTGCAGAGTGACTGGTCTTCTCACCTCCCCTTCCGTCTGTAGTTTTCTGCTAACTGACTACTCATATGACCATTATTTACTTCATTATTATTTAATTATCAGTTTGTCATTTTGTCCATGCCGTAGAAAACAGAATGGGCAAAGCCATGGTTTCTAGAACACAGCATAACACATAACTAAAGTCTTATTGTAAAGGGCGCCAACCATATGTGACTCTGTGCATATACTGTATGTGACAGCTGCCCTTTTAAGTGTGAATCGCACCAAAATATATAGGACAAAAATTAAAGTAAGGGGCTATTCTCAGGTGCACCATGTATTCTATAGTTGTATTAAACCCCTCATTCAAACCTTGCTCAAAATCTCAACACTAGTAGTAACATGTGACCATTACAATCAAAAATGTAATTTGTGTACAGAACAGAAAAACAAATCATATAAGACTGCACTTTGAAAGTGTACCACAAACAATGCACACGAATAAATGTGTATCGTATGCTAAATGCATACAGTTCTCAAAAAAAGTCCAATGTGACATTCAATCAATCCTTAGAACCCATCCACCATACTGTGTATGAGAAAATCTTTTAAGGATGTATATTGCTTCTCTCCCCAACAAACCAGTGCTCCACCATGTGTGACGGTGTAGATGCACTCACCAGAGCCACAAGGTCTCGGGGACCAATAAAGCCTTTTGTTACACCAATATGATTAGATGTAGTGGTCAGATATTTTTGTATTAGTATTAGTCCACCAATAGAACAATTGTACCCAGAAAAATGGCAGCAACCAGACTTCCTGATGATGCCTAATCAGTAAAATGCATAGAGGTCAAGTTGCTGTCTGTTGCCAAGGATAACCAGTGAGGTCACATCCGGTCTTGGTGGAACGTACCCTGGGCTCCAGTGGGTGATGGTGGGGTGACCAGTTCCCTGTAGCGGGATCTTTGAATGTCAGCATAAATTGTACAGGCTGATCGAGCTGGTGCCAGTCTGGGCATTTTTTTATGTAAGCACATATTACATACTGATAGTTTTAGGAATTCATTTTATTAAACTGTATTGCATGATCATCCTATCATTTTTATAAAAAAAAATTCCACTGGGTGTTAGCCATTTGATGGAAAAATAATACCATCGGAGAAGTGTTTGGATGTAGTTTGAAGAAAATCTGACCACTACATCTAATTATATTGGTGTACCAAACGACTTTATTGGTCCTTGAGAACTGGTTTGTTGGGGAGATGAGCAATATACTGTACATCCTTTCAAGATTTTCTCATACACAGTATGGTGGATGGGTTCCTAAAGTCATGTCAGACTCGGAGATCTTACAACAAGCTGGGAAGTCGGTTCAAATAAAAATAAAATACATTGGGTCCAGTGGCAGCTGGTTTGCAATTTGGGGGTGGGGGTGGGGGGGTGCGTGACATACAATCCACCTGCCAACCACCTCCGGTCGGTCGATACCCCATCTGTCCGTCCGTCCATCTGTTCGCCTACCCACCAGCCCTGGACTTACCCCATCTGGGTTGCGGGCAGCTTCTGATCCTTTCTGCGTATCCTCCTTCTCAGGGGCTTCAAGGTGGCCTCCCCTGCATCTCCTCCTCCTCTGAAGCTTCCAATACGATTTCTTTCCCTCTAGGTCAATTGTGTCTCAGGACCCGTTTCCTGATTGGCAGAGAGGAGAATCAGATAGACAATAGCGAATATTAATTTGCTATTGTTACACACCGTGCCCCCCCTTTTTGAAGCCAAGTAGAACATCCAGCTCTAATCATGTGCTTTGGAAAAACAACATTGGAATCCAGGCATTCGGCGCCCTACATGTACAGTGCCTTGAAAAAGTATTCATACCCCTTGAACTTTTATACATTGTGTCATGTTACAACCAAAAACGTAAATTGATTTTAGGTGATAGACCAACACAAAGTGGCACATAATTTTGCAGTGGAAGGAAAGTGAGAAATGTTTTTTACATTTTTTTACAAATAAATATTTGAAAAGTGTGGGGTGCATTTGTGTTCGGTCCCCTTTAAGCCCCATACATACTATTAGATTTTCTGCAGATATTTGTCTTCAGATTTACAAAAAACATGTAGTGCAAGGGCCTGCCTGATTGCATACAAATTTAAACTCTTAAAGCGGGAGTTCACCCATTTAAAAAAAAAAAAAAAATCTCCCCTTAGCTTCCTGCTCGTTCGGTCTAGGGGAATCGGCTATTTATATTAAAATATGTGCAGTACTTACCCGTTTTCGAGCTGCATCTTCTTCCGTCGCTTCCGGGTATGGTCTTCGGGAGCGGGCGTTCCTTCTTGATTGACAGTCTTCCGAGAGGCTTCCGACGGTCGCATCCATCGCGTCACTCGTAGCCGAAAGAAGCCGAACGTCGGTGCGGCTCTATACTGCGCCTGCGCACCGACGTTCGGCTTCTTTCGGAAAATCGTGACGCGATGGATGCGACCGTCGGAAGCCTCTCGGAAACCTGTCAATCAAGAAGGAACGCCCATTCCCGAAGCCCATACCCGGAAGCGACGGAGAGGATGCATCTCGTAAACGGGTAAGTACTGCACATATTTTAAAATAAATAGCCGATTCCCCTAGTAATAACGAGCAGGAATCTAAGGGGGAAAAGTGCCCTCTAAGGGTGAACCCCCGCTTTAAGGTTTGACCTTGTATTATATGGTTTTGGTAAAACTGAAGACAAAAATCTGCAGAAAATCTAATAGTGTGTATGGGGTCTAAATCCAACTAAAATCTAGTGAAACCAATTGCCTTCAGACGTCGTAAATATAATTCACCTGTAAATATAGTTCACCTGTGTGCAATTTAGTCTCATAAATACAGCTGACAGCTGTTCTGTTAAAGCCTTCAGAGGTTTGTTAGAGAACCTTCGTGAACAAACAGCACCATGAAGGCCAAGGAACACATCAGACAGGTCAGGGATAAAGTTGTGGAGAAGTTTAAAGCAAGGTTAGGTTATAAAAAAATATCCCAAATTTTGAACATCTCACAGAGCACTGTTCAATACATTATCCAAAAATGGAAAGAGTATGGCACAACTACCAAGACATTGCCGTCCACCTAAATTGACAGGCTGGGCAAGGAGAGCATCAGAGAAACATCCAAGAGGCCCATGGTAGCTCTGGAGGAGCTGCAGAGATCCACAGCTCGCATACACACGATCAGGCTTTTGCCCGGCCAAATGCACATCGGAATTTCGACTGAATTCCATCGGAGTAAAGTAAAACATGTTTTATATTTAAACTCTGATGGAATTCATCGGAATTTTCGATGGAATTTCTCCGATGGGGCATACACACGGTCGGAATTTCTGATGGAAAAAGTCAGTCAGTCCGATCGTGTGCACGCGGCATTAATCTTCTGGCCTTTATGGAAGAGTGGCAAGAATAATGCCATTGTTGAAAGAAATTCATAAGAAGTCTCATTTGCAGTTTTCGAAAAGCTATGTGGGGGACACAGCAAACACATGGAAGAAATTGCTCTGGTCAGATGAGACCTGTAACGAGACCCTTACTCGCTCGATTCCACTCTCCCGACACTCCTCTGCTACTATTGGATCAGATTGCAGATCGCAACATCTGATGGTTTGGCCATCTAATGCTCCGGGATTCGAACTACAGCTATGTGCTGTTCGAAATCCATTTTTGTTAGCTCAGAATAAACACCAGGCAGGCTGTATGTAAGTTCAAACAGACGACTCTTTTATTGGATGCACACACACTTTTATACAGCAGTTTGAACCCCCTGCCCCCAACAACTACTTTCCTATTGGTCAATTGTAAAGTACATTGTAGTTCTCAATTAGGTCCTCTTAGCCATGCAAATGAGGACTTGAAACAGGGTCAGCAGGGATTGGTCCGATTAGCTTGAATAGGAGGACTGAAATGTGTAACGAGACAGAAGTCACAGGGGCTATCAAAGTACACAAACAGCCAGACACAGAACAATGCTTTTCCTCCAGACCATGGAGCCATCTGGAGGGGGGCGTTAGCCTTAAGACAGGGCAGAAGACCCCCCACTGTGTAACAGATTTCAAGGAGATACACTTCAGCATTCCAAGGTCCATGACAAGACCAAAATTTACCTTTTTGGCCTAAAAGTAAAACGCTATGTGGGGTGGGAAACAAAACACTGTACATCACCCTGAAACACCAACCTCATTGTGAAACATGGTGGTGGAATTTCTTAAGCAGGGACAGGGAATCTGGCCACAGTTGATGGGAGGATGGATGGAGCCAAATAAAGGGCAATCTTAGAAAAAAACCTGTTAGAGTCTGCAAAAGACTTGAGACTGGGGTGGAGGTTCACCTTCCAGCAGGACAACAACCCTAAACATACAGCCAGAGCTACAATATAATGGTTTAGATAAAAGCTTATCCGTGTGTTAGAATGGCCCAGTCAAAGTCTAGACCTAAATCCAATTGAGAATTGGTGGCAAGGCTTGAAAGTGCTGTTCAGACACTCTCCATCCAATCTGACAGAGCATGAGCTATTTTGCAAAGAATAGGCAAAAATGTCACTCCCTAGATGTGCAAAGCTGATAGAGACATACCCAAAAAGACTTGCAGCTGTAATTGCAGCAAAAGGTGGTTCCACAAAGTATTGACTATTGTGGGCTGAATAAAAATACACACCACACTTTTCACATATTTATTTGTAAACATTTTGGAAAATCATTTATCATTTTCCTTCCACTTCACAATTATGTGCCACTTTGTGTTGGTCTATCACATAAGATTCCAATTAAATTAATTTACGTGTTTGGATGTAGCATGACAAAATGTGGAAAATTTCAAGAGGTATGAATACTTTTTCAAGGCATTGTAGATTAGGGGCCGGGCACATGGATTAGGGGGGCAGTGCCCCATATGGAACAGCTGCCACTGATTAGGTCTCTCTCTCTGTCGTTGACCTTTTCTCTGTAAAGAATAAACCGACATCCTTGCTGCACATTCAGCACCTCTGTCTGTCAGTCAAATTGGAGAATAAGGGCTCTTTCACACGGAGCGGACCGTTTCCGGGTCCGCTCCGTGTGTCTCCGTCAGCTCAGCGGGGGTCCCCGCTCAGCTGTCGGCGGATAGGGCGGTCCCCGCACACAGTGCAGGGACCGCCCTGTCTCTGCTTCGCTCTGCCCTATGGGGAACCTGATGCAGACGTCTGTCCGTCTGCATCAGTTCCGCTCCGCCAAACTTAAGAAAAATAGGGTTTCTTCCGTTCGGAAAAGCGGATCCCGACTGACGCGGACGCTAGCGAATGCTCCATCCGCTAACGGACGCGTTCCCATAGGGATTCATTACAAGTCCGTTAACGGACTTGTAATGAGCGGACGAACGGTCCGCTAGTGTGAAAGGACCCTAACAATGCTTTGTGTGCTAATGGTGCAACATTCTAATTCTATTATTGCCTGATGTGCTCGGTGGTGGGCCTATTTCATTATTTGGAATAAGCTTTGTCTGTTTGCTTCCATACAGGATTGGTGTAGGTTGCCCTGTACTTCTTGAGGACCCAGTCCTAAATGGTATAGCAAAGAGGATCGGACGGACCCCGGCTCAGGTGGCGCTTCGTTATCTCCTGCAGAGAGGGATTGTCGTTCTTGCAAAAAGCTTCACTGAACACAGAATCAAAGCGAACCTGCAGGTACAAACTATGCCACAACTTTTTTTAAGTTTTGGATAAAAATAGGGAATGGATAAAGCTAAAGTTTAATCAGCTTATATTTTGCCTTCCCTGGTATTCCCATCCTCTTTAACATGCTAATGACATTTTTAAATAAAATCATTCTGTTTTCATGTCATACCTTCTTTTACACCCAGTGATGTTTCACTGAGATTCTATTCATCTCTATGCTATGCAGGCAGATCATGGGTGCTGGCAGGGTGCTGTGCATACTACATAGTATCTTGCAGTCAGCTTCAGTATTGCTCTCAACCTTAAAGTGGAGGTTCACCCAAAAACTTAGGGCCAGATTCAGGTACATTTACGTTGCTCCGCGGCAGCGTAACATATCTGATTTACGTTACACCTCCTCAGGTTTACAGCGTAAGTGCCTGATTCACAAAGCTCTTACCTGTAAACTTGCGGCGGTGTAACGTAAATGCGCCCGGCGCATGCCCGCCTAATTCAAATGGGGCGGGCACCATTTAAATTAGGCACGTTCCCGCGCCGAACGTACTGCGCATGCTCCATCGGGTAAATTACCCGACGTGCATTGCGCTAAATGACGTCGCACAGACGTCATTTGTTTAGACGTTAACGTAAATGGCGTACAGCGCCATTCACGGACGACTTACGCAAACGACGTGTTATTTTAAATTTCGACGCGGGAACGATGGCCATACTTAACATTGCTTAGGACACCTAGGAGGTAGCCCTAATTTTACGACGCGTATCTCGACGGAAACAACGTAAATTTAGATCGACGGGCAGCGCGGACGTTCGTGAATCGCCGTAACTAGTCATTTGCATATTCTACGCCGACCGCAATGGCCTCGCCACCTAGCGGCCGGCCTAGAATTGCATCCTAAGATCCGGCAGTGTAAGATGCAAGAATCATGAATCATCCGCATCTATGAATCATTTGCATAGTTAGGACGGGCGGATCACAGAGATACGACGGCGTATCAGGAGATACGCCGTCGTATCTCTTTTGTGAATCTGGCCCTTAATTTTTAACATTAGATTGAGGCTCATTTTGTCAAGGGGAATTGGGTGTTTTTTTTTTAATCGAAGCTGTACTTACCGTTTTAGAGAGAGATCTTCTCCGCCGCTTCCGGGTATGGGCTGCGGGACTGGGCATTCCTATTTGATTGACAGGCTTCCGACAGGCTTCCGACGGTTGCATACATCGCGTCACGATTTTCCGAAAGTAGCCGAACGTCGGTGCGCAGGCGCGGTATAGAGCCGCACCGACGTTCTGCTTCTTTCGGCTTCCTCAGTTTAGGCCGATACGTATTCTTCTACCTATTTTTGGTAAAAATCTCAAGAAGCGTTTATCGGTTGGTTTGCGCAAAATTTATAGCGTATACAAAATAGGGGATAGTTTTATTGCATTTTTATAAAATAAAACTACTAATGGCGGCGATCAGCGATTTTTTTCGTGACTGCGACATTATGGCGGACACTTCGAACAATTTTGACACATTTTTGGGACCATTGTCATTTTCACAGCAAAAAATGCATTTAAAATGCATTGTTTTCTGTGAAAATGACAATTGCAGTTTGGGAGTTAACCAAAGGGGGCGCTGATGGGGTTATGTGTGACCTGAAGTGTGTTTACAACTGTAGGTGTGATGTCATCAATGTGTGACGTCACGATGACGCCGCCACAGTGAAGAACGGTGAAGCTGTGTTTACACAAAGCTCTCCCCGTTCTTCAGCTCCGGGGACCGATCGCGGGACTCTTTTTTTATTATTTTTTTATAAATGTTTATTTTTTTTATTTTTGTTTATATATATATATATATATATATATATATATATATATATATATATATATATATATATATATATATATTTTTTTTTATTATTATTAAAGGGCCCAGAGGTCCCCAGGGCCCTGGATGGCAACCCTCTTTTTTTAT
The DNA here is from genome assembly GCF_905171775.1 of Rana temporaria. Taxonomy (NCBI): domain Eukaryota; kingdom Metazoa; phylum Chordata; class Amphibia; order Anura; family Ranidae; genus Rana; species Rana temporaria. The sequence goes on along the minus strand of NC_053491.1, from coordinate 378,507,985 downwards.
TTTTTATAAATGTTTATTTTATTTTTTATATATATTTTTTAATTTTTTTTTTTTTTTAAAGGGCTAAGAGGTTTCTTTTTTTTTTATTTATTAAAGGGACCAGAGGTCCCGGATGGCAACCCCCCTTTTTTCGTAATTTCTTTTTATAAAAAAATAAAATAATTTGTGTGTATGTATATATATATGTGTATATATATATATATATATATATATATATATATATATATATATATACATATATATATATATACCGTATATACACACACATATATATATATATATATATATATATATATATATATATATATATTTATTTAATTTTTTTTAATAAAGGGCCCAGAGGTCCCCAGGGCTCCAGATGGCAACTCCCCTTTTTATTAAAGGACCCAGAGGGCTACCCCCCTTTTTTTTTATATATATTTTTCTTTATTTCTTCTTTTTTTTGTAAAGGGCACCCCCCGCTTCTTAATTCGTGGCAGCCCCGCTTCTCAATTTCAGGCGGCAGCACCCCCCCCCCCCCCGGTTCTCTGCTCCTGGAGGGGAGGGCCCATGCCTGAAGCTGTGTAAGGGGCCCCATAATTTCTGATGGCGGCCCTGGCTGCCTGGTTCCAAGAATAAAATGCCCTATTTTGTAGACGCTTTAACTTTTGCGCAAACCAATCAATATGCGCCTATTGTGATTTTCAATGATGGGAGAATTGTGCGAGAAATGTAATAGAAAAAGGAATGCACATGTGAAATTAAAGAAAACTCCTGGAAAGAAAAGAAGATTCTCGGCCACGAAAAAATTTGAGGTGAAATTGAAGGCTTGGTTGGCCGAATTTTGAAAATCAACGGTGGCGTCATCGGATCACCAAAAAAACAAAATTTGTTTGAAATTCGACCGTGTATGGCCTGCTTTAGGGGTGGATTTACTAAACCCCAATAGACTGTGCACTTTGTAAAGTGCAGTTGCTCCAGATCTTAGTAAATGAGGTAAAGCATCACTTTGCAAAGAATACAAAATCACATGCAAGGAAAAAAATTTTTTTTGCTTGCACGTGATTGGATGATGGAAGCCAGCAGAGGTTCTGCTCATTTACTAAACTCTGGAGCAACTGCTCTTGCAATGTGCAACTGCGCTTTGCAAAGTGCCCAGTCTATTTGCCTTTGGTAAATCAACCTCTTACTCTTAGCTTTGGTTGTGATTCACATATATATTGATGTAATATTTCAATAAACATTTATTATGTTTAAAAAAATATATATAAATATATATAATATTCAAAATATGACTCACTGGAAAAAAAGAAACAATGTCATAATTTCTGATTAAAGGGATTGCAAAGTCAGAATTTTTTTTTTTATAGTACTGCATTGTTTGCATTAAGATAAAAAGCCTTCTGTGTGCAGCAGTCACCCTCAGCCTCCCCAATACTTACCTGAGTCCCATCTCTATCCAGTGATGTTGAAGGCTTGTCTCGGCTGCCCGGGACTCCCCTCCTAATTGGCTGAGACAGCAGCGTGGCACCAATGGCTCCCGCTGCTGTCAGTCAGTCAGACAATCAGGAGAGAAAGAGGGCGGGGCTCCATGTCTGAATGGACATGGGGAGCTGTGACTCAGCTCGGGTGCTCCCATAGCAAGTTGCTTACTGTGGGGACACTCATCAGGAGGGAGGGGCCAGGAGACCTGAAAAGGAGAAGAGAGCATGTAAGTATAACCAAGACTTTACAATCACTTAAAGCGGAGGTTCACCCTAAAAAAATGATATACCATCCCATCCAGCATACTTGCGTCAGCTACAGTATGCTGGTTTTTTTTTCGCTGTACTTACCGTTTAATCGTTCATTTTCTTTTCTTCTTCCCGCGGGGAATAGGCGTTCCTATGAAGGCGCGTAGATGATTGACGTGCGGCTAAGGCGCGTCACGCTTTCCGAAAATAGCCGACCTAGGACTCAGTCAGCTCCTAGTCTGTGCGCAGGCGCCGTGAAGAGCCGAGTCCTAGTCCGGCTATTTTCGGAAAGCGTGACGCGCTTTAGCCGCAAGTCAATCACCTTTAGCGAAAAAAATAAAATAATACAGCATACTGTAGCTGACGCAAGTATGCTGGATGGGATGGTATATCATTTTTTTAGGGTGAACCTCCGCTTTAAGTGTATCAAAAGCATAGAACAACATATTGTATATTACATCTTACAAGTCATTGGGTATAGTGGGTGAAATTGTTTTTTCTTTTTTTTCAGCTGGTGATCATTGCACTGTATCTATGGAGAATACGTTTTGTCACTCTAGGGCAGGACTATAGAACACCTCCTCCTCTCTGCAACTCTATAACATAGGAGATAGGCACTTTGTAATCATCAGAGATAGCCGGGTTCAGTGCTAACAGAGACTAGGAAGTTATCAGCTCACAACATTTCTGCCATCAACTGGTATTTTTTTACACTTCTAGCACAGATATATCAAAATGCGTTCAGCTGTGTATTTAACAGACCCAAGAGGAACAAATAAAGGAAGTTCATTGTCCGGGTTTGCATACATTTCAGTACAAACTTTGTGTATACAAGAACTGGCTGATCCGCCCTTATTCAGTAAGAAAGAGCAAGTAAACGACCACACATTTATAACAATTATTTTCTCCTGCAGGTATTTGACTTCCAACTGGAGGAGAAGGACATGAATTCTCTTTACGCCCTGAATAAAAATATGCGTTATGATAACATGCCTATGTGAGTATAACACCACTGATTGTATTGTCATGTTTTGGGAGATTTTTTTCTTTTCTGCCAGCGCATCGCCTCAGTGTGAAAGCCCTCGGGCTTTCACATTGAGAAGGATGGGGCAGGAGTTTTTCAGGTGGCATAGCAGCAGCAGAAAGGACCCCCGGGGTGGTCATGGGGCGTCTCATAGCAGTAGAGGCCTTTCGAAATTCCGGACATCTTTCCGGCAGTGATCCGTCTCTTTAGAAGAAAATGGTGGTTCTGTCCATTTTGGCGTGCTAGTGGGCGTTCCTCCCCTCGTTTGGCGCGAAACTCTTTGCACGTTGCACGCAGGGGAGGGTGGCTCCGCCCACTTGAAAGAACTTTCCCGGACACGTTGCAGGCGCATGCTAGGCCGCACGTACGCCCAAGCTTAGTGATGTGAGGTTAACCCCCTCGTTGCCGGACAGTTCAAAGTACACAACACCGGACACTCTTCGCTATTTAGTAAATAATCTCACTTTATGGTTGCCAATGGTAACGGCCGAATCCCGGACGAGCCCCCATGTGTAGCGCTAACCCCCGAAGGATACGCTGTTTGATTTGGGATCGGCCAATTTAAGTTACCCTGGCGTTGTCTAAGGGTGCAATTATAGAGACAAACAGTGAGCGAAGGTCCAGACAATGAATAAAGGGTTTTTCCAATGCTTTATTTTCCAGGCCAACACGGCCAACATCAACATCAATTGGGAAGGACAAAGTTCATGAATAGATAGAGAAGAAGAACCTTGCAGTATCAGGCCTGGATATTAGATAGAGCAGTCAGTACTGCTCTGCATAGTACCAATTTGTAACTCGTCGCCACTCCAACTGAGTGAGTAAAGTCCCTTGTTTACAGGCCTGGCACTCTCAGGCCCCGTACAGACGAGCGGACAGTCCGATGAAAACGGTCCGCCGGACCGTTTTCATCAGACATGTCTGCTCAGAGATTTCTGTCTGATGGTTGTACACACCATCAAACAGAAATCCGCGCGGACAGGATACAGGGTGATGTGGCCGCGCTGATGACGCGGCGACGTGCGCGACCCTGGAAGGTCAATGCTTCCACGCATGCGTCGAATCACTTTGACGCATGCGAGGGCTTTCGGCCGAGCGGACATGTCCGGTGAGTCGTACAGACGACCGAACATGTCCGACGGACAGGTTTTCAGCGGACATGTTTCTTAGCATGCTAAGAAATTTTTGTCCGCTGGAAAACGGTCGGCTGGACAAATGTCCGCTGGAAAACTGTCCCATAGACCAGTTTCAGCGGACATGTTCGGTCGTGTGTACGAGGCCCGGCTCGAGCCTCTGCCACAGGCCAATTACAATAACTGAGCTAGATAGGTAGATGGAGCGAATCCTCCCAGTACATTTCTGCATTGGTCACCAGATGACAGCAAACATACCTGTCAGTACTCTGGTCACCGGATCCCCAATTGGTTTGTTCAGGCTCTGTTGGACGACCTGCCTTCGGGTCCCCCTCAAACCGACTCCCCAATCGAACAGCACACAGCCTGGGATCCTTTCAGTGGGAAGTCGCTGGGGTCCCATGGTACCTCCGGGTGAGGTCCTAAGTAGTCTGCAATTATGGCCAGGTGGGCCACGCCGGCGGGGTCCATGGATGTGCGCACCCTGAAGGTGGATGCCGCACCTGGAACCGGGACCCCGCGAAGATTTTAGAACACATGACACCTGTCACAGATATACTCCTCTGCAGCACGCCCCGCGAGGGAAAAAGCTCCTCTGATTGGCTGCAGGAGAAACTTACTCTGCCAGAACCCCTCTGGCGCCAACTGCCGGCCAGGGATGATATTGCATCCCTGGACCACAGACTGACCCAGTGGACATTTCTGGAATGACAGAGGTCCCAGAATTTGAACAAATAGTGAATGGGAGCAAGGTAACTCTCCCATTCCCCACTAACTTTAGCGTAGTGCCCATACTGAAAGTAAGGGGGCGCTACATTTATTTTCCTCTTATGATCATGGCAGTAACACCTCCCGTCTCAGGGTGAAACCTCTTACTCACTGTATATTTTCAATGGATGAGCTGCATTGTCACCCTAGGACAGGACTGCAGAACACCTTCCTCTCTATAACACAGGGGTGGGGAATTCTGTTTGTCCTCAGGGAGGACTCAGAACAATGTAACTGATAACAGTCAGCAGAGGCAGAGAGCACTGGAAGTTAACAGGTCATAAGATTTCTTGCATGCTCAATAGGTATTTTTTACCCTTTTATTAAACAGATATAACAAAATGCTTTCATGGAATATTTAACAGACCAAAATATTCACAGTTAAGGTTTTCATTCATTAGATACAAATTTAATAGAAAATTATGAAATAAACAACTAGTTAACAGTATGATTGTGTTTTGTTCTTGTAGGTGGGAGGACCATCCAAAATATCCTTTTCATGATGAATATTAATCATGGATGGACTGCTACACACACCGTATGCTTTTATATTTGTAGCCATTCCCTGTTTTGTGTGACCGGTTTTAGAAATTAAGAATAACTAGTACCAAAACTTAGTAATGAGTATGTATGTAGATAGGTACGCTGGATAGTTTTTTGCATGGAAAAGGGTATATATGTCAGCAACTAAACATTGTATCTGGTGCATCTGTCCCACAACAAGTAAGCAGCTCAGCATAGCTGAGTGCACAAGAGCTACTGATCTTCATAGTTTTTTCTAGATTAGTGACCCGGAGTCCCGCTTCACACGTATGCGATGCAGGAACCAGCGCAATTCCAGTGCAGGTTCACATGTCACTCTCCAGTGCAGGTTCACATTTCACTCGCCGGCGGTTCACACTGACATCTACAAACTGCTGTGGGTGTCAATGTGAAGGTAATGACACGGATCGGTTCGCAGATCCCAGTGTGAACTGTCAAATGGTGCAGGAATTGGATAGCATAGTGAACACCCATGCGTTCCGGTTCCAGTGCAAACTTAAAAAAGGGTCCTGCACGATTTTGGTGTGAATGCAATGCGATTTGCACTATACAGTTTGTATGGCTGAATTTCCATCACACAAATATCGCATGTGATCTGCACAGCAATGTGGACAAGTGTGAACCCAGCCAGAAGCTACTGAAACAGGAGGACTGCTATGATAGCTAGGCATATACACATCCACTAGACGGTCAAGAATATCAGGCTCCATGTTTCACTCAGCACATAATTTAAAGTAAATGTAAACCCAGTCACGAAAACCTCATATAATCTTTAACTTATTAAAAACAAAAAATAAATTCACAGCTTTTAATAAAATACCTGGTCATTCTGTCGCAAAGGTCCTTGTTCAGACACTTCCTCTTATGGGGTGACAAATGCACCCTAATTATCCTGCATTTTAATCTTGTCACATGCTCCGCTGGTGGAGAGACAATGAGCAACTGTGCTGACACACATTGGGCAGTCGTGGTCCACTGTTGCCACCAACATGAAGTCAGTCCAGAGTAATGGCATTCAGCCAGTGCTGGTGCATGTAGTCAGGAAATGCCTAAAAGAGGTTGTAGGAGATCAGCTGCACTAACATGCCAGATGTGAAAGACTGATAGATCGTGCGGCAAAAATGAGCAACTGATACACATCAGCAATGATAACATGGCACTGTACAATAAAACATGGACAAGGTGGTTCTTCAAAGGAACTATACACAAATTATGAGCTCCATGTCAACCTCCGCTCCTCCCACATGAGTAGAAAATCTAGGCCTGAAGTTCTTCACCCATTTTTACAAATGCCAATGTTTATTCTTATCTACTGGACCAATAAGCATATTACCCCAAGCCCTAAAGAAGCTCCATGTGAGACCTTTCTGGATATTCTGCTTTATCCTACTCTTGTCTGTCCCCCATTCCCCACACATTCCCCGGCGCACCTAAATCCCCACCTTTTCTTCCACCATTAACTCCTAAATTATCCCACACAGAAAACTACAATCCTCGTGTTCATCATGCTCAGATTAGCGTGACCACCCTTAGTCTGCCTATAAAGTGGTGCATGTGTACCATGTATAGAACATGCTGCAGCAAAAATGAAATTTCTAAAGAAAAAAAAAAACACAAGTCAAATCACATTTAAATCGACTCACGGTTGCAATTGCATGTGTAACGGTCACCACCGTTTACGACCTTCCATCCCATCCAAGACATCTTATCGACACTCCAACCAACAGGACCCGATCCATAAGAATTCCCCCCAGACACGAGACACAGCTCTGTGCTTCTGGTTTCAAATGTAATGATACTTTAATGGTTTCTTCTCAGCTTTTTATACAGTACAAGGCATTAAAGCAACAATGAGATCTCCACCCCCCTAATCACACACTAAGGCTAATTACTAAACATTCCTTAATTAATAACAACAAAACACCTTCACCCACTGAGTTCCCTAGGCAGACGTTTCGTCTCCGCATACAGCTTGACACCTATTCACACCTCTGAGCATCAACAGGCTGTAGACAGTGTTATCACACATAAACCGTATTTAGCATGCATAATTAGAGTTCTGGGAGCAGACCTGGGTTAACACCTTTACACAAGGACAATGGAATGTCTTCCAGGAGCCCTGACTCAATTAGCATGTCACTAGTCAGGGCTAAGCATAGAAATTAGTCATAGAATATTCTTTGCAGGCATTAAGGGATATACTGTAAATCACTGTCCACGCCAAAACAATCCAACATATGTACCCCATCTCCTGGCTCAATCTGTGCCCAAAAGTCACTCCTGTTACATGGCTCCCCCCTTGTGGAACACTCCGGCAGACCCGGCTTGATCCTTTTCGGGTCAACTTGGGGATGTCCGGAACTAGGAGGCCGGGATGACGTCTGTTTGCCAGGATAAACCATCAGTATTGCCATTTGGCTTACCAGGTTGGTAGCTGATGGTGAAGGTGAATAATGGAATTCAGTCACTTGCTTTGCTCTCTCAATGGCTCCCAAAATCTGTTGCTGATTCTCTTGGGACAGATAAGGCACCATCTGGATGCAAATCCCATTTAATCTTTTGACAATTTTGGCCTGTTTGTGCATTTCAATGTTCAAGCCACGGGACATCTCATAATACATGACATAGTGTCGTTGCATCTCTGATTTCTCACTGGCCAACTTGTCACATTCCCATTTTAGACTGTGATATTGTGCCGGATCTACAGTACATGTCGGGGAAGGTAGTCTTACCCGGGTCTCAGCAGCAAGCGAGTTGGTTCCAGCAACGCGGGTTGGGGCACAGGTAGTCACTGTGTGGGCTTCAGCGGGACACATGGGGGCATACGCAGAAACAAGGGGGGCCAAATCATTCCCCAGTAGTACATCTGCTGGCAAATCCTTCATCACCCCCACATTCACATGTCCCGATCCAACCCCCCAATCCAGGTGAACCCGGGCAACGGGTAGCCGGAAGACGGTGCCTCCCGCTACTCTTACGGCTACGGTGTCTCCGGTGTGCTGGCTCTCTGGGATGAGTTTCTTCTGTAGCAGGGTCATCGTGGCCCCAGAATCGCGTAGTCCATTGGCTACCTTTCCATTGACCCAGACAGTCTGCCTGTGTTGCTGCCTGTTGTCCTGGTTAGCTGCTTGTATCGGATCTGCCTCGTGCAGAACGCCCCAATGTTCTTCCTCCTCAACGCAGTGGGCCGCAGGCATGGATGTGCGGGGGTTCCCCCTTTCTGGCTGTCTCCATGACTGTGACTGCCTGTGTGGATTCAATGGACAGTCTAGCTTTCTGTGTCCTAGCTGTTTACACCCAAAACACCTGATGGACTGTGAGTAGTCCTGGGAGTTGAACCTAGGCTTCTGAGGATAAGTGGCCGCTGGAGGTGGTGTTGTAGGACGGTCCGACTGGGGTTTGTAGGCAATAGCCGGTGGGGGTGCCGCTGATCGATAATCCACCCGAGCTGTGGTCTTGACCACAGAGTTGTCCAGTTTGCAGGCGTCTGTGTATTCGTCCGCCAGGCGAGCTGCTTCAGACAAGGAGAAAGGGTTTCTGTCCCGGACCCACTCTCTGACTTCCCGGGACAGTTTGTCAAAGAAGTGCTCCAGCAGGAACACCTGCAGCACCTCTTCCCACGGATTCTGCTTGGCATCCATCGACCCAGTGGGATGCTGTGCGGTGTAGGCGGCATGCCCACTCGGTATATGAGTCTCCAGTCTGCTTGCTTGTCTCTCGGAACCGCCTCCGGTATGCCTCCGGTGTGACGGCATACCTGGCCAAAAGTGCTTCTTTTACCAGTCCATAGTTCATAATATCCTTGTCTGGGATGGCCCTGAACGCTTCACTGGCCCGGCCGGACAATTTCCCAGACAAAATGGTAACCCATTCCTCTGTGGGCACCCGGTGTAGGGCACATTGCCGTTCAAAATCAGCAAGGTACCCATCAATCTCCCCTTCAGTTTCAATGAAGTTCTTAAAAGCAGAAAAATGTATCTTTCTCCTTTCAGTTGGTGCTGCAGTGACTTCTGATCTCCAGTGGAGGGTTAGGACCATAGTGTGCCAGTCTTAGTTTGACAGCCCGATCAAAGCTTGCCTCCTCCGGGGTCCTGTCCGTTATGCTGGGCCTTTCCGTTAAGTTGGGTCTTTCCGCTCCATCCATTTGGACAAGTTCTGTGATCACGTCCATCTTCTTATGGTTGCTGGCCGGTCTGCCCCGGTTTTCCAGTAGTCCTTGTAGCTGTCCTTTAAGCAATGGAATTATCCCGCTGCTAGCCACCACTGTAACGGTCACCACCGTTTACGACCTTCCATCCCATCCAAGACAGCTTATCGACACTCCAACCAACAGGACCCGATCCATAAGAATTCCCCCCAGACACGAGACACAGCTCTGTGCTTCTGGTTTCAAATGTAATGAGCATCAACAGGCTGTAGACAGTGTTATCACACATAAACCGTATTTAGCATGCATAATTAGAGTTCTGGGAGCAGACCTGGGTTAACGCCTTTACACAAGGACAATGGAATGTCTTCCAGAAGCCCTGACTCAATTAGCATGTCACTAGTCAGGGCTAAGCATAGAAATGAGTCATAGAATATACTTTGCAGGCATTAAGGGATATACTGTAAATCACTGTCCACGCCAAAACAATCCAACATGTGTACCCCATCTCCTGGCTCAATCTGTGCCCAAAAGTCACTCCTGTTACAGCATGCATCCGGCTATTGAAAAAAAAAAGCACAAAAAACATATTACCCCCTCCCCCTAGTCCATACCAGACCCCTCAGGCTCTGCCCCCCCCCCACCCCAAAGCAACTTGACCCCATCCAACCCTGACTGGTGGTTGTGTTGGCATGCAGGTAGGGGAATTATCAGAATCTGGAAGCCCCCAAAGGGTCTGGAATGGACCCCGTTTTTTTTTTTTTATTGGCAGATTTTTTTTTCTATTCAGCTCTCAGCGGGGAAGCCTATTGACAGCTGATGACGCATCAGTTGTTAAGAATGCCGGCTTCCCAGCCCTGCTCCTTAACAACCAGCTTTTACTGCACCCTGGTTGGGCGCAGTGCATTGCAGGGCATTTGGCGGGGTGAACACCCTGGGCTGGGAAACAGACAGTTTCCATTGTCGGCTCATCTGGTGGCTGTGTCAGTTTCATTCCGGGACACTGTATTGTCCTGGAATGAAGGTGCCCGGGATCCCGCAAAATGCGGGACTGTCCCGGGAAATCCGGGACACGTGAGCACCCTAGCTCAGATCCACTCCCTGCCTGCCTCATGATTCCCTTTTTCCATATTACATTCTTTCACAGCTTGAGCACCCATACACTACCACCAGAAAAATACTTCTATGGAGCTTCTTATCAATAGCCATATATGTTTGTTGTCCTCAGGCATGCAAGACAAGCAATTGTACACAGCTACCTATGTTATCCTAAACTTGGCCATATATGGATCAAAAGTCGGCCGATTCAGCAAGGACCGGATGAATTTAGATTTATCTATGGCCATTCCCACTCAACAGACGTTGGTCCAATGATCGACTCTCCTGAATGGGACTGTTAGAAAACTTTCATTTGATTTTTCTCTGCAGCCTATCGACTGCAGCACTGGTTAGAGTATAACAAGTGAGGTGGATAGAGAAATTCTCTCTCCCCCTGTGCTATTGTATCCTGGCAGCAGTGAGAATGCCTCCATCCACCTCGCTTGTGTGATTGGTGGAATCTGTTTGTTTGCTTTTTCAGCCCACCAGCAGATCAAAAAAAAAGATGTGTGTATGGCCAGCCTTAGGAACATTGGGCCAGATTCACAAAAGAGATACGACAGCGTATCTCCTGATACGCCGTCGTATCTCTGTGATCCGCCCGTCCTAACTATGCGGCTGATTCATAGAATTAGTTACGCATAGATAACCCTAAGATCCGACAGGTGTAATTGACTTACACCGTCGGATCTTAGGATGCAATTCTAGGCCGGCCGCTAGGTGGCGATTCCATTGCGGTCGGCGTAGAATATGCAAATGACTACTTACGGCGATCCACAAAGATACGCGCGTTCGTTGCAATCTCTTACGTCGTCGCTAGTCGTTTTTTCCCGTCGCAAAGTTAGGCCTGCTTTAACATGTCTTATCTTTAGAACAGCCATGTTAAAGTATGGCCGTCGTTCCCGCGTCGAATTTCAATTTTTTTTTTTTGCGTAAGACGTCCGGGAATACGAAACGCCATAACGCACGTCGCCGTTCAAAAAAAACGTTGGGGCGCCGTAATTTTGCGCAAAGCACGTCGGGAAATTTCCTAACGGAGCATGCGCAGAACGTTTGGCGCGGGAACGCGCCTAATTTAAATGGTACCCGCCCCATTTGAATTAGGCGGGCTTGCACCGAGCAGATTTACGTTACACCGCCGCAAGTTTACAGGTAAGAGCTTTGTGAATCAGGCACTTATGCTGTAAACCTGCGGCGGTGTAACGTAAATGGGATACGTTACGCCGCCGCAGCGTAACGTAATTCTCTCTGAATCTGGCCCATAGTTTCTCTTATATATGTTGTAATTTTCACCTGTATTGTTACATTGTCCTTTTCTTTTTATCCCCCCCCCCCCATTTAAAATCAATAAAAACTATTTAAAAAAAAATGGAATCACAGCATTTTGTAAAAAACAAAAGTCAATAGTTTATAATATGATGATATGCCATTTGAACAGAAGGTATTTCTCTTATCGTCCATGGACGGACACAGACTTCACAAGTCTTGACATATGGGTTATGTTCCTGCTCATAGGAGAGGACTAGGCAGGTAAAGTGTTAAAGTAACATGTATTTAAATATCTAACATGTTCTGCCTAGTCCTCTCCTATGAATAGGAACATAACCTATATGTCAAGACTTGTCAAGACTTGTGAAGGCTATTTTTTGAGACAGGTATTGGATTTTTGCCTTTCTCATAATTATTTTTGGTATGATCATCAGTTATTTTCCGAGAGAAAGGGTGTTGCGAGGGGGGCAAGGTTTTCCCCCAGTCTGGCAAACCTTTTTATGGGAGAGTGGAAAGTGTCTATTTGCCCAAAAAAGAGACTCCTCTACAAAAGGTTTATTGACGACCTGTTTTTTATCTGGTAAGGAAGCGAAAGCTCTCTGTACGAATTTGGAACTTAATTTAAATAACAATAATATTAAACTGGAATATGAATTTAGTCGGGAAAAGTTTCACTATCTTGATGTGACCGTACTGAGAACGGGGGATTCACTATCTACCACAGTATATTTCAAACCAACCGACAGAAGCAGTTATTTGCCCGTGATGAGTAGTCACCACCCTCATTGGCTAAGGAATATCCCAAAAGGACAAATCATGCGAGTTAGAAGAAATTGTACTTCAGATATTGACTTTCAGATACAATCTATTATAATTAAGGACAAGTTTGTGCAGAAGGGCTATAAAGAGTGTCAACTTGATAAAATTATACAAGAGGTAGCGGAGATTCCCTGCGCAGCATGTTTAAGAGATAAAGAACCTGTAAATAATATCAGGCAGGAATGGGGCTTTATCTCTAATTTTCACGCACAGTATAAGGAGGTTGAGTGTATATTTAAGAAACATTGGCATATACTATGCATGGACATAGTATTGAAACATTCCTTTACAGGAAAATCCCTCATTTATTTACAGAAAAGCCCCTAATTTTGGGGATAGGATTGTAAAAAAAGTTTTGGATCCACCCAATAGGCCAAGTATGTTTTGGGATCAGGCTGGTTTCTTCTCATGTAGAAGATGTAAGGCCTGCTCGAAGGTAAATTGTCATATTAGAGGTCTGACAGAATTTTTGTCTGCAGGTAACAGAACATTTATTATTTCAGAATTTATTACATGCAACACTACACATGTAGTGTATGTATTACAGTGACCATGTAATTTAATGTACGTTGGACGCACTAAAAGAACTTTTAAAAAACGTATTTCTGAACACATTTATAATATTGAAATCGGCTTCAAATATCATAGTGTATCCTTACATTTCAAAAAATTCCATAACCAGGACCCATCGCAGCTTAAATTTTGGGGTCTTGATAGGATTTATCACAACTGGAGGGGGTCCAATATGGTCCGTGAAATATCAAAACATGAAACAAAATGGATTTTTTCGATGAACACAGTAATGCCCAATGGCATGAACATTGAACTTGACGTGAATAGTTTTATAAGTGATTACTAACATGCTCAAGCGTGAATTCATTTTTAATATAAGTCCATGATGAGATTGGGAAATTGATTTTACCTTGAGTTGATATTAATGTTGGGCAATTTAATCTAATATTGAATTTTGGAATCCAATTTTGGAATCTAAGATAATATAATATTATATCCATATATTCCTTTAATCATTTAATACATTTTACTACTGTTTATTATTTAGGGGAAGCCATAGGCGTCATAATACAAGATATGTATCCAGCTAGTCCACTGTTAGTCTTTAGTATTTTTTCTTTAATTTTTGGAGGACTTACTTCCAATTAATTATATTCAATAATAATCATTCTTTTATTACATGAGAGTTTTTCTTAATAATAATTTTTAATATTAAACTGATCACGGTTATTTACTAACTAATTTTAAAGCTGTGTGATTAGATTTTATTCAGATGAGAATATTTTATGGGATTTGTATTGTATACATGATTTTAATTAGATCAGCATTAAATATACTGTTTAGTTTGATATATGCCGGAGATCGTATTGTGATAATGTAAAATCTAATAGCAATCTGTGCCTGTACGAGCTGGGATCGGATAGTAGATGCTGGATTATTATAAGATTATACCCGTGATAACCATTTATTACTGGATATTGTCTGCTCTATGAATTGGTAACATGCTTAATGCCCAATCGGCCGAAATATCGGCATCGGAACATCTATGGGATAGATGGCTTATGTGATTTGGTATAACTCATAGGATTAATATCAACGAGTTTGTAGAAGTTAAATACACATTGGGTAATATCCAACATTTAATTGCTATATGACTAACTGCTCGGTGACGTTTAAATATAACTTTGATGTGCATAGTAAGTGTTAATCCTTGCTAGTATCTGGTGTAGGCACATAATGCTAGGTGACTACTATGTTAACATAATGACACTGGAGGCTCAGAACGGGTTAACAGATTGCTTACTGATTAGCATATATATATACGAATTTCGTACCATGTAGCCACACCCTCAGATGATGTCGTATGACGATGAAACGCGTCAGATTAATGCTATGCGATTGTTAGGATTGATGTGAATTGGTCAGCTGGAGATATCGTTCCCTCATGAGGGTGGACGTTGGAGCGAGCAGGAGAGACTGTTGACCAGAGAGATTTTTGTCATATGCCAGTTCTTTGAAGTATATATTGTAAGTGTATGTCTTGTAAGAGGGGGGAACAATAAACATAGTTTTAACTATTTTACGCTATGGAGCTCTTCTTCTTTCCTACATATGAATGAGCTGATTAGTGGATTATCGTACCACCTGGAGACTGCAGAGTGTGTGAATCAGCTGTTCAGCTCATCAGGAAGAAGACTGACATCTCGACAGTTTGATCCAGTGTTTTGTCGAGATGGTTCCCCTATCGGATAGGGTCCAGCCACGACTGCACAGGCACAGCGCTTGCACAGTCAGAGGCCACAGAAATCTCAGAACCTGAACAGCTGTTCTTCAGCTGTAAACGGAGCATGCGCACTGAACACGGCACTCTCTCCCATTGCTCGGGGCTGGTTATACACGCCGCTCTCCGCTCGCTCTATACAGCAAGGGGCGGATACTTTTTTCAAAGGGGCGGATATGGTTATAAGAGGCCGCATGATGGCCACTGCTTTATGATGGGCAGTGCTTTTCTCAAAGGGGCGGATGTCATATTGAGCAGTGTTTTTTTGGGGGATGTTTTTTTCAATAAACTACACGTCTGCTGCCATCCGCCCCTTTGAGAAAAGCACTGCCCATCCCTTTGGGAAAAGCATCAGCTTGCGCATGCGCTGCGCCTACGCAGTCCAGGCCGGATCCTATCCGATAGGGGAACCTATCGTTAGAACACCGGCATTCTGTGCATATTATCAGCACAGTCTGTTAAGAGTTTAATCCTTAGGGGGTTTCTTTCTATACCCCCAAAGAAACACAAGGAAAGTATGAGGAAACTGCATTACTGAACACTGTATCGGACTAATTTGGATGGGATCACATCTCTGCATTAAATATTGACATTGCATTTTTGGCACACGCTGTAGTTTTGAAGTGTGTTAAGAAAATTAGCGCTGCCTGGATGATTATCTATTGTCTGTTTTTAAGTTTATAATACACATTGCTTTAGCAAACAGGTTGCCATGAAAGAGGTGTACATATGTGTGATTACTGTTATATAATGAGATATAATGAGATTAAGGGCGGATTCACATGCGGTCCATTGTGGTATGTTAATGTGTGTGTGTTAACGAGAATGGTATCGCACAATAACGTGCATGTTACCCTTCTTCCACTGTGTTGTACCACAACATGTGACATGATCATTTGTGCAATGGAAGCTACTACACAGTTGATTAGAAAGCCAATCACAATAGGAGGAACTGCCATTCACCACTATATGGCAGGTGTATAAGCTTCCATTCACAATAGGAACTGCATGTGACGCACAGGATGATGCTGCATGTTCCTGCATGATTGACATGCAGTTCTGTGCAGTGCAATTTCAGACCATTTAAATGGGCTGAAAACACACCACACCAAATGCACATACATGGTACAATGTAATGCACTGCATTTCTGCACTGACACCCACTACAGATCACAAGGGCAGTGCACTCAAGGTGGGTTTGCCGCACAGCATTCTAGTGTAATCGTGCTCTTATGTTTTTGTGAGTACATAAAAGTAGAAAGAATAAAATATTATATTCTTTTATGTACATTACCCCTTTCTAAACCTTAATCTAAATATATTTTGTGGGACGAAATGCAGCAAATATCAGGAAACCCCCTACAAATTTGTGACACGGTGGTACAGAAAATGCATCGATGCTGCGATTCTATTCAACACCCATAGTACTTGATCACCACTGTTTTTTGTTTTATTTTTTATTATATAACTGAAAAATAAGTGAAAATTTTGAATTTACTAAAAGTAGTTCCAGCTTTCACCCATCACGGTGGGAAAGTTGTGCTAACCTTCAGGTTTACCAAGGGTTTAATTAGAGAAAACCTCATACCTGGACCTGTAGAAGACTCTGCCAGAAACTTTTCGTGCCACATACGTATTCGTACACCGAAGTCTGGATCCCAGAGCCCAGACCTCCGCAGAGAGACATTACAGGCAAACCTTGTTTCTTCTTAGACGAGGCCCGGGTACCAACCATTTTAGGCCTTTGATATCAGCCCGAGGAATGGATCCGGTTATAGCTCCTGGGTCTCTGCAGCCAGACCATCAAAAGAGCATTTTTCTTCTTAGCACATGTTGAACATGACCAACCACCTTAGCACTGGCAAAAAAAACTGAGGTACTCTCCATTTGGGAGGGGTTATATAGGGGAGGAACTCAATTTTAATTGGGTTTGCCAGTGGCCAATCACCTGTGATGACTACATAACCCATTAAGTAATTAAGGCTCTGTGTCCCGTGATGTATGATCAAGAATTTTTTTTATTTTCAGCTATAAAACCTATACATAAAAAAAATAAAAAAAGAATAAATTTTCTTCATAAATTTAGGCCAAAACTTATTCTGCTACATGTCTTTTGTAAAAAAAAAAAAATCCCAATAAGTGTATATTTATGGATTTGTGTGAAAGCTAGAGTGTCTACAAACCATGTTGTATATGTACTGGAATTTACTGTAATGGCTGTGATTAGAGACTCATGGTGGAACTGGTGTGGTGGACAATCTGACACTGACATCACTAGTGATGCCAATACAGTGGTTAGTGATAATACTATACACTGTCACGGTACTGGGAAGGGGTTAACATCTCAGAGTAATCAATAAAGTGTGTAAGGTTTGACCTTTGAGCATGCTTGTTGGGTCTGTAAATCAATGATATGTTATATATTCCACACCCTTTCCTATTCATGTTAAAAGCCCTACACACTGGATTAGTATTTGTGTAAGATAACATAATGGTGACACATCACTTTTTAAGGTATGGTACATACAATGGATCCACCATTACTGGGAGTTTTTTGTGTATCGTTGTGGATTTTTCTTTTCTTTTTTTTTTTTTAAGAATAATTTTTAATTTCTTTCTTTATTTATTACCTTGCACACTTACAATATATTCAGGGACTGGAGTAAAGGTTACATCATGACTTTGCAGTAGTACAAGAGCATACCAGTTCATACAAATATAGATATTGTCTGAAAAGACAAAAGAAGTTTATTCATTATGGTAAAGTCTGATCAGGGGGGTATCGAATCGAACTCTTGACTCACTTCAGGTTTCCAAGAAAATAAAGCAGAAGGGGTGTAACATTTGTGGATCATTTCTCGTTCGATCTTGGAGCTACAATGGGTAAGTATGCTGCTTAGGCCAGGGTATACATTTTTAACATATAGTTAAGTACAGTCCCTTGGTATAGACAATGAAAATGGGAGGGAAGGGGAACTTGGAGAGTACAACACCAGTTGGGATCAGAAAGGCTGTTATAACATGGGAAAGGGTGAAAAGTTGGAGGGAAAAAAAGTGAGGGGGCGTGCAACAGAAAAGGGAGGCCAGGGAGAAAAGGTTGGTGTTGAGAGGGAGAGGAAGTCCTCTGCTCTCTTACTCCACCCCACATGAGATCATCACGAAATTGAGTGGTAATATTCAAGAGTAAGTCCCGAACGTTCCAGAACATGGGCCTATGTTCTGGAGTCTGAGTCAATGTATTGGAAAGAGCAGGTATAGACTAACCATGGCATGCATGTGTCCTTAAATGTATCCTCTGTATTATACAATGTAGCTATTAAACTTCCCAGGTTCCTGATTTCTTTAATCTAGCAAACCAGTTTTTAACATTGGCAGGGACATCTGAGCTGTATTCAACATATGTATGGTCAGTGAGTGCTTTGGTGTAAAGGCACTGCATAAATGTGTAGCAGGTATCCCAAGGGGTCCGAACCGAGGTCCACAGACATCAGTTGGAGAAATACATTCTTTTTTTTTTTTAAAAGGTTTTTATTAGCCATAAAACACATTCTCAGGAAACGACAGTGCATTCAAGGTACAAAAACAATGGTACATTTTCTTAGTGAGGAGGACAGGAAATTCACAAGGTATTCAAAGTATAAGAATAATAGCACGCATTCTTGGAACGCGGAGGATAAGGAATATCACAAGTGCACGTCTCTTCGTACCCAAATAACAGAAGAAGATCCCAACATGGGTCTTCCTAAAGTGCATATAGCAGTTTTTATATTTTCCAAACTTGTAACTACAACTAAGCTTCACATTTCTGTCTAATACCCGTCAAGTAGTACATTAGTCCATATCATGGAGAAGTGACATAGTGTGGCGTAGCCATCATAAAATAGAACACAGAGTAAAGAAACTAAAATGCAGAGAGGGAAGAAAAAAAAAAAATACCAAAATATCCCAGCATAGAAAAAATATAAAACCCCATTTATGTGCCGTGCGCTGCCGTCCCTCCAATCCCCACAGTTCTCTCAACAACAAGTATTCAATGATTGTTATACGGTTCAGTCAAAGCCAGCCGGCCTTTACGTCTCATCAGGATTGGTATCCTTGGAGTCCACCCATCTCCCCCATACACCACAGAATTTTTTCTTACTCCCTCTTGCTTCATAAGTCATTTTATACATCGTGACATTTGTGTTTACCAGCCCCTTCCACGCAGATAGAGTGAGACCTTCCCTCTTCACCCAGTTTAGGACTATCAGTTTTCTGACATAGTAAAAGAGCAACCTCAAAAATATTCGCATATTATTACTCATAACTTCATCTTCTATAATGCCTAAAAGGCACAAAAGTGGACTACATATATTTGGGAGATCGAAAGTATCTGCAATAAACTGTGTAACCTGCGACCATAACGGGCGGATCTTGTCGCACTCCCACACCATATGAATAAAGGTGCCTTCTGCCACCAGACACTTATGACAAACAGGGTCCTCTCTTCTGCCCATTCTATATAATCTGTGTGGTGTATAGTACATTTGGTGCAGGTACCTCAGTTGTATTAGTTTGTCCCTAGCGGAAATCACCGTAGGGAGATAGGATAATAGTACCTCCTCCCAGTGGGAATCAGTCAGTTCAGGAATTATAGCCGTCCACCTAAGTTTCGCTTTTTCCTCCCTTGGCTGTGTCCTTCCCATTAGCACCGCATAATAAGTAGAGATCAGTTTAGTGTGTTCAGGTTTCAGTAGCAAGGACTCCAGCCTAGTGTTTCCCAAGACGACGGTTCCCATGCCAAACTGAGCGCGAACAGCGTGCCTCAGTCTGGTGTAATGAAACAGCCAAGTTGCAGGCACACCCAGCTCTCCCCTTATATGTGTGAATGTCTTAAATTCCCCCCGATCGAAGATTTGATGGAGATATACTAGGCCAAATTTGGCCCATCTATGCCCATCCTCCAGCAGGCGAAGGTTCGCCAATCTGGGGTTGAACCACAGAGGGGCATTAGGAGACAAGTGTAGGGGACTATCCTGGACATGCTTCATACAGATCTCAAGCACCCTCCTGGCTGGTCGGAGGACCGCCATTCCACCCTCCGTCGGAGCTTCCCCCCTATAGAAAAAATTTAACAGTGTCTCATAGGAGGTCACCGCAGCTGCCTCCACCGCAACCGCGGCGTTGTTCAGCTGAGGAAACATACGCCAGTGTGCCTGAACTAGCTGCGACGCCAAGTAGTACAGGCGGAGGTCGGGGATGGCCAGACCTCCCCTCCCTACTGGTAGCTGCAACACAGCCAGCGCCACCCGAACAGCTCCATTTCCCCATAAAAAGGAAGACAGCAGGGAGTCAATGTATCTAAAGGTCTTCCTGGGGATGTACAGGGGGGCATTAGAGAGTATGTACAAAAACTTTGGGAGGTATATCATTTTAAACAGGTTGGCCCTCCCCAACAGCGTGAGCGGAAGGTCCTTCCACTTCTGTATCCTGTCCCTGAAGTCTCTAATTACCGGCCATAAATTTGTCTCGGAGAATCTATCCACAGGTAGCTCTATATTTATTCCTAGATATTTAAAACGGGTTGTCACCCTAAGCGGGTACTGAAGGGGGGTGGTCAGGGTCGGCTGTGGATCTAGAGGGAAAAGCGTCGATTTGGACCAATTGATCCGGAATCCGGAGAAGTCCCCGAATTCCTGTATCAAGGAGAAGGCAGCCGTCAGAGACCCATCCGGGTCCCCCGGGTACAGGAGCATGTCATCAGCATATAATGATACGCGTTCCTCCAAGTCCCCAACCAACAGTCCTTTGATGTCAGCCTGATTTCTAAGCTTAACCGCCAGGGGTTCTATGGCCAAGGCAAACAAAAGTGGTGACAGGGGGCAACCCTGTCTCGTTCCCCTGCCAATGTTAAACGATTGCGAGATAAGTCCATTGACCCTAACACTTGCTTTCGGCTCCCTATAAAGCAACCTAACCCAGCCCACGAAACGAGGCCCAAGGCCCAGCTTCAAAAGTAAGGCAAAGAGGTAGTTCCATTCGACAGAGTCGAATGCTTTTTTTGTGTCGAGTGAGGCCACCACCCTCCTACCACAATTAGCATGAGACATTTGCAGATTGACATGTAGCCTCCTCAAGTTCATCTGAGTGCATCTCCCCGGTATGAACCCGGTTTGATCCGAATGAATTAGCTTAAGTATCACCGATTGCAACCTACCTGCCAGAATTTTGGCCAATATCTTGACATCAGTGTTGATCAACGAGATCGGTCTGTATGACTCGCATTCCAGAGGATCCTTACCGGGCTTTGGAATCACTACAATCAAAGCCTCTCGCATGGATTCCGGTAGTATACCTTCCTTTTCTGCAGTGATAAACACCTTCTGAAGACGGGGAGTCAAGCTCTCTTTATGCAGCCTGTACCACTCCGCCGGGAAGCCGTCCAAACCGGGCGATTTTCCCTGTTTAAAAGAAGCAATTGCAGCAGTTATTTCCTCAGACGTGATGGGCTGGTCAAGAGTAGTCCTGTCCCCCTCCATCAGGGATGGTAGAGTCATACCCTCCAGATAGGAAGCAAGTTCCTGATCCGAACAGCAGGACTGGGATTGATACAGAGTATCGTAAAAGTGCAGGAATGTGTCAAGAACGCTTTGGGAGTCACTCACTAAATCACCATCAGGGCTCTTAATCTGCAGAACCGAAGTAGGTGTATACAGGGGTTTTGCCAGGAAGGCTAAAAGTCTGCCGCTTTTGTCACCAAACTCAAAAATAGACCTGGCCTGTCGTAACTGTAGTTTCATAGTCTGGTCAGTCAGCAGCAGTTTATATTTTCTCGTCAGGTCCTGCCATGAGCTGTAGGCAGTCTGGGATGGGGTCTGTATGTAAAGATGCTCAGCAGCCACGGCAGCTTGCTCGGCTAGCTGAACATCTGAGTTTAGTGCCTTTGCAAATTCCCGTGTCTCCCTGGTAAACACTCCCCTCAAAGTGGCTTTAAAAGCATCCCATTGAGTGGACACCGAGGTGCCCAAAGCATTCTCAGTCCAATATTGCTCCATGGCTAGTTTGCATTTTATCGTCACGTACTCCTCCTCTAACCATTGCGTCTTCATACGCCACATCCTTCTCCCGCTGGGCACATCTAAAGTCAATGTGACCTCCATGGGGGAGTGATCAGAAAGAGCTCTGGGGAGGTATCTAACCTCAGAAACGATGGGGAGAGCATCAACCGAGGACAGTAACATGTCTATCCTGGAGAGTGTCCGAGTGGCATGAATATGCCCTGAATATGCCCTGACCCCAGGGTTACGACAGCGCCATACATCCCTGAGGGCATAGCTGTCCAACCAGGAGGAAAGAGTAGGGCGCGGGCCAGCCGCACCCCCATGCCTGTCGAGTGACGCATCCGACACCACATTAAAATCACCTAGCAGGAGCAGCGGACCCTGTGCCACCTGCACTGCAGCACTAAGGACCTCTTCCAGGACCTGGAAAGAGAAAGGAGGGGGGATATACACACATACCAATGTCACACACACCCCAAATATTTGACATACTAGGATAGCATATCTTCCCTTCGGATCAGTTTTAACTTGCAACACATGCGCAGCTGCCTTCTTAGTGATTAAAATGGCCACCCCCCTAGAATAGGTGGAGTACTCAGCGTGTATAACCCTCATAATATTAGCCTTTTTCAACGCTAGAACCTTAGAGCCTTGGAGATGCGTCTCCTGTAGCATCATAATATGGGGTTTATACCTTTTTAAAAAGTCAAATACAAGGGAGCGCTTTATCTTCGAGTTCAAACCCCGTACATTCCAGGACAGTATAATTATCTTACCCGCCATTCAATGAGCAGACATATCAGTGATATGTGTTGAGGAACTCCCTGGTCCATCAAAGGAGAACCAGTACTTGCAACCTGTGGGGATCGAGAAAGAGAGAGACAGCAGCACACGGCACTAACCAACAGAAAATGCACAGTTCCCCACCCCCCACCCCGCACACAGCCCCAACATGCCACGTGCCTGTATCCCATAACCACAAAAACAAAATTACTCCAGGGGGTTATAAGGCCTCCACCCTCTTTCCACCAACACCCCCTAAGGAGCACGTAGTTCACAATGTCAGTGCCAAAGGCACAGAGTCGTTATTCCAACAAAGGGGAAAGAAAAAAAAGAAAAAGGGGCAAAAAAAAGAACAGGAACCGATTCAGTCAAATTACCGGCAGGACCGGCAGGACCGGGCAAGGCATAGCCCAGGAAAAATTTAGCGTCAGAGCAGATTGCAGAGCGGAACAGATCCGCAGAAGTTCAAGTGCTGCAGGGCTAAGAGGTAACTAGTAAGGGCCCATAATAAGGGTCAGGCAAACGACAGTCTTTCAGTGGCCATTTCTTTGGCTAGGGCGCCCCTTAGTATCCAGCCATCTGGAAGCCTCTGTAGGAGAAGTGAAGAAGAAGACTTTACCCTCATCGACCACTCTAAGCTTTGCTGGATACATCATACTGTAAGCCATATGTGCATCCCTCAGCCTCTTCTTAACATGCAGGAAGCATGCTCTCTGTTTCTGCGTAGCTGCAGAAAAATCAGGATAGATGGAGATTCTGTTCCCATTAAATTGTAGATCACCCAGCGTGCGAGCTGCACGGAGGATATTTTCACGGTCCCTGAAATGTAGGATACGTGCAATCATCGGGCGTGGATGAGATCCCGGGGGGGGGGGGTTTGATGGTATACGGTGTGCCCTCTCTATAGCAAACAAACGGGAAAATGTAGTATCTGGGAAGGAATCTTTAAGCCACAGTTCAAGGAAGTCTTCAGGCTGCTTGCCCTCCACCTTTTCAGGGAAGCCCACCAGGCGTATGTTATTCCTCCTTTGGCGGTCTTCCATGTCCCATAGCTTGTCAGTATGAGCCCCCACTTCAGAGTGGACATCATGGAGTTTGTTTTCTAAGGGACGGACCACATCTTCCAGGTCACTTATCCTCTGTTCAGCGTCACCCGCCCGTTCCCTGATAGTCTGCATGTCCTGTTTAAGGAATGACATTTCTGTCTTAATGCCATCTATATGTTCGGTCAGCGTGGCCTGGCAGTTACAGATGGCCTCCATGATCTGCTTCAGGGAGGGCTCCCCCCCGCCTGTGTCAGGAACCTCATCCCCCTCCGCCTGCGGCTGCAATACGGCTCGGTGTGAGCCCTTCTTCTGCCCCTTAGTTCTGGGGGGCAGCTGGCTTACCTGGCTATCCGACAGAGGAGGCCAGTCATCGCCATCAGGCTGTGCAAAGCTGGGGCCTTGTTCCTCCGCCTCGTGGCCGCCGCCATCTTGGGATCCCCAGGCAAGCTGGGAGATACGTTTCCCGGGGGACTCCACCGGCGTCCGGCCGTATTTAACCATCGCCGGGTGATCAGCACAGGTCCAGGAGTCTGCGGCTACCGGTGTCGATGAGAAGCGACGGCTCTGACGCCCAGGATGTATGCAGGATCACTCTGCCTTGCACGGAGCTCCGGACCAGCGCTGCTTACATGTCGGCCGTTGGCTCCGCCCCCGGAGAAATACATTCTTAACTCCTACCAGAACTGGTGCAGCAGTGGGCACTGCCAGAAAATATGCAGGAGCGTGCCTGGCTTTTTTGTGATATCTCCAACAAAACTTGCACCACATTGACATTAACTTGTAACAAATTCCTTGGAAGTGGTTTGCAATTGAAGATTTCTGGGCTAATCAAATGAATATGTTAATCTGGGCTTTCGTGAATAACACCTGTAGATCTGATTCCCATTTGTGAATATATGGAGGTACAAAGTCTTTCGTAGGGGCATTCAGCAGTTTGTATATAGAGGAAAGCTGGTACAAAGTAAGCACGTGTTTTAGTTTTTATTGTCGTTACTACCTAGTTAGCTTAAAGTAGAACTTATTTTAACAACAGTGTCTTTTTGCAGCAGGGGGAGTATGTACCGTCCTGCTCCCATTGATCAGGCGCTATGCTAAATTTAGTGGGTGTCTGGGCCGATAGTTGGCTCAGACTTTAATGATTATTGCTAAATCAGCCTCTGTTCTGGCTGTGGCTGTGCCTGAAAGGATTTTCCCACTGTTGCCTGTAGGTGGCGATACCACCACAGCGCTGTGATTGGCTGGTGCGGCAATGCGTGCGGGAGATTTCCTTTCCGGCATGGGTCGGCGGGGCCGGCCCTTCAGCCGAGGATCCCCCCTGCGCATGCGCTGCTGCAATCAGCGGCGCATTGCGAGGGGAATATCTAATAAACCGTACAGGTTTAGGAGATATTCTTTATACCTACAGGTAAGCCTTATTATAGGCTTACCTGTAGGCAAAAGTCAAAAAAGTGGGTTTACAACCACTTTAACTGCATTAATAAACATTTCAACCGCACTAGAAAACACTTCAACTGCATTAATAAACATTTTTATGCTCTAAAAAAAACAGTAAAGTTAGCCCAATTTTTTTGCATAATGTGAAAGATGATGTTACAACGAGTAAGTAGATACCTAACATGCCATGCATCAAAATTGCACACGCTCATCGAAAAGCGCCAAACTTCGGCACTTAAAAATCCCCATAGTCCACGCTTGATTTTTTTTTACTGGTTACGTGATTTGAGTTATAGAAGAGGTCTAAGGCTAGAATTATTGCTGTTGCTCTAACGTTCTCGGTGATACCCCACATGTGTGGTTTGAACACCAATTTCATATGTGGGCGGGATTTACTTATGCGTTTGCTTCTGCGTGTGAGCACACAGGGACAGGAGCGCTTTAAATTTGTTTTTGTTTTTTATTGTTAATTTTACTTTTCCTATTTTAGTTTGACACTTTAAAAAACATCCCTTATAATAGGAATATGGCATGATCGGTCCTCTTTACAGTGAGATATGGAGCCAATAAGACCCCCACATCTCACCTTTAGGCTGGGAAGCCTGAAATCAAAAATAAAAATTATCTTGGCTTCCCAGCCGAGGCAGCACCATTTGTTTAAATGCAGAGGCGTCATAACATTGTACCTGGCCTCTGAACGATCATAGGGAATCCGGCGACCATCTGGTCTGCCGGAAATTTCTATGATAAACTTCCGAGGCCAGCAGGTTCCTGTCTCCGACTCATCAATGGCAGCAGTGAGTCGGTAGAAGCACCGGAGGGGGGTGGGACATTCCCTCTCACTGCCCGTAAGAATGATCAAGCGGTAGAACCACTATGATCATTCTTATGGTGTAGGGAATTTGCCTGCTGAAAAAGACGATATCTGAATGATGCCTGTTGCTGCAGGCATTATTCAGATATACCTGCACAAATTCAATAATGTCATATGACGGCTGGCAGGCGGGAAGTGGTTAATAAACATTTCAACCACATTAGAGAAATTTCAACTGCATTAATAAACATTTCAACCTCATTAACAAACATTTCAACTGCATTAGAAAACATTTCAACCGTGTAACGGATGTTTTGGTGTGCGCTGTTACACACACAGCAAAACACCATGTGTGGCGGAAAACTACACTTCCCATCACCCTAAACACACCATCCCCACTGTGAAACATGGTGGTGGCAGCATCATGTTGTGGGAAAGCTTTTTTTCAGCAGAGACAGGGAAGCTGATCAGAGTTGATGGGAAGATGGATGGAGACAAATAGGTTCACCTTCCAGCAGGACAACAACTCTAAACATACAGCCAAAGCTACAATGGAATGGTTTAGATCAAAGCATATTCATGTGTTAGAATGGCCCAGTCCAGATCTAAATCCAATTGAGAATCAGTGGCAAGTCTTGGAAATTGCTGATCACAGACACTCTCCATCTAATCTGACAGAGCTTGAGCTATTTAGCAAAGAAGAATGGGCAAAAATGTCACTCTCTAGATGTGCAAATCTCTTAGAGACATACCCAAAAAGACTTGCATCTGTAATTGCAGTAAAAGGTGGTTCTACAAAGTATTGACTCAGGGGGGCTGAATACAAATGCACGCCACACTTTTCACATTTTCATTTGTAAAACATTTTGAAAACCATTTATCATTTTCCTTCCACTTCACAATTATGTGCCACTTTGTATTGGTCTATCACATACAATCCTAATAAACTACATTTACTTTTTGGTTGTAACATGACAAACTGTGGAAAATTTCTTTTTTTTTCATTCAAATTTAAGTTTATTTTCAATAAAATAAATACATACATTTGTATTAAATTAGCAAGAAATAAGTCAATAGCACGCAGAAATATAATAATTTAAATACATTTCAATTCATAATAATCATTCCTGTCTTATTAACTGCCACTTATATCTATCCATCCTATATGCTCTACACCAGGGGTCTTGAATTAAAATTCAAGGAGGTCCGGTCACTAAAATTTTCTTTGGGCCGAGGTCCGAATCTCAAGTCCCCATTTTTCCCCATCACAGCGCCCCTTTATATCAGGTGCCCCCATCACAGCGCCCCTTTACATCAGGTGTCCCCATCACAGCACCCCTTTACATCAGGTGTCCCCATCACAGCACCCCTTTACATCAGGTGTCCCCATCACAGCACTCCTTTAAATCAGGGGTCCCCATCACAGCATCCCTTTAAATCAGGGGACCCCATCACAGTGCCCCTTTACATCAGGGGTCCCCATCACAGCACCTCTTTACATCAGGTGTCCCTATCACAGCACTCCTTTAAATCAGGGGTCCCCATCACAGCACTCCTTTAAATCAGGGGTCCCCATCACAGCACCTCTTTACATCAGGTGTCCCCATCACAGCATCCCTTTAAATCAGGGGACCCCATCACAGTGCCCCTTTACATCAGGGGTCCCCATCACAGTGCCCCTTTACACCAGGTGTCCCCATCACAGTGCCCCTTTACACCAGGTGTCCCCATCACAGCACCCCTTTACATCAGGTGTCCCCATCACAGCACCCCTTTACATCAGGTGTCCCCATCACAGTGCCCCTTTACATTAGGTGTCCCCATCACAGTGCCCCTTTACATTAGGTGTCCCCATCACAGTGCCCCTTTACATCAGGGGTCCCCATCACAGAGCTCCTTTACATCAGGTGTCCATATCACAGTGCCCCTTTACATCAGGTGTCCCCATCACAGCACCTCTTTACATCAGGTGTCCCTATCACAGCACTCCTTTAAATCAGGGGACCCCATCACAGTGCCCCTTTACATCAGGGGTCCCCATCACAGCACCTCTTTACACCAGGTGTTCCCATCACAGTGCCCCTTTACATCAGGTGTCTCCATCACAGTGCCCCTTTACACCAGGTGTCCCCATCACAGCATCCCTTTACATCGGGTGTCCCCATCACAGCACCCCTTTACATCAGGTGTCCCCATCACAGCACCTCTTTACATCAGGTGTCCCCATCACAGCACCCCTTTACATCAGGTGTCCCCATCACAGTGCCCCTTTACATCAGGTGTCCCCATCACAGTGCCCCTTTACATTAGGTGTTCCTATCACAGCACTCCTTTAAATCAGGGGTCCCCATCACAGTGCCCCTTTACATCAGGGGTCCCCATCACAGAGCTCCTTTACATCAGGTGTCCATATCACAGCACTCCTTTAAATCAGAGGTCCCCATCACAGCACCCCTTTACATTAGGGGTCCCCATCACAGCGCTCATTTACATCAGGCATTCCCATCAGAGTGCCTCCTTACATCAGCTGTCCCCATCAGAGTCCCCCTTAACATAAAATGTGCCCATCAGCGTGCCCCTTAACATAAAATAAGGGTCATACTGATGGGCACATTTTATGTTAAGGGACACTCTAATGGACAAGTTTTATGTTAAGGGACATCCTGATGGGCACATTTTATATGAAGGGGCACTCTGATGGGCACAAGAAAATGTGCCCCTTAACATAAAATCTGCCCATCAGAGTGCTCCTTAATACAAAAAGGGCCCATCAGTGTTGCTCTTAAAATAAAATATGCCCATCAGAGTGCTCCTTAACAATAAATGTTCCCATCAGCATGCCCCTTAACATAAAATAAGGGTCACGCTGATGGGCACCTTTTATGTTAAGGGGTACTCTGAGGGGCACATTTTATTTTAAGGGGCATGCTGATGGGTATATTTTTAATGTGCACACTGATGAGCATATTTTGTTAAGGGGCACACTGATGGACACATTTTGTTGTGCCCATCAGAGTGCCCCTTAACATAAAATATACCCATCAGCATACCCCTTAAAATAAAATGTGCCCATCAGAGTGCCCATTAACATAAAAGGTGCCCATCAGCGTGACCCTTATTTTATGTTAAGGGAAATGCTGATGGGAACATGTTTTGTTAATGGGCACTCTGATGGGCACATTTTATTTTAAGGGGTACGCTGATGGGTATATTTTATGTTAAGGGGCACTCTGATGGGCACAACAAAATGTGTCCATCAGTGTGCCCCTTAACAAAATATGCTCATCAGTGTGCACATTAAAAATATACCCATCAGCATGCCCCTTAAAATAAAATTCGTCCATCAGAGTGCCCCTTAACATAAAAAAAAGGTGCCCATCAGAGTGACCATTAATGACAGCACAATTACAAACAAATCTGCCCATTCGTGACAACTAATTAACTTGTCACATACCTTGCATGCTGCGCGATAAGGAGAGCCCGGGAAATGCGAGCAGCAGGGGGGCGGGGCGCGCACGTGACGTCACGCCCCAATCTCGCAAGGAGAGCCAGGAGTGGACCCGCATGCAGCAGGGGGCGGGGCACGCACGTGACGTCACGCCCCTACCTCGCGGCCCGTGACTGCTTGTCTTCTCCGCTCTCAGCGTCACTGGTTGCTGGGGAAACCCGCGGCCCCATCAAACCAACGCTGAAATTTAAAATGATAATGGCGGTCCGGGCAGAAGCACCACCCGGGCCGGACTCAGACCGCGGGCCGCCATTTAGTGACGGCTGCTCTACACCATGTGGTGAAAGTAAGGCAGTTCACATAAGCTAAATTAAAAGACTATTTCAAAGTAATACTTTAAACTTGAAAGAGAAACAGAATATTTTCATATATCAAGGAATTCTTAGGTCTAGCGGTATCACACAATAAGTTATATAAGGGATAAAACTAATTGAGTGTACCAGATTAAATTACTTAGAATAATTAAAGGATAAGATATCCGGAGTGCATCAACCTCTCCGACACCCCTAACGGGAACTTTCTGTGTCCAAGAGGTTGAGCAAAACCTCCAATCCTCCCTCCCTCCCTCCAATAACTATTACTGGAACTCTCCGATAACCGAAAACAAATTTTCGGAATCCCCATCAAATCTAATTATTTCAAAGGTTTGGTAGAATCCTTCAATTACTTAAACATAAACTTATCTTTTCAAAATAAAACAAACTGAGGACCAAAAATCTTAAGGATTCTATCCCCAGAGATAAAATAATGAGATAAAACCTAAGAAGAATCAGAAGAAAAAAAGAAAGAATGACAAAAGACAAGAGAGGAAGTGAAAAAAGAAAGCCAGAAGAAAATCAGGAGAGATAGAAAATTAGCCTGCCTGCCATCTACCAGCATCGTCCAAAAGACACTGATGTCATCAAAACCTTCACGGAGTATAAGTTATCCCCATGTATTCCAACCAAGGTTCCCAGATTTCATAGAAAAGAGTAGACTTATCCAACATGGAGCAGACCCTTTTCTCTTGTTCCATAATCCATGTGACCTTTCTTTTCATATATAGGATGGAAACATTAGTCTTTTTCCATGCAGCTGCGAGTGTAATCCTGGCACCCGTCATAATATATAAGATGAGTTTTCTGGTAACCTTAGAAGTTAGAGGTAACATTCCGTTAAAGCGGATCTCCACTCTAAAGTGGAGTCCCGCTGATCGGAACCCTCCCCCCCTCCGGTGTCACATTTGACACCTTTCAGGGGGGAGGGGGGTGCAGATACCTGTCTACAGACAGGTGTCTGAACCCACTTCCGGCCCTACGATACGGGCAAAGGACGGGTTTTTTCCTTCCTTCCCGTCCGTCCCCCCGTTGTATGCTGGGAACACTCGGCTCCCAGCACACAGCGGGAGCCAATCGGCGGGCGCAGCGCGACTCGCGCATGCGCCGTAGGGAACCGGGCAGTGAAGCCGGAGCGCTTCACTTCCTGGTTCCCTCACCGAGGATGGAGGGGGGAGCAGCAGGGTGACGAGCGATCGGCTCGTCATCTGCTGCGATCACCGCTGGACTCCAGGACAGGTAAGTGTCCTTATATTAAAAGTCAGCAGCTGCAGTATTTGTAGCTGCTGGCTTTTAATATATTTTTCCCGTGGCACATCCGCTTTAAGTAAAGCAATAGTAGGAGATTGATGCAGGTTACAGCCTGTGACTCGTCTGATTATATTGAACACCTTATTCCAGTAACCCCCGAATTTTGGGACATTCCCACCAAATATGTATCATAGACCCCAATCCATGGCAGCCTCTGAAACATAGGGGAGAAGTTGTCGGATACATAGAGGTCAGTTTGACGGGAACTAAATACCATCTAGTATAAATTTTTATGTTCGCTTCTATAAGAGAGACATTCACATAACCTTTAATGGATCTGGTATAATTCTTATACCAGTCCGACAAATCCCATTCGTTATTAAGTTCCTTTTCCCATGCCAGCATATGCGGCAATTTGGTGTCATTAGTAGCAAGTGAATTATATATAATTGAAATATTCCCCTTCCTGGACAAACCCTGATCACATTTACTTTCATAGGGTGTCAAAAGTCCAGATATCGAGTCGTTATCCCATAGGCTT
Organism: Rana temporaria; assembly: GCF_905171775.1. Taxonomy (NCBI): domain Eukaryota; kingdom Metazoa; phylum Chordata; class Amphibia; order Anura; family Ranidae; genus Rana; species Rana temporaria. The sequence goes on along the minus strand of NC_053491.1, from coordinate 378,476,448 downwards.
TGAGCGTAGTCATGTAGTTGAGAAAATCTTAGTTTTTCTGAAACAGGAAGGTCTAGCTTGTCAATAAAATGTTGCTCGGGGAGGGGACCTGAACGAGAAAAGAAGCGTCCTATACGATACAACCCCTTATCATGCCACCATTTAAAGGAATCTTTATCAATTTTGGAAGTAAAGAATGGGTCTATGAAAATATTCGATAAAGGCCTACCTTTAGAGATTAGAGAGGGATTGTTTTTAAGTGAATCCCATAAAACTAAAGTTTGAGATAGATCCGGAGATAATATAGAAGGCCTTTTCTTGGTATGACTCCACATTAAATCCTCTATCGTTAGATTCGGAATCGCCTGTTCTTCGATGTATATCCAATCAGGACGTTCATTTTTAAGAAAAATTTCTGATAATTGCGCTAATCTCGCTGATTGGTAGTACCATATCAAATTAGGCACACCTAGACCGCCTTGTTCAGATAAGTTATAGAGAGTGCGAGATGGAAGGCGTGGACCCTTGTTGTTCCATATAAACTTGGTAATTTTGCCTTGAAAGGATTTTAGTTGACTTTTGATTATCGGTATAGGTAATGATCGAAAGAGATACAAAAGCCTAGGGAGAAGAGTCATCTTGACCGAATTAATTCTACCAATCCAACCTATATTCTGAGTACCCCAGTCTTTCAGATCCTTCTCAAGTTTTCTATACATAGGGGGATAGTTGGCTAGATATAAATTCTGAATATTGGGGGTCAAATTAATGCCTAGGTATTTAATATAAGAGGCGTCCCATTTGAATCTATAACGTTCTTTCAGTAGAGAAACAGTGGACTCAGTAAGTGAAACATTGAGGGCCCTGGATTTGGCTATGTTTACAGCAAGACCTGAAACCAGAGAAAATTCGTCCAAAAGAGAGTATACTTCGGGCAGGGATGTTTCTGGTGCAGTCAAAAAAAGTAAAAGGTTGTCTGCAAATAAGGCGCACTTATGTTCCATTTTGGCACATCGAACACCCCTGATATTTGCATTTTCACGAATAGCTATAGCCAGGGATTCAATCACAATTGCAAATATCAGGGGAGATAAAGGGCATCCCTGCCTTGTACCTCTACGGATCTCGATAGATTCTGAAAAAATACCTTGAAAGGGTACTTTAGCTTCAGGGGAATAGTAAAGTGCAGACAGGATACCCAGAAATTTAGCGCCAAACCCCCAATGGTTCATCACCTTGAACATAAAAGGCCAAGACACTGAGTCAAATGCTTTCTGAAGATCTATGGAAAGAAGCATACCCTTCTGACCAGTATCACCAGACCATCCTGAGTTCAGTATAGAAATCAGATCAATAGCTCTCCTAACCTGATCCGGACCTTGCCTCCCAGTAATGAAGCCAACTTGATCTTTACTAACATAATGACCAATGAAAGAAGATAACCTATTGGCCATTATTTTAGTAAGTATCTTAAGATCGTTATTGATAAGAGATATCGGTCTATAGTTCTCCACCAGGCTATGATCCTTTTCCGGCTTAGGGATCACCGATATATAAGCCAAATTGAGTTGTCTTTCTATAGGATCTCCCTCGGTCATGTGGTTGAAAAATCTCACCAAATAGGGTGTTAAAATGCTTGAAAATGTTTTGTAATATGAACTCGAAAATCCATCAGGTCCCGGGGCTTTATCTAATTTTAGGTGTTTAATCACTGTCGATACTTCCTCAATTGAAATGGGAGCCTCCATCACCTCTGTATGTATTTCAGACAATTTAGGAAGATTCAGATTGCTAAGAAAATCATCTATCCTCTCTGAAGAAGAATCCTCAGTAGAGGTATAAAGCTTAGAATAAAAGTCATGGAAGGCCTCCATTATTCTCCTAGGGTTTAGGGAGAATGAACCGTCAATCATCTTTATTTTAGGGAGAGTTCTTGATTGAAATCTAGGTGACAATTTATGTGCTAGCATTGGACCTATTTTATCTTTAAATTTATAGAAATTAGCTCCAGTCCATTTTATATCTTCCCCCGCCTTAGTCGTAAGTACCAGGTTCAGAGCAGATCTGGCCGCATCAAGTGCCTGAGTAGGAAAGTTATGAGGATCAGTTTTATGTTTTCTACACAGGTCTAAATAGTTGATTTCCAGTCTTTTTATTTCTAGGTTCTTCTGTTTTTTGAGGTTAGCGGCCAATTGTATTATTTTGCCCCTGATAGAAGCCTTGTGAGCAGCCCACAAAGTTTCAGGGGATATATCATCTGTATCATTGTGTTCAAAATATTCTAGAAGGGATTGCTCAATATCCTTTATTAGGACAGGATTTTTCAAAATAGATCTATTAAGTGTCCAATGAGATACTTTAGGAGAAGTATCCTCTCTCCTTAGTGACAAAAGAACCATTGAGTGATCCGACCAGGAAACATCAACTATATTAGATTTAATGGCTGCCGGGACGTGATGGTTTGATATCAATATATGATCTATACGAGAGCAAGACTGGTGGGGGTTAGAATAGTGAGTATAGTCTTTAGTTCTTGGGTTTAATTCCCTCCAGATATCAGTCAGTCTGTTTTGATGTAAAATACGTGCTACTTGTAAACTAATTTTAGTCGGTCTGATGACCTTATCGGCTTTAGATTTGGATTTGTCCAATCCAATGTCGAAAGCCAGGTTAGAGTCTCCTCCCATAACAATAATTCCCTCCATAAATGGACGGAGGGTATCAAGCATCTGAGTGAAAAACCGCTTTTGACCTCTGTTCGGAGCATAATAAGAAACAAAATGTGTACATTTTTTCGTCAAGAGTACCTTTTATCAAGATAAACCTACCTTCCGGGTCTCCATATTCCTTGATCAAGTTAAAATTACAGTATCTAGAGAACAAAACGGCCACACCTTTAGTTTTGTTTTCCGCTTTAGCTAGAAAAAATAATGGATAGTGAGCATGCATAAAAGTGGGGTTGTATCGTTTAGGGAAGTGGGTTTCTTGAAGGAAAACCACATCTACATGAAGAGATTTGTAAACTTGAAGAGCTTTGCGTCTCTTAATAGGAGAATTCAACCCCTGAGTGTTGTGAGTGACAACACTAAGGGGTTTAGATACATCATTTGATCCAGCCATAAGTCTTATCTACTACTATGGTTAGGCAGGACCGCAAGGATATCATCTGTAACACCGTTATTACGAGCAATGGCAGGCAGGCTAAAGAGAAGAAGAGGGCGAGAAGGAAAAAAGGGAAACAGAAAGAAGAGGCAAAAAGACAAGAATAAAAAAACATACTGCACAACAAGTCACTAAATCGTGCAAGGTCAAATCGTGACCCAGAATGGGGGAAGAGAAAGAGTCTCCTTCCCTCATTCAAACTAAAAACATTAGCATAGTCCCTTAAATGGACTATATTCTTACCCATTGGGTCGACAAAGTGTCGCTCCAAGAGGTAAGTTGAGGTCCAATACCTCACCGTCGTCAGTCGTCGACAGATTAAACTTTACATCATAAAAACTTTTTCAAGAACAATGGCATTCAATTAATAGGGACCATAAAAAATAAAAAATAAATAAGGAGAGAGGGGTAAAAAAAGAAAGGGGGAAAACCATACTATATATGTATTATATTATATATTTCAGAAATGAAGAAGTAACCTCCTCCGTATTAAATAGTAAAAATAAGAGGGGAAAAAAAAAAAAATATTTCCCTTCTCCCTTTTCCCTCTCTCCTAAAAAAATAAAAAAAAATCATCTCGGACACTGTGTGACATAAAAGAAATCCTGAGAGATACTTCCTGGGTAAGACTATTCAATATTCAGGTGATGGAGTCTTTTCCAACTTTTCTGTATTTGACCTTGTTGCAAGGATTCAGATTTGGACTAGTAGGTGTGGTCCTCTTGCCTGATGGTAGTTGAGGTGAAGTAGTGTCCATAGCTGGTTTAAGAGAGATAATTTTTAGATCAATTAGAAGTTTTTCACCCCGCGGAGATTATGTATCACATGGTGTCTGCCATTGTGATTGAACTTTAAGGCGAAGGGAAAGGCCCATTTGTATTTGATGTCATTGTCCATGAGGGCCGACAATAACGGTTTCATCGCTCTTCTTCTCTGGATGGTGTATGGAGAAATGTCAGAAAATATTTGTATTGTAGCACCATGGTATTGGAGATTCTCCTGTTGTCTAGATCTTTTCATAACGTCCTCCTTGGTGGAGAAATAATGAGGCTTGACCACCACATCTCTGGGTAAACCATCTCTTCTTAGTGGACCCAATGATCTATGAGCCCTGTCTAATTCCATTTTTGGAGTAGGTATAGATGGTAGAAGGATTTGTATAATGTCCTGTATTGCTGAGTGGACATCCACAATGGATTCAGGAAGACCCCTGACCCTAAAATTCTCCCTTCTTGACCTGTTTTCTAAATCATCAATCTTATCCTGAGCAGCCTCCAGTTGATCTTGCAAGAAATGCATATGGCTATCATGTTGTTCAGTTTTCGAAACTTTAGCATCTAACTTATGTTCTATAGAATCAATCCTGTTGCCAAGACAATGAAAGTCAGCCCTGATATCGTTAGTGATTTTCTCGGCAGTAAGAGCTAAACCCCTTTCCATCATTTCAGATATTTTGTTATACAGTTCAGCAACATTGAAAGAAGCTTCCGGAACATGTTCAGTATTTGCAGTTACCTGTTTAGGATCCTGAGAGACGGACTCAATAGGAATCATGTGGTCAGTCATTGTAGTTGTGAGAGCTCCCCCAATTGTAGAAGGATATAAATTTAGAAGCTTTGCTGAACCCAGAGAAGGAGGTGATGAGGTGGGAAGTAGAAGTGACGAGACTTGTCCGTCGAACTCAGTATCTCCAACAGATGTCTGAGGGCTTGTAGAAGGAGGGGAGTCTATATCATAAAGAGACTCTTTGATGATTCTATTTTTGTTTTTTTTACTTTGTTTCCCCTTCATATATATGAAGTGTTAAAATAAATATCTGACAACAGTATTCAAATATCAATGTATTGCGAAATCTGCAGTGTACTCCTATACCAGCTCCCTTAGGTAGAACTCTCTTACCACAATTATCAGTCAGCAGAAGTTAATCTTGCGAACAGCCTAAACCCAGCTTAGAGTACATAAGTAAAGGAAAAGACCATCTTTATGGGAATGCCATAAGTTTCATACCATTCAGATATCCTATTAATGTATAGAGAGTCAAATCTGCTTCTTTCGTCGACAGACTTCGGACGGTGTGTAAGAATACCTCAGTGAATTCCCATTACAGGGATAATCATAGTATAATCCGACGGTGTATATGACAGCCACTGAGAACTGTATCCAGTCGGTAGCCTGACTTTGATATCAGCGGACAGTTTCCTAGTGCAGTCAGGTGGTCAGGGCATATGAATAAATAATCCAGTTTAGAAAGAAATAATAGCACAAAATATTAAAAAAAAAAAAAAAACATATAAGAGAAAAAAAAAAACACTATAAAGTTGTCAGAAATTCATATTGACATTGACAGTCCTGTTCCTTTAATCTTCACAAAACCGAGGTATTATGGTCCATTTGTATAGTGAAATGTTATGGTGTCCAGACAACTAGATTTAATAAGATACTGTCAGTGCCCTGTAAGCTGGGTAATGGTTTTATGCTGTAATAAACGTGTATACCACAAGATGGCGTTGTTACCTCAATGGAAGAGTTTCACAGTGCATCACAACCAGGCAATTCCTGTGGAAAATTTCAAGGGGTGTGAATACTTTTTCAAAATACTGTAGATACAGTGTAGTGAGTGAGCATTTTCCTCCATAGAACAGGAAGTGTGTTACTGGAAGAATCACCAAAACAGGTAAAGTCATTGTGACACTGCAAAACACTTTGTCCCCTCTGGATGTGACAGGTGTGATGCTACATTGTTTGGAATTGACTTCTGGCGAGATCTATCAATCTGCACTATAAGGGCTAAACTACAAAGAAAATTTTAAATGTTTAACCCCGTGCTGGCATTCCACTTATTTTCAACAAGTTGAAACTGATGTGCTGCAAATGAGGTGATTGCCAACAAGTGGTTAAACTCTCCATAGCATGTGCAGATTACAGGCCGACCAGGAGGAGGGGTTAGAGATGGAATACAGTCACATACATAAGTAGCAAAGAAGTCAGTGTGCAAGATAGGAAGCAGACGCAGACAATGGCCCTAAAAGCAGACTCCTATGTGGTTCTGAACGATGGGCACAAGATGCCAGTGATCGGGTTCGGTACCGCTGCCCCCGAACAGGTAGGATGCAGACTTAAATAATTTTTTTTCTTATGAAACCAAATGTATTAAAAATAAAACATAACAGTAAGACTTCATGCACACTGGACGTTAAAATAACGTTATAAAACCGCCAGTAGCTTTTAAGTGAGTTTTTCAACTTTTTTCAACGTTTTTGCAATATCGTTTTTTAGCGTTTTTTTATAAGAAGACATTTTTTTTTATTATTATTATTTTTTTTCAATGGATCAAAAACGTTAAAAAACGCTGGTGAGCGACGTCTACAGCCAAAAACAACTGCTGTAAAAACGTCCAGTGTGCATGAGGCCTAAGGCCCCGTACACACGACCAGTTTCCTCGGCAGAATTCAGCTTCCGACCGAGTTTCTGGCTGAATTCTGCCGAGGAAACTGGCCGTGTGTACACTTTCGGCCGAGGAAGCCGACGAGGAGCTCGACGAGGAAATAGAGAACATGTTCTCTATTTCCTCGTTGTTCTATGGGAGCTCTCGTCCCGCCGAGCTCCTTGGCGGCTTCAGTGCTGAACTGGCCGAGGAACTCGATGTGTTTGGCACGTCGAGTTCCTCGGCCGTGTGTACGAGGCCTTTGGCTGCGTTTACACAGTGGCCAGGAGGGTTGTAAAAACAGGGGGTTGAACTAGAGTTTTACCAGTTGCATGTGTAGTGATACCCCTGAAGGAGCTGCTTTAGTTAGTTCAGTCTGTTACTCTGCCTCTCAACCCTAATAACAGTCTCAGCCCCCTCTGGCAATAGTGTGTAAAACACGGAAATTGTCTTTAGTGCAATGTTTCTATGAAAGAATACAGTAAAACCTTGGATTGGAAGCATAATTCGTTCCAGAAACATGCTTGTAATCCAAAGCACTTGTATATCAAAGCAAATTTCCCCATAAGAAATAATGGAAACTCAAATGATTCGTTCCACAACCATTTATTCCTAGGTCCTTCAGTTTATGCTCCATATAAAAAGATTATAGCAATGTGACAGGTTGTGTAACCATAACCATACAATGTCCATCCACAAATGTAAGCCTCCACAAGGGGATTAGAAGCAAAATCGAGCAGGAACTACACAGAGTATAAAAAAGATGAGAGGTGCCTTTAAGTGTAGCAATATGTTGCTAAATGTTGTACCTTCATTAAATGTAACCATAGGTGCCTCTCTTCTCTTTTAAAGTCAGTTGTGACATGACGTTACTTGGCACCTTTCAGGGGGGAGGGGGGTGCAGATACCTGTATAATACAGGTATTTGCACCCACTTACGGGCACAGACTGCCATGGGAGTCACGCCCCCCCCCACTGTCTTCTGGGAAACACACTGGTCCCAGGAGACAGCAAGAACCAGTGAGGACGTGCCGCGTGACTCTATGGAGATTTATAAGTACTGAAATTTTGCGCCATTCCACAAGTGTGCGTAATTTTAAAGCGTGACATGTTATGTATCTATTTACTCGGCGTAACATCATCTTTCACATTATACAAAAAAATCGGGCTAACGTTAGTGTTTTTTTATTATTATTCATGAAACTGTTTGGGGTTCTGAGTAATTTTCTAGCAATACATTTTTTTTTCATTCATTATGGGACAGAGTCATTCATTACCCGCTGGGTTATACTCCATCTCCAGGTGAATGGACAGTGGTAGACTAAAGATCTTTCGACAAGAAGTGATCCCCTATATAACCCCTCCCATACAGGAAGCACTTTTTACCAATGTCTGCAAGGTGAATGGCATGGTTTGTTTGAGTTCTCTGAGCTCCAGGTCTCTAGTCCCACAAACGGTTTCAAAATGAATCAAGGGGTTGACTGATCGGATCCATTTGACACAGGCTCTATATGCTTAGATAAATGATACCCGAGCCTCGCAAAGCAGACTCAAGATCCTGCAAGGTTTTGCCTATAATATGGCCTCCGTGCGCTGGACCCTGCAAAGTGGAATCCTGAACACTACAGCGCTAAGGCATTCCTGCAGGGTGCTGTACAGGTCCAAGGGAGTGGACCCTAAACATGAAAAGGGTACCCATTCTTTGAAGGTCCTCAAGAGACGGGAACCCGGGGTGAAGATTGGGCCCTTAGTTTCTAAGTGACCCTGCGCCTGGAGGGGTAAGTGAAACCCTTTTATTATTGTGGGGTGTCCCAGTGATTGTAACAATCAGTCAAGCTGGCTAAAGGCTGGACACCTGTGTGCGGTGACCAATACGGAGAAGTTTTGGGCTAACTGTGGGTGTTTGCAAAGTGTACCTTTTTTGCTTGTGTCTGGCTATTTTTTACCTGTATGATGACGCACGACGGTGTGTCATTTCACCTTGGTTTAACATAGTGCACGTGTGTGCACAGCAGTTGTTTGTTTGGCGGGCATGATGCATGTGCATTCGCCAAAAGCGGCACTGGACTTACCAGTTTGCTCGTTTGGTGGCCAAGCCGCACGCGGCTTCGCCGCACATGCAATGTAGCCTTTATCTGGGCGTACGACGATTTGTGTCATACGTGAATACAGCCACGCCCGTTTTGGGATCACGTACGTACATGCGCACACATGCACAGAACGTTCCGTTGCACAGACAGCTTATTTAAGCTGTATATGCCAAGCATGCAGTGCTTCCAGAAGGCAGCTGTGGGACACAGAGCAGACGCTGAACAGGCACTTGCAGTGGTTAATTTCTCCTTTCCCGGGTCACGTGAGTCACCAAGTGTTGCTTGGCAGGCTAAAGGTGCTCAGCAGGATTGTTGCATAGGGGGTTGGTGAGCCCTATTAAAGGGTCTCCCTTCTGAGGTGTTTTAATACTACACCCAAGTACCCTCTTTTTGTGGCTATTAAATGTCTTCAAAAAAGATGAGTGGGACTAACACTACAGGGTAGGGCACACCTATGTCATCAGTAGTTCCTGATGAACCTAGCCACATTCCTAGTGTTGTATCCCCTGAACTAAAAGAAAGCTCTATTTGTGGGAAAAAAGGACATCAATTTTGTTTGGGAGCCACGTCGCACGACCGCGAAATTGTCAGTAAAGCGACACAGTGCTGAATCGCATAAAGTGGCCTGGTCATTTTGAAGCTAAATGGTCCAGGGCTGAAATGGTTAACTTATCCGGTTGATAACGCACAGGGCTTGAAAGACCCTGTTGACAAGAAATTGGAGTTATTAATAAGGGCTTCCTTTTTTTGGCCAGTTCAGCTATTCAGCCAGCTGTTGCAGCAATTGGTATTTGCCAGTCTGTAAAGGATTAGGTCAAATGGCCTGATATGCCTAACCAGGAGGATGATCTGTCTGAAAGTAAGACAAATATTTCTCGAGCGTTGCCTTTTGCTGTTGACACCTTAAAAAGGATTCAATACAGCAGGTTTCTCATTTGGCTTGCTTGTCTGTACATATGCACAGACTTTTATGGCTTAAGAACTGGTCAGCTGAGCTTCCTTGTGAAAAGTTATTGTCAGGTTTCCCTTTTCAGGGGGAATGTTTATTTGGTGATCACTTGGACAAATATATCCAAAAGATTTTCGGAGGGAAGAGTTCTCTACTTCCTGTGAAGAAAAGCACCAGACGTCCTTAGCAAGGCCAGGGCTAGAAAAAGCTCTGGCTCCAAAATTCTCCTAAACCCAGCACCAAGCCCTCCTTTCGAGGGGATGCCCCCACTTCATCGGTGGGGGGAAGGCTGCTGCACTTTGTGGACATTTGGAGAACAATAATTCAGGACGAGTGGGTAACCTCAATTATATCTCACGATTACAAGCTGGAGTTGCAGGGGTTCCCCCTGAGAGGTTTTTAAGATGCAGCATTCCCTCGGATCCTCCAAAAATAAACTTATTGCTTCAGTCACTACATCATCTAGTGCATCAAGGAGTGATTGTAGAGGTTCCTGCATACGAAAGGGGCACAGGGTTTTACTCAAACCTGTTTACGGTTCAGAAACCAAATGGGGGCACAAGGCCAATTTTTGACCTAAGAGTGGAGAGATGGAGTCTGTCCGGGAGACTTTCTAGCCTCCATCGATATAAAAGACACGTATTTACACGTACCTATCTTTCAGCCTCATCAGAGGATCCTACGTTTTAAAAAAACAGTAGAGGAATGTATAAAGGTTGAATGAAGGATGGATGGCCGCACTCCAAAAACTGTACAGGTTGTCTTTTTATGAACAGCAAAAGCATTACCAGATTACAGCAACAGAAACAGGGGACAGCCGACGTTTCGCACAAAATCAGTGCTTATTCATGGCTTAGTAGAGGAAGAGTAGAGGAATGTAATTTTCAGTTTGTGGCTCTACCCTTCGGGCTTTCTACAGCTCCCCGGGTGTTCACAAAGGTCCTAGCATCAGTACTGGGTTGTTAAAGGGCCCAAGCGAGGTGCTCGGATATCTGGACGACCTCCTGCTCAGAGATCACTCTGGAACAGGCTCTAGAACAGAGCATGATATACACACTGCAGTATTTGAAAAGCTGAATCATAAATACCGAAAAGTCAGCATTGAAACCAGCTCAAGGTCTAAAGTATCTAGGTCTGATCCTAGAAACGGTCCAAGCAAGAGTATTCTTGCCATCTGTAAGGATCTGTGCCCTGAAGGTTCAGGTGTGTCAGATAAGGGGCACCAGACAACCCTCCATTAGGCTCTGTGTGAGTCTTCTAGGGAGGATGGTATCTGCCTTCGAGGCAGTGCCCTATGCCCAGTTCCATTCCAGGCCTTTACAACAAGACATCTTGTTGACTTGGAACAGAAGAGGAAAAGCCCTGGTTTATCCAATGTACTTATCTCCTCAGGCACGCTTGAGCCTAAACTGGTGGTTGCAGGATCAGAACCTGCGAAAATGAAAATCCCTTCTCCCGGTAACTTGGAGAGTACTGACTACAGATGCCAGTCTCTCAGGCTAGGGAGCAACCCTAGAAGGGCTCACAGCTCTGAGGAAATGGTCAGGGACAGAACAGATCCTGCCCATCAACGTCCTCGAATTACTGGCAGTACGTGGTCCCTACACCCAGAGGTGTTCCAGGAAACTTGCCAACATTGGGGATAGCCATTGTGGTAAAGGACCGTGGCATCTCAGGACCAGTGGTGTCTACCCTAGTGAATGCTAGAAAAGCTGTCACTAGGAATATTTATCATAAGGTTTGGAAGACTTATATTGCTTGGTGTGAAGCCAGAAAATGGCATCCTCGGAAATATGTGATTGGGAGAATTCTCTTTTCTACAGTTAGCTGTGGAAATCAAATTGGCTTTGAGTACAATCAGAGGTCAAGTTTTGGCGATATCAGTATTCTTGCCAAGGCCTTTAGCCTCCCATTCACTGATCTGAGCCTTTATTCAGGGGGCAGCTCACTTGCTTCCCCCCGATAGTGCACCTATATGTCATTGGGACTTGAATTTGGTGCTGTCTGTGTTACAGAAGCAACCATTTGAACCTATTAGGGAAATTTCATTAGACTTGCTGTCACACAAGCTAGCCTTCCTAAAGGCTATCACCTCGGCTAGAAGGGTGTCGGAGTTGGCGGCCCTTTCATGCAGGGAACCATACTCGATCCTTCACCACGACAGTTGTGTTACGACCTGTTCCATAATTTTTGCCAAAAGCGGTGTCGGACTTTCAATTAAATCAGGACATTATTTTTCCACCTTTTTTCTCTCAGTCTCATTCGGCGAAGAGAGACGACTGCATTCTTTGCACGTTGTCTAGGCAGTCAAGATTTATTTGTCTAGATCCCAACCTAGAAGAAAAATTCCTGGAAAAAATAAATACAGTGAGGAAAATAAGTATTTGAACACCCTGCTATTTTGCAAGTTCTCCCACTTGGACTGATCTAGAGAAGATCTGTGTGGAGGAGTGGGCCAAAATCCCTCCTCCAGTGTGTGCAAACCTGGTGAAAAACTACAAGAAACGTTTGACCTCTGTAATTGCAAACAAAGGCTACTGTACCAAATATTAACATTGATTTCCTCAGGTGTTCAAATACTTATTTGCAGTTGTATCATACAAATAAATAGTTAAAAAAATCATACATTGTGATTTCTGGATTTTTTTTTTTTTATTATGTCTCTCACAGTGGACATGCACCTACGATAACAATTTCAGGCCCCTCCATGATTTCCAAGTGGGAGAACTTGCAAAATAGCAGGGTGTTCAAATACTTATTTTCATCACTGTACTTACAGTTTGGATCGAGGATCAGACTCCTTTTGTTTTACCAAAGGGACCCAAGAAGGGGCAGGCAGCTTCCAAGGCTTCCTTTGACAATTGGGTCTGTCAATTGGTCATTCATGCCTACGGTCTGAAGCATAAAGCTCCTCCCTTTAGGCTGAGCGCTCATTCTACCAGGGGTGTAGGAACCTCCTGGGCTTTTCGCCATGCGGTATCTGTGGCTCAGATTTGTAAGGCTACTACCTGGTCTTCAGTGCATATGTTCACAAAATGTTATCAAGTGGATGTTCGAGCAGCCTAGGATTCGCTTTAGGGCGCAGTGTACTGCCGGCTGCTGTATAAGTTCTGATGGCTATTGTTTGGCAGGTTGTCTCCCTCCCCTCAAGGCTATTGCTCTGGGATGTCCCAGCAGGTAATAACTATTAGCCTGACTCTGTGTCCCATGATGTATGAAAAATAAAAGATTTTACAGGTAAGTATAATGACAAATCCTATTTTTACACGTAGGAGAGACGTATCGGAATTGGCCTGGATGGCAAGGGGTTAATTACCATAAGTAAGTAATATACAAATAATTATTACCGTATTTATCGGCGTATACGCGCACTTTTTTGCCATTAAAATCGTGGGTGCGTGATATACGCCGATACCCGCTTCCCGCGCCGTGTTTGAACCACTGCGCCAACATATACCGAGCGCAGTACACTCGGGAATACACGGGCAGGCTCGGCTCCTCTCGTGGTCACGTCCTGTGCATCCTGTACGTCCTTTACGCGAGAGGAGCCGAGCCTGCCCGAGTATACCTGAGTGTACTGCGCTCGGTATATGTCGGCGGAGTGTTTCAAACACAGCGCAGGAAGCGGGGATCGGCTGAAGAACACAGCGGGGAGGACACCACGATTGCCGCAGAAGAACGCCGGACCGGATAAGGCAGCCGATGGACGCGATGGACGCCGGGCAAGACACCGACGAGGGGCATCCAAACTGTAAGTATTTATTTTTTCCAGGAATTTTTCTTCTAGGTTGGGGGTGCGCGCTATACGCCGGGGCGCGGTATAGGAAGATAAATACGGTATATGTTGTTTTTAAGGTAATGTACTATATTTTCAAAATCTGTACTCAACCAGTAATTTCACAGTTAAATAGATAAAACATTATTTTTTTTATGTTATAACATATAGCATATCAATATATGATTTACCTTTTCAACAGAATCAGTTTCTCCCTCTTAACTGTGTGAGAAAAACATGGGATTGTGGGTAAATCTTAGACCCCTTTCACATTGGAGGCGTTTTTTCAGGCGATTTATCAATAAAAATAGCACCTGTAAAGTGCCTGAAAAAAAGCCTCCCCTACAATTCTAGTGTGAAAGCCCAAGGGTTTTCACACTAGGGCGCTGCGCTTGCAGGACGTCAAAAAAAGTCCTGCAATCAGATTCTTTGCAGCGCTTTAGGAGCGGTGAATACACCGCTCCTAAAGCGCCCCTGCCCATTGAAATCAATCTTTGCATGCGCTTTTAATCCTTTTTTCGGTCGTTAGCGGGGGTTAAAAGCCCCCCGCTAGCGCCCAAAAAGTGATGCAAAAATTACGGTAAAGCGTCGCTAAAAATAGCGGCGTATTACTGCCGATGCCTGGGCGCTGCAAGTGTGAAAACACTCTTATATACATACAGTTGCAATAAAAAGTATGTGAACCCTTTTGGAATGATATGGATTTCTGCACAAATTGGTCATACAATGTGACCTGATCTTCTTTTAAGTCACAACAATAGACAATAACAGTCTGCTTAAACTAATAACACACACAGAATTAAATGTTACCATGTTTTTATTGAACACACATTCACAGTGCAGGTGGAAAAAGTATGTCAATCCCTAGACTAATGACATCTCCAAGAGCTAATTGGAGTGAGGTGTCAGCCAACTGGAGTCCAATCAATAAGATGAGATTGGAGGTGTTGGTTACAGCTGCCCTGCCCTATAAAAAACACACACCAGTTCTGGGTTTGCTTTTCACAAGAAGCATTGCCTGATGTGAATGATGCCTCGCACAAAAGAGCTCTCAGAAGACCTACGATTAAGAATTGTTGACTTGCATAAAGTTGGAAAGGGTTATAAAAGTATCTCCAAAAGCCTTGCTGTTCATCAGTCCACGGTAAGACAAATTGTCTATAAATGGAAAAAGTTCAGCACTGATGTTACTCTCCCTAGGAGCAGACTGCTCAATGAGGTGAAGAAGAATCCTAGAGTGTCAGCTAAAGACTTACAAAAGTCTCTGGCATATGCCAACATCCCTGTTAGCGAATCTACGATACGTAAAACACTAAACAAGAATGGATTTCATGGGAGGATACCACAGTGGAAGCCACTGCTGTCCAAAAAAAAAACATTGCTGCATGTTTACAGTTTGCACAAGAGCACCTGGATGTTCCACAGCAGTACTGGCACAATATTCTGTGGACAGATGAAACCAAAGTTTAGTTGTTTGGAAGAAACACATAACACTATGTGTGGAGAAAAAAAGGCACAGCACACCAACATTAAAAACCTCATCCCAACTGTGAAGTATGGTGGTGGGGGCATCATGGTTTGGGGCTGCTTTGCTGCGCCAGGGCCTGGACGGATTGCTATCATCGAAGGAAAATTAATTCCCAAGTTTATCAAGACATTTTGCAGGAGAACTTAAGGCCATCTGTCCACCAGCTGAAACTCAACAGAAGATGGGTGTTGCAACAGGACAACGACCCAAAGCATAGAAGAAAATCCACAACAGAATGGCTTAAACAGAAGAAAATACGCCTTCTGGAGTGGCCCAGTCAGAGTCCTGACCTCAACCTGATTGAGATGCTGTGGCATGACCTCAAGAAAGCGATTCACACCAGGCATCCCAAGAATATTGCTGAAATTAAACAGTTCTGTAAAGAGGAATGGTCAAGAATTACACCTGACCATTGTGCACGTCTGATCTGCAACTACAGGAAACGTTTGGTTGAAGTTATTGCTGCCAAAGGAGGTTGAACCAGTTATTAACCTCCCTGGCAGTATGATTATGTCTGGAATTTTGTACCAAAAGCGGTACAATTTTTTGCATGGAAATTTGGCATATATATATATTGTAGACTTACAATTCTTAGGAATAACTCACTTGCTCAGTTGCAGAATTGTCGCTGTCATTATTTTTATTGTTTGATGATGAATTTCCCCACAAATCGATATCAGTCAATTCTGCAAGTGATTCTAATTTATTTTTGCTGTTTTCTAGCTGGTCTAAAGCCACTTTTGACATAAAGGGACACTTTTTGGTTGCTATGGACAATCTCCAGTTTCCAGGCAGAAAGAACAGTTTTTATTATATACAACTACATGCAGAACACTGGGCAGACCACTAGGGACAAAGGGGGTGTGTATTTATTTCATACAGTACTGTAATCTGTAAGATTACAGTATACTGTATGTGTATTGTGGTATTTGACTTTTTGAATTTGGCGCCAAACTCCGTCCCCATGCGTCGTAACGTCGCAGGGAACGGAGCTCGGCGGCACTGTGAATCGAGCGAGGAGACACAGCGGAGGAGCTCGCACACACAGCGGGGACACATTGCAACTGTAAACACATTTTGTTTTACACTCTCGGCTCAATGCAGAGCTATAGGTCAGACTCATCAGAGTAGGAAGGGCTCTACTCTGCTGCATGCTTGCAGGGGACATGCTTTTCTATTCAGGCTAGAGCTGCCTTCTAAAAAAAAAAAAAATACTGAAAGACTTTGCAGATCTTTTGTTTTAGTGCACCAAGAATGTATTTAGTTGACTTAAACTGAATGCTCAGTTGGGCACCAAGCCATACCATTCATTTAAAATGTGGCGCCAACACACCTCAATGATTAAAAAGATGTATGTGACCCCTGATTGTTTTTTTTTTTTCTTTTTTTATAATTGACAATGTTTATTAGATTGCAACTACATCATACAGTGGTTTGAAACATAAACAAAAGAGAATAAAGAAATAAAAGGGAATTAGTAGTCACCAGCAGCTCTGAAATGGGCATGGAGGCCTACGTATTACAAAATTAACACACAAACCACAGACATAGATCAACTAGGAACAGCACTTCGTATCATACAGATGTAGCGCTGAAGTAATTACAGCGCAGGCTTCTCTCACAAAACAGACCATCAATAGGGTCTGTGATTTACATTTGTGTGGCCTGCTATTCCAGAAAAAATAAAAAAATAATTCAAATAAAACAAAAAAAGAGAAGAGCAAAAGAAAAGTAATAAAAAGAAGGAGAAAGAGAGGACAAGTGAGGGGGAGAAAGAGGAGAGAGGAAGAGCAAGGAAAGGGTATAAGAAAGTCCCAAACAGAAGGGCACGTCCCTTGTGGGCTTCAAGCAACCGTGTTGTATAGAACAGGGGGGGGGGGGTGTCTCATGAGATCATGGGGGGTCTATTCGTTGATGCCATGGTTCCCACGTTGCTGTATGTCGGTCCACCCGGTCTGCCAGCCTAGCCTTCATGGACTGCATGACTTCCACATCCTTAATTCTGGAATAAAGATCAGATAGAGACGGAGGATTTTGTTGTTTCCAGTAAAGGGCTACTAGACATCTGGCTGCTGTTAAAATTTGTGTGGCCAACTTTTTAGCTAGTGTGGAAAGTTTAGAAGGGGGGAGGCCCAGTAAAAAGAACGTAGGGGAGAGAGGGATATCTACCTCGAACAGCCGGTGAAGCAGCCCCTGGACCGAATGCCAATGGGACTGGAGGAATGGGCAGCTCCAGTAAACATGAAGTAGCGTGCCCCGGTCCTGGAGACATCTCCAGCAGCGATCCGAGGCCGATGGAAAAATAGCATGCAGGCGTGCCAGAGTCAGGTACCAGTGGAAGAGTACCTTGTATGTGTTCTCTTTGTAAAGAGTACACATAGAACTCTTGGCTGCCCAAGACCATATGGTGGCCCATTGTTCAAGGGTTAGCTCCTCTCCAAGGTGTTCCTTCCATTTACACATATAGCTATGTTTCCCCCGGGCGACAATATCATAGGAAATTAAAAGCTTAAATATGTCCGAAGTAAGCCCTTTCTGTGTAGGTCCTAATAAGATTAAGCATTCAAATAGGGATGGCTTTGAGAATTGGAGGGTAGGGGTGATGGTAAGAGCGTAGTGTCTGATTTGGAGGTAACCAAAAAGGGTGATGCGGGGGAGTTCGTGTTTATTCCTGAGTTTGTCGAAGGGCAACAAAATCCTAGAAACTGGGTTCACCAGATGTCCATAATGAAAGAGATTTCTCTGCAGCCAGGGGGAAATCATCTGGGAGGTTAAGCTGTCAGGTAGTTTAGGGCTGTAAAGAAAAGCTGTTACCAAAGAGGCCTCAGATTGTAGGGGGGTGTTGCGATTTAGTTGTCTCCAAATAGTGCGTAAAAAGGTTCATAGTATGTAGTAGACGTGTGCATTTGTTTTCGCCCAAATGCATTTTTGTTAGAATTTCAGGTATTTTCGTTTTAACAAACGAAAATGAAACACACAGAATACGAAAACCGAAAGATCCGACATAAACAAATGCTTTATTTTCGTATTCGTTGGTAGAATGTGCCTAACCTTAAATCTATTAGTCCAAGATTATTCTACATAGAGAAAAAAGATTCGAAATAATGATGATGATGAATGTTATTGGCTGATTGTAACCAAAGAGGAGGAGCAGTAAAATAGCTAGAACTAACGTGACAATTCAACATGAACGACGAAGATTCGACAAAGCATTGAAAAACATACAAACGTCGAATCTGTCATTGAAGGCTTATGGTGTCTGTTGATAGTTCTAAGAAGATTCGATGGAGCAGCTCAACTGTACGACGCTGCTATCATACATTTCCGGTCAAATGCTCGGCCCATAGGCTATAGAAAAATTCTAATGTTGGTTGAATAGTAATAATAAATAAATATAATTTTTACTAGTCATACAACATTAGAATTCTACTATAGCTTGTAGGCGGAACATTCGATGTATGATTGCAGCGTCGGACAGTTTCGCTGCTCCGTCTAATCTTCTTTGAACATTTGACAGACACCATAAGCCTTCAATGACAGATTCAACCTTAATTTGTTTGGATTTTCGGACAAAAGCAATTTCCAACGAAAAACAAAATAAATAAAAATGATTTTCGGGAGTAACTAAATAAATGTATTTTTCAGACGAAAACAAAATTCCGAAACTAAATATTTCAGTATGTCTAGTATGTAGTAGGGCGGTGGAGGGGACATCAGCATTAGTGTTCCACAGTAAGTTGTTTGGGTGGATGGGGGCTAGCCAAATTTTATCTATTTTAGTCCAGCGATTATAGGCCGGAAGGGTAACCCAGGAAGCTATAGCCCTCAATCGTGGACCCCTGATTTTTTTATGCAACATACCACAAAGCATGGCGAGTGTAACAACGCACTACCTAAACTAACATGCTTTAAAATTGTAGCTCAAAACAATGAAAATAGTACTGCTCGAATGTCTCCCCAAAATTGGTGCAAGACAGACAGAATTGGCTCACCAGGCTCCAGTAGACTTCAACAAAATGGTGGCCGTCTGCACACAGACACCGACTCCCTGTTGCATAAATATGAATGAGATAGGTAAAAGATGGCTTCAGCTCCTGTTCTCTACCTGTAGAGCACTCCTCAGATGTGTTTGGCGTTGGGGGCTTAATTAAGACTCTAAGATTAAGCCTTGAAAAGGCCGAAACACATCTGAGAAGTTCTCTACAGGTGGAGGACAGAAGCTGAAGCCTGCAAATACTTTAGTTAATTATTGTATGAGGGTCTCTAGAGGCATTATGGCATCTTCAGCTTTTGAAACACAATTTCTTCATAATTTATCATTGTTTTTTTATTTTGTTGCCTTTTTTTTGCAGTACACTAAAGAACAGGCAGGGGAGGCTACAAAGGTGGCCATCAATGTTGGCTATCGTCATATTGACTGTGCTTTCATCTATGGCAACGAGGTGGAAGTTGGGCTGGCTATCAATGCAAAGATTGCTGATGGAACGGTGAAGAGAGAGGACATTTTCTACACCGGAAAGGTAAAGGTTCTATAAAAGTGTATGATTTCATTTTAGCCACCAATTTGAACTGACTGTTAAACCCATATTCTCCAATTAAGGCCGCGTACAGACGAGCATACATGTACGATGAAACCGTTTTCACCGTACATGTATGCCCGGGGATTTCTGTATGGTGGCTGTACTCACCATCATACAGAAATCCGCGCGTAAACAATACGCGGGGCGTGTCCGCGCCGTCGCCGCGACGATGACACGGCGACGTGGGCGGCCCTGCCAGTTAAATGCTTCCACGCATGCGTCGAAGTCATTCGAGGCATGCGAGGGATGGCGGGCGCTCGGACATGTACGGTAGGTCCGTACAGACGACCGAACATGTCTGAGGGGACAGGATTCCAGCGGGCTGTTTTAAAACAAGTCCGGAAATATTTGCCCGCTGGGAAAAGGCCCGGCGGGCAAATGTTTGCTGGAATCCTGCCCGCTCGGGCCTACACACGACCGAACATGTCTGCTGAAACTGGTCCGCGGACCAGTTTCAGCAGACATGTTCGGTCGTCTGTACGGGGCCTGACTGTAAAGAAATACAATTACAGAAATACAATAATCCTGCATGTCTATCTTTGTGGCACAAAAACAAAGCCAAAAATGTAATTTAATTTAAAAAGATACATAATTAAAACCTCCTTGTGGTTTTTATCATCTGTGATTTATGTGACCTGCATTATTTTCTCTTTTTTTTTCTTTGTAATTAGTCTTTGCATGCTCGACTTGCTTAACAAAAATATATAAATACATTAAAGTCAATTAATCAATTAATCAATAAAATGTCCCAGAATGCAGTTCTTCTCTCCTGGTGTTCATGTGACTTCATGTTGTAGACTGTGCTTTTTAAGTGCATGTAAACCCTAATGCTTTATTCTAGTATATTTGGCAATTAATCACACTCAGTTACAATACAATATGGCTATTGTTCCTGATTATTGATGATGCTGATTAAATAAATTCTGTGTAGCTGGGCCTGTGTGCTTTATTTAAAATGTTGCAGTTAATCCCAGGGAATACATGATTAGCTAGCAGCTTTAGCCCC
This sequence comes from Rana temporaria, assembly GCF_905171775.1. Classification (NCBI taxonomy): domain Eukaryota; kingdom Metazoa; phylum Chordata; class Amphibia; order Anura; family Ranidae; genus Rana; species Rana temporaria. The sequence continues at coordinate 378,455,955 of NC_053491.1, read as the reverse complement.
CATTCACATCGGCATGATTTGACATGTGACTTGATAGGTCAAATCGTATGTCAAATTTGAGCCTATTGCCAGCAATAGGAGCATCCCAATTGGTGCGATGCCAACATTGCGGCACCGCACTGATTTCCAAAAGTAGTTCCTACAGTACTTTTGGCAAATTCGGGGGCGATTTCAATAGACATCTGTGCATGAACCCGCACAGATGTCTTTCAAGTCGCCCCTGAAGTCAAACTGAAATGCAGCTTTGAAATCGTGCGAGTTCATCTGATTTCAAAGCCGTGTTTAGTGTGAACGAGGGCTAATCAAGATCTCAGCCTTAACTAGATTGCATTTGCTAAAATTTGCTAATGTACCGTGTATCAATAAAACAAAACAAAAAAGAACAAAAGGAAAAAAAAGAATGTTTCCTGACAATAAATCAAACGTCAATCACGTCATCAAGCAATGTAGATCTTCATCAATCAGGATGACCTGCCACCCGATGATGTTACATCACAAATGCTACTCATGTCACAAATAACAGATTCCAGCCCGGCCATACTTGGTCAATGACGTCACCTGGGATCCCTGGCCAGGGATGTATCATTTAACCTTAGTAGTACTACCACCACTAAATGACAGATCTCTTGCTGGTTTGGTTACAAGCAGAAGAAAGCATGGATCTCCAGTTAGCTGCAGTAAAGGACAGATAACCACCTGCTTTCGGTAAACAAACCAGTCACGTAGGGGTTACATTTTATTGCTTCATAACTTCACATGCAGCTTTAAGATCTCCCCCAACCCCAAGTACTCTGTTTAATGGATTTGTGTATTTTTGAATGTTGCCCTTTAAGCCAAATTAAAAGATTCTGTTCTCCCTGTATCAGGTATGTGTCAGGTATGTGTCAGGTATGGAAGTGCTTAGCTACTCTGCCCTTTTTAAATAAAAGCTCCCAACTTAGGCCCCATTCACACCTGGGCATTTTGGGATTGTGGCAGAGATCCTTGGTGTGCTGGTAACATTCTCTTGCTTTGACTAGATACGGTTCCAGCCTACAGATTCTACAGGAACCTGTGTGTTGAGAATAGTGAGTTGAAATCGCGGTGCGGTTTTGCCACAATTGTGGCCCCACCATAGTGGGGCGCTTGTTGTCAGTGAAGTTAAGATGTTAACTGAATGCCTTCTGCCCAGACACGTTCTTGGGCTCATGTTACTGTGGATTCTGTATCTTTAAAATTGCTCAGTCAGTCATTAACATCAAATAGTTTATTATTTAAAGAATAGGTAAAGGCAAACTTTTTTGTCTTTGAATTTAACTTTTATTTTTTATTTTTATTTTATTTATTTTTTATGTTGAAGTATGGAGGGGTTAGCATCTCATTTGGGATGTATTGCTGCCTGTATGGCTGCTGGAGAGATGAAATCTCATGGTTCTCAGCAGTGAGACAGTGGGCTGTGTTCTGAATAATACCTTATAGTTCCCAGCTATGAGACTTTAAAGCAGGCATGTCCAAAGTATTTTAATACGGTCCCCCTGGTGATTTGGATATATAAATCTTTTGTGGTCCCCAGGGCCACAAAAGATATATATCGTATTTATCGGCACTGCCTCAGAGGGGGCAGGACAAGCGCTGTCAAATTACTTAGAGGAGAATCTCCTGTTTACTTGGTGGTGTCTGTAATAGGAAGCATCCTGTGCTGCCATTGGATGACTGTTCTATCATTGGAGGCGGGACTTTGTATTAAAGAGGCCACCAAGTAAACAGGAGATTCTCCTGTATGTAATCTGTTGGCGCTTGTCTCCCCCCCCCCTCCCTGTCCCCTCCGAGGCTGCAGATGGGCATCGATCAGGCTGCACTGATGGCAAGGCTGCATTCATGGCACATGTGAGGCTGCATTGATTGCAATGGTAAGGATGCATTCATGGCAATGTTGAGGCTGCAGATAGGCACTGATTAGGTCGCATTGATGGGCACCGACCGTTATTTTGCTTAACAGTTCTCTATTTAAAATGAAACTTCCCTCTCAAAGTGAAGGTGCGTGATATATGCCTGTGCGTGTTAACCTGCTGAGCGGTAATCCCGAGTCTGGTTCGGGGTGGAATTTCAGCACCAATAGCGGTAACCCCCGAGCCAGACTCGGGATTGCATTGCAGGATACAGGCAGGGAATTACTTACCTTGTCCCTGGATCCTGCGAGGTCTCCCCGTTGTGTGATCGAGCGGTGTCCTCCTCGCTCGATTCACAGTGCCGAGTGCCGCCGAGCTCCGTTCCCTGCGATGTTACGACGCACGGGGGCGGAGATCGGTGCCAAATTCAAAAAAGTTAAAGCGGATGTGCCAGTAAAAAAAAATATTAAAAGCCAGCAGCTACAAATACTGCAGCTGCTGACTTTTAATATTAGGACACTTACCTGTCCTGGAGTCCAGCGCCGTCCGCAGCAGAGGACGAGCGATCGCTCGTCTCTCTGCTGCTCTCCCCGCCATCCTCAGTGAGGGAACCAGGAAGTGAAGCACTCCGGCTTCACTACCCAGTTCCCTACGGCGCTTGCGCGAGTCGCGCTGCGCCCGCCGATTGGCTCACATGCTGTGTGCTGGGAGCCGAGTGTTCCCAGCACACAACGGGGGACAGACAGGAAGTCTGGAACAACCCGTCGTTTGCCCGAGACGTGTGGCCGGAAGTGAGTGCAAATACCTGTCTTTTGACAGGTATCTGCACCCCCCTCCCCCTGAAAGGTGTCAAATGTGACACTGGAGGGGGGGCGGGTTCCGATCAGTGTGAGTTCCACTTTAGGGTGGAGCTCCGCTTTAAAATACAGTATACTGTAATCTTACAGATTACAGTACTGTATAAAATAATTACACACCCCCTTTGTCCCTAGTGGTTTGTCCAGTGTCCTGCATGCAGTTTTATCAAATTAAAAACTGTTCTTTCTGCCTGGAAACTGGAGATTGTCCATAGCAACCAAAAGGTGTCCCTTTATGTCAAAAGTGCTTTTAGACCAGCTAAAAAAAAGCAATATTAAATTAGAATCACTTGCAGAATTGAGCAATAGCAATTTGTGGGGAAATTCGTCATCAAACACTGAAAGTAATGACAGCGACAATTCTGCAACTGAGCAAATTTTAGTGTTTTTAAATTGATTACATTATTGAATAATTTTTATTATTATTATATTATTATTTATTATAATTATTTATAGTTATTTATTATATTATAATTTATGATTTTGTTTTTTAAACTTTATCATACCCGAGATGTCTACTAGACTCTTGTTTGGTCAGATTTAAGTGAGTTATTCCTAAGAATTACAGGCCCTCACGCATGTTCACTTCATCAAATCTGGCCCTCTTTAAAAAAGTTTGGACACCCCTGCTTTAAACGATAAGTTCACCTTTGTTTACCTTTTTCTCCCATATGTAACAATATAGCATTAATGTACTTTTTTTCGTAAAAAAACAAAGCTTTCCATTAAATCTACAGTCATTTAATTCACTTGTCCTCATCCATGTTTCCAAATGTATCCATTACTTCTGCCTTACTTCCTGGTCAGGCTTTCGGTCATGACACAGGAAGGCTGGCCTCATTAGCACACACTCTGCATCATTTACCCTCCTACCTACTCACCCATTCCCAGCTGTATGTTTTTTTAAAAGAAATGCAATCAGTGATTACTCTTCTCACTAAATACACAATAAACAATTAGATAGTGTATGGTCATCTTTATGCAAGTACATAGGAGGGGAACAGAAACACTCAGCTGTTAAGCCACGTTCATATCTTTGCATAGCAGGAACTCTCATTCCCACATGCCTTTTTTGTTTTTTAGCGAGGGGGGAAGGCGTTTTTGAGAATTTTCACTCATCACACATAGAGCAGCCCATCCACCTGAATGGGTTTCCCCACACACAGCAATCGCCCCAAAGAAGTTTTAGAACATATTTTTAGTGTGGAGCTTGGTGCATTTTTACTGGGATTTTTGGTGCAGCTAATTTCTGAAATGCAAGGAAACGCACAGATGTGAATGGCATGTGAATTAAGCATTTTGGAGTATCCCGTGCCCCTTACCTCTGACCTGTTAAAGTTCTGCAATCAATATATCTTTAAAATACATCCCCTAGACTGTTTAATAGAGGCAGAGTGAATGGACAGTTACCCGTGTGATTGGTAGCCTCTACACTGTTTGGGGAAGAACCAGTTAAAAAGAACAGATGCTCCTTAGGGTTAGCACTACATTTGCCTTGTAAAATGCCAAAATAAGAACAAATAACAAGATTCAGCTCCTTTAGACTTCCCATATAGTGTTAGGCGCTATGTTTGAGGTTCACAAACTTTCTGCCTGGTTCTTCAAACACCCAGCAAACCAGACTTGTTCGCTCATCTCTACTTATCATTACTGGGGTGGGAACAATCTAGGAAACCTTTTGAAAACAACTGCAGGGTCCTCCATCTTCAAACTGAAATTTGGAAAATCATGCTAAGGGCACATGTAAAAGCATCAAAGACCTAAAACCAGGGCTTTTTTTCAGGGGGAACTCAGTTCCACCACCTCTGGCTCAGACCCTTTGGTGCCTGCTCACCACAATCACTTGTAAACACAGAAGTCTGGTTTCTGTGTTTACAAGTGACAGCTTTGTAACAACCCAAACTCTGCACTCTGTATGTAATGCAATTCTGGTATTTAATGCCCCTTTAAGACCCTTCTACTGTTTGTGAAATCTGAACGGGTCGTGGTTGAGTTCCTGCACCTATTTTCTGAGAAAAAAAGCTCTGCCTAAAACTAAGTAGATACAACCAGTGGATGCAGACTGGATAGAGAATGCATAATAAAGGAAACAGGGACTGCAGAACTACAGCTGGCCTTAGCTGTATATGTGTTTGACTGTGTGATTGTATGGAGCACCATCTTTCCATAGGAACCCACAATTAGATTTTTATAGCTTAAATCAAATTTAAATTAGCTAAAGGCTTCTTACATACACACAATCGGACTTCCATCTGACTTTTCCGTAGATTTTTGTCCGAAGGGGCGTTGGCCGTGAACATATATATCACATGGCAGAACATTTTCAGCCAACATTCACCAAATCACGTGGTTTTTCTGCTTTTTACCACCACCCTTTGGGAAACTTCTGCTATTTTCTGATGTTTAGCATTGGTTCTGAGCATGCGTGTTTGTACTCTGGATCTTAGTCCGATGGACTTGTGTACACACGATCGGATGATCCAACGTAACACATTTGTCCGTCGGACCGTTGTTGTCGTAAAGCCTGATCGTGTATATGGGCCTTAAGGTGCTTCATAGGTGTATCAAAATAGAAGATGTGCAGTCTTACTGTTGGTTCTCTTTAGAAAGCACCCACATCCTGCTGAGCCTGATCTACACTGTCACTCTGCAATTAACAAAGCTCATGCTCCCCTTGGTTGGAGAGCTCTAGCCGGGACTTAGCAGGTATGTGTATTGCCTCTGCAGAGAGACTGCTGCTTCTGCAGGGGATAGTATTTGTTACGGGTCTTTTATACTACCTCATATCACTTTTGTTGACCAAATTATTTTTGTTCACTTTTAATTTCAAGCTGTGGAATAATAATCATGCCCCAGAAAGGGTCCGTCCGGCTCTGGAGAAATCTCTAAAGGATCTCGGACTAGATTACATGGATCTTTTCATAATCCACACACCTGTGGAATTTAAGGTAGGTTCACACATCATCCCTATACAGGCTTGTATGACAGTGATTACATTTAAAACAAGGTGACCAATTACAAATTCATTTTCTTTGTTCTGACTTGATTTTCTCTTATATTCAAAATATATTTCTTAATGAGACTGAAGACTAAATAAAAAAACGACAAATAATAATTTTCCATGTTGTTTAGATAATTATGAAATATTGAACATGATTATTTCATATTTACAAAAACCAGCCAGCTGCTGGGACGTTACCCTTATTTTCATACTGTTTGTTCACTAGGCTAATCAAATTGACTATTGTTTACAAACTTTATTACACACACAGCTTAATGGTTCAAAGTACTTTGTCACTCATCTAGAGTTTTTTTAATGATTGAAACATAGTTAGTTAGGTTGAAAAAAGACACAAGTCCATCTAGTTCAGCCATAAAAAAAAAAAAAAAAAAAAATATCGTACAATCCCCTATACCCAATCCTATACCCACAGTTGATCCAGAGGAAGGCAAAAAAAAACAGCAAAGCATGATCCAATTTGTTACAGCAGGGGAAAAAAATCCTTCCTGATCCCCCGAGAGGTAATCAAATTTTCCCTGGATCATCTTTACCTACAAATGTTAGTACCCAGTTATATTATGTACATTTAGGAAAGTATCCAGGCCTTTTTTAAAGCAATCTACTGAGCTGGCCAGAACCACCTCTGGAGGGAGTCTGTTCCACATTTTCACAGCTCTCACTGTGAAGAAACCTTTCCGTATTCGTAGATGAAATCTCTTTTTCTCTAGATGTAAAGAGTGCCCTTGTGTCCTCTGAGTTGACCGTAAAGTGAATAACAACACCAAGTTCACTATATGAACCCCTTATATATTTATACATGTTGATCATATCCCCCCTTAATCTCCTTTTCTTAAGAGAGAATAAATTCAGTTCCTCTAATCTTTCCTCATAGCTGAGCTCCTCCATGCCTCTTTTCAGTTTGGTTGCCCTTCTCTGCACTTTCTCCAGTTCTCCGATATCCTTTTTGAGAACTGGAGCCCAAAACTGAACTACATATTCCAGATGAGGTCTTACTAATGATTTGTACAGGGGCAAAATTATATCTCTGTCTCTGGAGTCCATACCTCTCTTAATACAAGAAAGGACTTTGCTCGCTTTGGAAACCGCAGCTTGGCATTGCATGCCATTATTGAGCTTATGATCTACCAAAACCCCCAGATCCTTCTCCACTACGGATCCCCCCAGTTGTACTCCCCCTAGTATGTATGATGCATGCATATTCTTAGCCCCCAAGTGCATAACTTTACATTTATCAACACTAAACCTCATTTGCCACTTAGTCGCCCAATTAGACAGAGCATTTGATTCGGCTTGTAAATTGGAGACATCCTGTAAGGAAGTTATTCCAATGCATAGCTTGGTGTCATCTGCAAAGACAGAAATGTTACTTTTGATCCCAGGCCCAATATCATTCATAAAGATATTAAAACGTAAGGGTCCCAGCACTGAACCTTGGGGTACACCACTGATAACCTTGGACCATTCAAAGTAAGAATCATTAACCACGACTCTCTGAATTCTGTCTTTTAGCCAGTTTTCTATCCATTTACAAACTGATATTTCCAATCCTGTAGACCTTACCTTACACATGAGCCGTGTGTGCGGAACTGTATCGAATGCTTTTGCAAAATCCAAGTATACCACGTCCACAGCCACGCCTCTGTCCAAGGTTTTACTTACCTCTTCATAAAAAGAAATCAGGTTTATCTGACAACTTCTGTCTTTCATGAATCCATGCTGTCTGTTGCTTAAAATGTTTTTTTTCCAGCACAAACTATGTGATCTTTTATTAATCTCTCCAGTATCTTCCCAACTATAGAAGTTAAACTAATAGGTCTATAGTTACTTGGTAAAGACTCTGTTCCCTTTTTAAATATAGGCACCACGTTTGCCCTGCGCCAATCCAGTGGTACTATTCTCGTCATGAATGAGTCCCTAAAAATTTGATACAGTGGGCCATATTCAGATAGGTCAGCGGATCTTTAGATCCGCGTAACCTATCTGATTTACGTTACGCCGCCGCAAGTTTTTGAGGCAAGTGCTTAATTCAGAAAGCACTTGCCTGTAAAGTTGCGGCGGCGTATCGTAAATTCCCCGGCGGAATTCAAATTCCGCGGCTAGGGGGCGTGTAAAATTTAAATCAGGCGCGTCCCCGTGCCGAACAAACGGCGCATGCGCCGTCCGCTAAATTTTCCAGCGTACATTGCTCCAAATGACGTCGCTAGGACGTCATTGGTTTCGACGTGAACGTAAATTACGTCCATCTGTATTTGCGAACAACTTACGCAAACGACGTAAAAAATTCAAAATTCGACCCGGGAACGACGGCCATACTTAACATAGGATACGCCGCATATAGCAGGGGTAACTATACGCCGGAAAAAGCCGAACGCAAATGACGTAAAAAAAAAGCGCCGGGCGGTCGTTCGTTTCTGAATCGGCCTAACTCCTCATTTGCATATTCCTCGCGTATACAAACGGAAGCGCCACCTAGCGGCCAGCGTGAGATTGCAGCCTAAGATCCGACGTTGTAAGTCACTTACACCTGTCGGATCTTAGGGAGATCTATGTGGAACCTGATTCTATGAATCAGGCGCATAGATCCGACCGACGGAACTCAGAGATACGACGCGTACCAGGAGATACGCCGTCGTATCTCTATCTGAATCTGGCCCAATGGCTTTGAAATTACAGATCTCGATTCTTTTAGGATCTGTGGGTGGATGCCATCTGGTCCTGGTGCTTTATCCACCTTTATTCTGTCTAAATATTTCTGGACCATATCACTTTTGAGCCATTGTGGATCATTTGGGGCAGTGTCAATACCACCCCCATTATGGACACAAACTCCCCCATGCTCATTTGTATACACAGAGCTAAAGAAAGTATTTAATAAGTTAGCCTTCTCTTTGTCCCCAGTCACCCACTCTAGATTATTTTGTCCACAGACGCTATGGGTGGATTTGTGGCGCATTTCGGCCACTAGCGGGGCGGTTTTAACCCCCGAGAAAGGGTTAAACCCACCAGCAATGCGCTGCTGCAGCAGCGCATTGCGGGCGGTATAGCCACGTTGTCCCATTGATTTCAATGGGCAGGAGCGGTAAACACACTGCTCCTTCACCGCTCCAAAGATGCAGCTAGCAGGACTTTTTTTACCGTCCTGCTAACGCAACGCTCCAGTGTGAAAGCCCTCTGGCTTTCACACTGGAGACAATGGAGCAGCTGTTTGAGGACGGATTGCAGGCACTATTTTTAACGCTATAGCGCCTGCAATACGCCCTCAGTGTGAAAGGGGTTTAAAGGGCCTACATGCTCAGACCTGACCTTTTTACTAATAATATATTTGAAGAGTGGTCCTATCTTTTGCAATCTTTCATTCGTTTTGAATTTTTGCATCCTTGATTACCTTTTTACATATTCTGTTATATTCTTTGTAACATTTAAATGACACTAGTGTTCCTTCATTTTTATATTTTTAAAACGCTCTTTTCTTATTTTGTATAGCTTTTTTAACTTTGACTGTGAGCCACATTTTTTTAGCCTTTTAAACTTATTGCCCATGGGAATATACTTTGCAGTGAGTTCACAAACAGTCTTTTTGAAGAATTCCCATTTCTGTTCTGTGTTTATCGATGCCTATATTCCCCCCCATTCTAAGTCCTGGAGAGCAGCCCTCATCCTTGGAAAATGTTCTCTCTTGAAGTTAAGTGTTTTTATCTTTCCTGTATGTGTTTCTTGCTTACAGCTAACATCAAACAGACAGGTTTATTCAGTAATGCAAAGACCATCCATGCATTGCACAGTTCACACTTGTGCGGTGCGAATTCCAGCTCTGTTTTCTCTGCAAAGACTTGTTCAGCGGTTCGTCTGCGTTGTAGCTGCGGATTAGCTGACCTAGGGGAGGGGGGGGGGGGAGTGGAATGAGCAGGGAGAGACTTCCTGTTCAGAACGGAACACATCTGCAAATCTTAGAAGATAATGTGCAAACAATTCGCACCACAATGCCTAGAAAACGTACACATTTTATGGGCAATGCGCAGTGCGAATGCATCGCACATATGTGAACCAGCCTCATTAAAATAAATGTATTTTAAAATGTTATGAGCCGCAACCAATTCACATATGTGTGAACCGAGCCTTAGTACACACGACCGGTTTTCTCTGCAGAATTCAGCCAGAAACTCGATGGGAGACGTATTCTGCCGAGAAAACCGGTCGTGTGTACACTTTTCGTCAAGGAAACCGATGAGGATCTCGTCGGGCCAAAAAGAGAACATGTTCTCTATTTCCTCGTTCGTCAATGGGAAAAGTTGGCTCGCCGAGATCCTCGGCAGCTTCACAAGGAACTCGACGAGCAAAACTATGTGTTTTGCCCGTCGAGTTTCTCGGACGTGTGTACAGGGCCTGAGTGTTCTAAGCTCACTAAATTTGAACTTTATTTTGTAATTTTATTTTTGTATTTCTTGTCTCAAAAAGACAGCTTTTTCTTATAATCATATTTTTCATTCGATATTATGATTACACTAAGATAAAATTGGCTTAGGTTGCAGATGGTTCGGTCATTAACAATGCTTTTTTTAAATGCCCACTTAGACAGTTGGTGTATCTCTGAGGACTGATTCTCCATAAACCAGAATTCTTCTCCCTCTTTCTTCCCAGCCTGGAGATGATCCATATCCCAAGGACGAAAATGGAAAATTTATTTTTCACAACACTGATATCCGGGATACCTGGAAGGTAAGCTGGGAAATTTGGTCATTGATTCTGGGCTCAGTGAATTCTCATATAAGCTTTGCTGTCAATATTTTTAAATCTTCAGTATTCATTAAAATAATACCTGGAGGTCCTGCAATGAAGGTCTCTAATTGGGCACTTCCTGTGTGGGGTGACACTACTCTGCCCGTTTCCCAATTGTGATCTATATTGTCTTCTTGTCACACAATGGATACATTTAGCTGGATTTGGCTTTAACTTCAACGGGCAGAAAGGGATCTCTTATTGCACTTTAAGACCTGTAAAAAAATGGAATACTGCTCCACAGATACTGGCTGTGCTGACACAGTAGACTGTTCAAAAAGAGGGTTGTATCTGTTTCTAAATACACACAAACTAAATGATTTCTAATATTTATAAGGAATGATTTTGTATTATGTGATTATGCAAGTATTTGATTGCTTTAAGATGGCAGGAAGGATTTTTTTCTTGTTCAAAAAATTAAATCACACTTATATACATGAATATTTTTTTTTTTAACTATGTAACTGGTGATTTCCAGGCTTTGGAGGCTTGTAAAGATGCCGGACTGGTCAGATCAATCGGAGTGTCTAACTTTACTCGCAAACAACTGGAGCTGATCCTCAGTGCACCGGGACTGAAGTATAAACCTGTCTGTAACCAGGTAACTACAGTGATTAAATGGGGAGAGACTTTAGGGAACAAATCTATTGTATAGAAAATAAGGGAAACATTGTTTTTATATCAGCTCTAGAATTTATTCTTACTAATGTCGGTTAAGGTTCTCATTTATCTAGGTCAGGGTATAGCAAATAGTGGCTCAATTTAACTGGACCTGTTCTATAATGTTGAAGATGTTTCCCCATCTAGGTGGCTTGCTCAGTTCTAAAGCAACCCTTTCATAAAAAAGCTCCTTTAGCTGTACTTCTCCTATAGATCACAGGAGTGCAGTTCATTCTGCACTCATGTGACCCATTTTCCCCAGACACTGGGCTTAAGCACCTGTCACACAGCTGGTCGAAGCTCGGGAAAGATCACGACCATATGGTCAGGATCCACCCACATGCCTGAACCGGCACCCGTCTCAGACTCTCAGTGAGCCACTGAGAGCCTGATCCAGCCGCTCCCACCCCTTCACAGCTCAGCGCTCCAGTGAGCGCAAGGGGGCAGAGCAGGGAGCCAGTGACTGACAGTCAATTTTTTTTCTTGTTTACTAAAATATGTTTTTAATGTGGCATTCTCCCTAACCAGTACAATGTTTCTCTCTGCAGGTGGAGTGCCACATATTCTTTAATCGGAGCAAACTGCTGGAATTCTGTAAATCCAAAGACATTGTGCTGGTTGGGTACAGCGTCCTGGGCTCAAGTAGAGCTGAGGGCTGGTAAGTGCAAATGTAACTAGTTAGGTACCTAGGGCACATCTCATACACCCCCAAATCCTTTTATCCTCTGTCCACGTCCACTCATGCAGCTGCTGGTACTTGCTGTTTGACAACAAAGGCGCTGTTCTGCGAGTCATAGCTGCTCTAAGCAACCAATTCAGCTTTATTCAGCAAAAACAGCTTTTCCAAGAGTATTTGCTAAAATGTAAACACATATGGATCTTTCACTTTCACATAAAAACTAAATGCTAAAAAGAAAATGTTTTTTTTTATTTTTTTTAAATATGTGTTTCCTGATTAAAACTTTATTAACACTTTACATAATTAGCCCTCAATAACTCCTTCCTTCACTAATTTTACTTAACTGTTGGAGGTATGGGAAATGTTTTTCTTAGGGCTGTTACTGATTACAAATTATGTGTTCGATTAATCGTTTTTTTTTTTTTAATCGATTAATCGACTGATTTTGATTAATTATAACGCACATACAGATCCAACTACTTTTAGCTGATCTCCTTGCAGGCTGATTCCCAGTGCAGCTACCAACCACGGGAAAAATGGATAGTAGGATACAAAAAACACACAAAGGCATCCCTCGATGGGAATAGCATTACAACTTTTATAGTCTTCAAGTAGGTAACAAAATAAATATTGCACTGGAGATAAAATTGATGTAGCTACATAAACTGTAAAAATGGTGCGCATAATACCAAGCGGTATGATACTGGTATAAAAATGTGTACACCGATACCACTGCTGAATCCAGATGAGGAGAGGTTAACATCAGTCCGTCGGCATGTAGATGTCCCGTGTAGGGAACCATCCCAACTCCCAGTGGATGGCTGTATCCCAGGTTGATAGAGGGAAGTGATAGAGGGAAGTGTAATAGCCCTTGCGTGTGACAGATAGTGAGGTCCCACCGGCTTGCAGATATGAAGGCACAGCAAAGGAGCCCTTTAGATGGACACGGCAAGCCCTGCTGGTGTTCGTGACATCACGGATCTCCGACAGAACTCCCTAAAGGCCCGGAAGCCGGCGGAGAGGTGAGTTCCAATCAAAAGGATTTTGATTGATCCAAAAAATTTGGATCGATAAAAATAATTTAAGATTAATCGAGGAATTAATAGTTAATTTCCACAGCCCTAGTTTTTCTGTCACAAATATCATTTTTCTGAATTTACATTTTGGTTTAACCCTAAGAGTGGAATTCCCTTCATCCACCTTGTATGGATAAATGAAAAAATAAAAAGCTGTGTATGGCCAGCTTTAGAGTTTGCAATCTACTTTAACAATAGAAAAAAAATCAGCTTCTTATCTTTTGTCTAAAAGGATAGATCAAAACTCACCCCAAGTGCTGGAAGATCCTGTTCTCAATGAAGTGGCGAAGAAGGTTGGATGGTCTGCAGCGCAGGTGGCGATGCGTTATCTACTGCAGAGAGGGATTGTTGTCCTCGCAAAGAGCTTCACTGCAGAGAGAATCAAACAAAACATCCAGGTGATTCAAACACAGATATGAACCATCTTAAAATGTGACAGTCTATAAGAAATTCCTGGTTAAAGATCAGCTCCGGAAAAAAGGTTGTATTTTGTTTTAGATAAAGCATGGAAAGTTTGGAAGCTCTCTCATGTTTGTAATACTCTATAGGGGAGATTTACTAAAACTGGTGCACACAGAATCTGGTGCAGCTGTGCATTGTAACCAATCCCCTTCTAGGTTTGAGGCTGGGTTCACACTACTACACTACTTTCATCCTACTTTGCTCTGTGTTCAATGTTTCCCTATGAGAGCGTCTTGTAGCGTCCTACACAAGTCGGTCCAACTTTGAAAATGCTCCCTGTACTACTTTTGGTCCTACATTGATCCTACTTCAGCCCATTGAATATCATTGAAGTCGGACCAAAGTAGTATCCTGTTCATGAAAGTAGGATGGATGTAGGACCAATGTAGGATAAATGTAGGACCAATGTAGCAGAGCAAAGTAGGATGAAAGTAGTATAGTAGTGTGAACCCAGCCTGAGGCTGGGTTCACACTTGTCCTACAAACGGTCCTACATTGGGAGCCTCATGTAGCATGACGTGTGAAAATCAATGTTTCCCTATGAGAGCCGTCTTAACTGGTCCTACACAAGTCGGTCCGACTTTGAAAATGCTCCCTGTACTACTTTTGGTCCTACATTGATCCTACTTCAGGCCCATTGAATATCATTGAAGTCGGACCAAAGTAGTATCCTGTTCATGAAAGTAGGATGGATGTAGGACCAATGTAGGATAAATGTAGGACCAATGTAGCAGAGCAAAGTAGGATGAAAGTAGTGTAGTAGTGTGAACCCAGCCTTAGGCTGGGTTCACACTACTACACTACTTTCATCCTACTTTGCTCTGTGTTCAATGTTTCCCTATGAGAGCGTCTTGTAGCGTCCTACACAAGTCGGTCCGACTTTGAAAATGCTCCCTGTACTACTTTTGGTCCTACATTGATCCTACTTCAGGCCCATTGAATATCATTGAAGTCGGACCAAAGTAGTATCCTGTTCATGAAAGTAGGATGGATGTAGGACCAATGTAGGATAAATGTAGGACCAATGTAGCAGAGCAAAGTAGGATGAAAGTAGTGTAGTAGTGTGAACCCAGCCTTGATTTTCACACGTCATGCTACATGAGCTCCCAATGTCGGACCGTTGTCGGACAAGTGTGAACCCAGCCTCATTGAACAAGCTGAAGATTGGCTACTATGCACAGCTGCACCAGATTCTGTGTGCACCAGTTTTAGTAAATCTTCTCTTTTGTAAGTCTTTTGGTAATTTTTCTCCAACAAACACCCAGTTGGGTACTCTCTGCAACAGGGAAGCAGAGCAACAAAATCACATGTTTAGCAGAGTGAGGAAGTGTAAAGGCCTGTACACACGATCGGATTATCCGACAGAAATTGTGTGATGGCAGGCTGTTGTCGGAAAATCTGACCGTTTGTATGCTGTATGATCAGACAATTGTTGTTGGATTTTCCTCCAGCTAATGTTGAATAGCATGCTTTTAAATTTTCTGACAACAAATGTGTGTTGTCAGATTATCCGATCCTGTGTACACAAGTCCTTCGGACAAAACTCCAAAGTACAAACACGCATGCTGAGAAGCAATGCGTTGGCCATGAACTTGTCTTGCATAAAAACAGCAAATAATTGTCGGGCAACAAATACGAAACAACGTGTTTTTTCAGATCTTTAGCGCCACCCTTTGGGCAATTCCTGCTAATGTTATGTTATGGTTAGCATTGCTTCTGAGCATGCGTGTTTGTACTTTGGGGTTTTGTCCGAAGGACTTGTGTACACACGATCGGATAATCCGACAACACACATTTGTTGGCGGAAAATTTTAAAGCATTCTATCCAACATTTGTTGGCGGAAAATCCAACAACAATTGTCCGATGAAGCATATAAACAGTCGGATTCCCCGACAACAGCCTGCCATCACACAATTCCCATCGGAAAATCTGATCGTGTGTTCGGGCCTTAAGAGATGCATCTTAAAGACTGTCAACATAGATTATATGGTGAATCTTTTGCAGTGACCATCAAAGCTGCCCTTGTATAACATGATGCTTGCACATAGTCTGCAACAGCGGTGAAACAAAAAAAAAAGATTTTTACCTATAGATTCCATAGAAAAAAAAAAAAATATTTGCAAACCAAATTGCCAAAAAAGCCTAGTCCTGTCCCCCACCCAGACCAGAATATATGTTGTATTAAAGAAGAATTACAGCCGAAGCTTGTTTGGCTGTACTTCTCCTGTGGATCAAAGGAGTGCAGTTCATTCTGCATTCCTGTGAAACATTTTCAGCTGACAGAGGGCTGAAGTCCGCTAGCAACTGATGTCACAGAACCGATCCAGGCTCAGGCAAGATTGCGTCAAAGTCTGGATCCGCTTACATGCCTGGACCAGCACCCGACTCAGCCTCTCAGCGAACCGCTGAGAGCCTGAGCCAGCCGCTCCCACCCTCTCCACAGCCCAGCACTCCAGTGAGCAAGGAGGGGCAGAGCAGAGAGCCATTGACTGTCAGTCACCAGCTCTCTGCTCAGGGAACGGTGAGAACCAAGCGATTGGTGGTGATAGATTACTTGGTTCTCAGTCTTAGAGGCGCCGAGAGACAGATGCAGCATCGGACCGATGTATGATTCTAATGTAGCACTACCCCCGATGGAGCTGCTGGTTTGTTTTGGGTCTACGCTCTGGTCATCAACCCCTGAAATCTGCTCAGAACCCTCCCTTGGCACAACTGGTATAGTGGGAATTGTGGACCCCAATAGATTGTAAGAGGGCACAATATCCTGTCACACCACAGTAAATTATGTAAATTAAGGGTAACCTTGAGTTGAATGGATCCCACAGGATGATAGAGAGACTGTACACAATTTTCAGCTTAACCAATGTAACTCTTTACTTGAAAGGATAAAGCAAAAGAAACAAAGGTAAAATGGTAAAAGACAGCTTGCAGAGCCCTGCAAGAGTCAGAAACAGGAATGACAAATAAATACATGTTAATTTATAATGGCTATGCAGACCTGTGTAAGCACGCAGCAAGGGGATTCCCTCAATAAGGCTTCCACATTGAAGCACCTCCTTGCCAAGCCTCACCCAGCTCTCACTATTAACAATACTACACAGTGTAATAGAACCAATTACTCGATCAACGAGTATGAAAATGAATATCAACAGTCTGCAACAACTAAGTAGGTAGTCTTTGAATGATATAGCTAACTAACGTGGTTTGGCGGGCCAGGCCAAACCTCAATATAAATCATTTTAACAGTTCGTGCACGTATGCGTTGGCATGCGTTGGCGCGCAAAGAAAAAAAAAACTATTTGTAATCCAAAAGGGGAATAGTAAACTGGTGGAAATTTCCTGAACAGTCAAATCACAGTGATGAATACAAACAATCCACCCTCCTGCAAGGCAGTCAGTACGCTTGGGCAGGTGCCCGTCTCACCCAACCAGTTCAGGCCTTGTCCTACAGAATCACTTTGTCTACGATTTCCGATCGCAGTCCTTCAAGATGACAGCCTCCGGTTCTCAGACAAGTCGCAGGGGTACTGGAGTCCCGTCCGATCACTCCGTCAGAGGTTCTGTCTCTCCTTCTCAATGGCGCTCCGCCCGGGCGTAGATAGGCCGCAATTCCAGCCTAGGCTTCCGGGAAGACACCTCGCACAGGTGTCATCCTGATTTAAAGAGGCGGTCCAGAGAGAGCTCGCCAAACACGTCCTCTCCCTTAAATTACCTCTCCCAGCAGGCTGTGCAGGGACCAAAGCATTCTGGGATTGTACAGTTGCTCTTTGGTTAATGTAGTCTATAACAAGCCAGGGCAAATGGAGTCCCCTTTCTTCCTGTTCTCAATTTCCCAACATTCCCTGCGGTATCAGGACAAAAAGGAAGCAGCAGGTGGTTATAACACAATTCGGCCACAGGAGGGAGCTGAGATCCTTCTTGATCAGCAGATGGTAGTTTTTTATATCACATAAAAAAGGTGATATCTCGCTACACTAAAATTAAATAAAACGTCCATACTTCTCTTTAACCAGTTAACAACCACCCTATAGACGAAATACGTCTACAAGGCGGTTGCTTAACTCTGGGAGGACATCCATGGACGTCCTCCCAGAATCGCGCGCCCTCTGGGGCGCGCACATGGGAATGTCCGTGATCGCCGGGTCCTCCAGACCCGGCGGATCATGGAGCACGGTAAATCGCCGCTGATAGCGGCGGTTTACCACGTGATCACTCTGTCCAATGACGGAGCGATCACTAGTAAACAAACCGGCGTCATGTGATGACGCCGGTTCCTCCCTCCCCTCTCTGTACCGAACAGTACAGTGTGAGAGAGGAGAGGGGGGAGAGCGGAAGCAGCAGCAGCTGCTGCGGGCTGGATCTGTGACAAATGCAGTCACAGATCCAGCCATCCATCCCTCCCTGTGCAATACTCTGCAATACCCCCATACTCTGAAATACCCCCATACTCTGAAATACCCCCATACTCTGAAATACCCCACAATACTCTGCAATACCCCACAATACTCTGCAATACCCCACAATACTCTGCAACGTCGCCTATGGGGATTTTTATGTAGCGAAGTTTGTCGCCATTCCACAAGCGTGTGCAATTTTGAAGGGTAACATGTTGGGTATCTATTTACTCGGCGTAACTTCATCTTTCACATTTATGCAAAAGAATGAAGAAAACATACTAAATTTGCTAAATTTTATAACAGAAACAAAGAAAAATTCATTTTTTTTACAGAATTTTCAGTCTTTTTTCTCGTATAGCGCAAAAAATAAAAAACCCAACGGTGATTAAATACCACCAAAAGAAAGCTCTATTTGTGTGAAAAAAGGACGAAAATTTAATTTGGGTACAATGTTGTATGACTGAGTAATTGTCATTCAAATAATGAGAGCACCGAAAGCTGAAAATTGGTCTGGTTATTAAGTGGGTTTACGTGCCCAGTGATCAAGTGGTTAAAGATCTTAATTTATTAAGATTTGAGAGAACGTCTGTTTTCTCCACATCAGTTAGGTATGCCTGATCACCCTAATCACCCATAGTTGCTAACTGTCTTTGATGATATGCACATTAGTGAGACTAATCTCCCCCCCCCCCCCCCCCACCTCCTCTCTCAGCAGTTTCAGGTGCTGCCAGCTCTCAGGAGAAATGCAGGAACATCCCTGAGATGCAGCCTTCCTCCTTGCTTTCTTCTAATACTGTAATTAAGTTTGAGTGAGTGGGATGGGAATGCGCCATCCTCGGAGATCACACAGGGACCGCCTTCTGGTGGTGGTGTTTCACATGTGCGCTGAGCAGAATAAGTCAGAGGGCCAGTTCACACCAGATGCATTCCTTGTGCTTTTTTTCTGCATTTACAGTGTTTTCCATGTATTCCAATGGCTCTAGTTCACACCAATGCAGTTCCAGTCAGTTTCTGCACTGAAAACTGGCCAGCAACTGACTGGAACTGACTGCACTGGCGAGAACTAGAGTCATTGGAATACATGTAAAACACTGTGCATGCATTTTTAGGGCCAGTTCACACCACAAAAATGCACTCTGCATACGTTCCAAATCAGTTTTTGCTTACAGTTCACACCGTTCCAGTGTGTTTTTAATACAAATTTCTTTATGCAAGATTTGAAAGTAGGGATAGATTGAGTGGGATGCTGGCTCCCAGGATCCGGCTGAGTACTGAGTATACCAGGCACAGTCTTTTAATAGGCGGGAGGTTGGCTCTTTATGGCAAACTGCATCTATCCCGATCCTCATCTCTTGCCTGGTGTCTTGATTCCGACAGTGTCACTGCTGGCCAAGTTGGAGAGCAGAGCCACAAATGACTGTGCATTCAGTATACTGTATGGGGAAAAAAGAGGCCACAGCTGAGGGAGATACTAGGGTGTGTGCAGTGGTGAAGACTTGGGGAGATGCAGAGGCCAGAACTGAGGGTGTAAAAGTGAGATGTGCATGAGAAGTACAGATGTAAGGAACTGTGAAGGCTGCAGAGCTTAGCTGTTGATGAAGTGGGGGTTGGGGGTTGCAGAGATAATCTGTGGAAGAGGGGTGCAGAGGTGAGCTGTGGATCATGGTAAGCTGTGGCCCAGGGGTGTAGATGTCATCTGTGAATAGGGGTTAGCTATGGCCAGGGATGCAGAGATGAGGTGCACTGGTGAGTTGTGGACAAGAGGTGTAGAGGTGAGTTGTGGATGGGGATGCAAATGTGAGCTGTGGAAAGTGGTGTGCAGAGGTGAGCTTTATATATGGGTTTAGAGGCAAGCTTTGTATATGGGTTTAGAGCTGAGCTTTGGATATGGGTGCAGAGCTGAGCTTTGGATATGGGTGCAGAGCTAAGCTTTGGCTATGGGTGCAGAGCTGAGCTTTGGACAGGGGTGCAGAGCTGAGCTTTGGACAGGGGTGCAGAGCTGAGCTTTGGACAGGGGTGCAGAGCTGAGCTTTGGACAGGGGTGCAGAGCTGAGCTTTGGACAGGGATGCAGAGCTGAGCTTTGGACAGGGATGCAGAGCTGAGCTTTGGACAGGGATGCAGAGCTGAGCTTTGGACAGGGGTGCAGAGCTGAGCTTTGGACAGGGGTGCAGAGCTAAGATTTGGACAGGGGTGAAGAGCTAAGATTTGGACAGGGGTGAAGAGCTGAGCTTTGGACAGGGGTGTAGAGCTGAGCTTTGGATGAGGGTGCAAATGTGAGCTTGGAAGGTTATGCAGAGGTGAGTTGTGGGAGGTGGGTTGCAGAGGTGAGCTTTGGATGGTGGGGTGCACAGATGAGCTTTTTAACAGGTTCAGATTTGAGTTTTAGGAAGGGGTGCAGAGGTTGGGTTTGGACAGGGGATGCATAGGTTAGTTATGGACAGTTGGATGCAGAGGTGATCTGTGGATGGGAGGTGCAAAGGTGGGCTGCAGATGGGAGGTTCAGAGGTGAGGGTTGAAGAGGTAAGCTATGGACAGGTGGTGCAGAGGTGAATGATGGGTGTTGCTTTCTTAAGGGGAAATCATTTTTACTGGGGAAGATTTATAATTTGTAGGGAGGGACAGCACCGCATACAGAGATCAGTGGGTAAGAGTATATAATGCAGCAGTTAGGATGTTGTAGTGTACTGTACGCATTAATTGAATAAGTATATGATTTTGCACAGTAATATATTATCACAGCCAACAGTATATGTGACAAAAATAATGTAAATAAAATATAGTCCCAAATAATTTCTAATCCATGTGGTCTTGAGCACATGGCTTAGTATGTGCTCACAGAACTCTCACCTTAAAAACGTAAATAGCCAGCATCAAATTATATAAGATCCTTCAGCACTCATAAGATTCCGCCCTACGATCTTTGTTAGGATATTTGCGTCTTTCTTTAAGATCGAGAACCACATGGATTAGAAATTATTTGGGAATATATTTTATTTACATTATTTTTGTCACATATACCGTTGGCTGTGATAATATATTACTGCGCAAAATCACTTACTTATTACATTTTTGCTTTTATGTGTATTGTGAAAACTTTTAGGTTTTGCAGCTAGTTTTGAATTTTTGAGTATTACTTTTTTGTTTATTCATATTTGGATCACACAAAGGACTTTTTTTTTATATAGTACTGTACACATTAAATACTCCTGATTGTCATGCTCTGTGTGCTGTGTTATTAGTCACATGCCCCTTACTGCTCTATTTTAAATAGTAATGGCTGCTCTGAGCAATGTTTAAAGCCAGCAAGAAAACTGCTGGCAGAGCTTTCTTGTTGAGTATACCATGCGTGTGTACAAGGCTTTCAGGTTTCTCATCAAGAAAACTGCCTAAAATCTCGACGAGAAAAATAGATAACCTGCTCTGTATTTTCTCGTCGTGATTCTCGGCAGTGTTTTCCTGTCAAGAAACCCGAGAGTGTGTATACTTACCTGTCGCTGTGGAAACCCGCGCATGCTCAAAATGACTTTGACACATGCGCAGTAGCTTCCTAGGCATAGGTAGAATGCAGCAAGATGGCGGCAACGTCGTCGAATTTGACGAGCACTTGCTCGTCATACGCAATGACGTCACCGCATTCTTGCCTTCCAAAAGAACCGCAGTTCTTTTGAAAGGAGTGTCTGTACACTCAGGTGACAAGAGATTCTTGCCAAGAATCTCGTCAGGAAAAACAACTTTTTTTTCCTGACGAGATTCTGGCCCGTGTGTACGAGGCTTTAGAGTGGAGTGTACAATACATATTCCTGAGACCAGCACCCCATACACTGGGCTGCATATTACATATGCCTGACCATTGCATTCTGTACATTATACACTCTTGACCCCTGCATCCTCTAGGCTATATTGTGATTGCATAGGTATAACCAAAGTGTTAACCAAAGGGCCTGTAGTCCCAAACAATGTTATTGAAGTACTGCTTTAATTTAGGCTCAGAAGAAACTTTAGCTTTCTGTCTATAGTTTGTGTATAAATAACATATGGAAGGTTAGTGTAGTGTGGTCCTATGCATGCTACATTATTGTTCCCTTTGGAGTGCCCAGGGGTGTAAAGTCTTTCACAATCATACCAATTCCCCTTTTCTACAACATCACTGTACAGTTCTGGTTCCACATGAAAACCAATTGGCAGATCCAGATTTGTGCAGTAATTCTTAGGCAAGCGTGGTGGCAATTGGGATTGGGAGCCTAGCTGCTAAAGACAATAAGGCATGCCTGATTATACAGTGCTCAGAGCTACCATTACTATTTAACATAGAGAAGTAAGGGGCATGTGACATATAACACTGCATACAGAGCATGGCAATCATAATAAACTGGGTGAAGTGTGTGAATGGCAAAATTTGCCAATTTTGCTCTGGGCCCTGAGTGACTTTGTTCTGGTATTGATTACATGTAAACCAACTTCCCCCCGGAGTTCATTTAAAATTTTTAGTGTTATAAGAAGTTGATGGGCGATTCTTCCACCAAAATAAAATATCAGTTTCTGGTGTTGCTGCCTTGCTGTATACCTGAATAATAATGCAAAGCAGTTCACCCTTTTATTTTTTTGAGAGATTTGATAATATTTTGCAGACGAGCACATCATTGATTAATGTATCTCTTATCATTTAGCTGGAAGGAATCTCCTAACTGCCCCTATGATGATGATGAGTAACAAAGCATTGAGTTTTCCATCCTGACACCACAATGCCTGGAGCCCTCTTCTGACGTTGGTTGGATGCATCTGTCTTTCCAGTGCGAGACAATGATGACACAATGGGGTCAATTCACAAAGCTTTTTTTGCCGATACCGGTCGTTATGTAAACGATTTCACACGTTATTGAAGCAAGTCCAATTCACTAAACGACTTAACGCTTGTAAAAATCATCAAATAACGTTTCACTACACGGAACCGATATTTTTAGTTTTGAGTCGTTATTGAACGTATTGATCGTTGTTTTAACGACTCAAATCGTTAAATATGTACAGAAGTGCAATTCACAAAGGTTTTTTAGACAGTTAACGATCGCTAAGCAATTGTTAAATAAGCACCTCCCTGAGGGTGGCGTTATGACATTTCCCAGGCGATATTTCATTTGTTGAGAGGAATTTTTTGGCGGTTCAGGCTTGTAGTAAATTTTGTTAGGAGTTTTGTGCAAGATGGAACCATTTGGATGTGCTCTATTTGAACTGAAACTGATCCAGAGGCGAAGAAGGACACGTCAGAATGTTGTTCAGATAGAGAAACGTGTATTCCGTTCACGTACCTTTTTGGATCAATTTACTGAAACCCAGGTGATAGCCAAATTCAGATTATCCTCTCCCATGATACATTCCCTGTATGATGAAATACACTTGGCCCTAGAAACACGCACGCGGAGAAGTAATGCAGTACCAGGTCTTGTGCGTTTTTTGGCAGTACTTCATTTTTTAGGAAAGGCCTCATACCAACATGTCAGTGGTGAGATTGTTGGCATCTCACAACCCAGTTTTTCCCGCTGCTTGGTGGAGGTCCTGCAAGCACTGCGACAACTTGCTCCAAAATACATACACATGGGCAAGTCACGTGAAGAGCGGGATCAAATTAAACGTGGTTTTTTTGACCTAGCAGGAATGCCCAATGTCATTGGGGCAATAGACTGCACCCATGTGCCATTATGTCCCCCATCAGAACAGGAGCACATCTACCGAAACCGTAAGGCTTACCATTCACTCAACATCCAGGTGATCTGTGATTCAAACCTCATAATCCGTGATGTTGTCACCGGCTTTCCAGGATCCTGTCATGATGCCCATATATTGCGCCAATCGGGAATATATGATACTCTGGACAAGGACTTAGAAAATAATGGATGGCTGCTGGGTAAGTGTGCTCCACTGTTTATTTTATGGTGTGTTTTCCAGTTATAAATGCGTTTTTTATTTTTTTATTCCATACTAGACTGACATTAGTGCTATATCAGTAACATGACAGCTCAACAGCTTTACATTAATCAGTATTTCAAAAACATGTAATAATAAACTCAGAATTTAAATGTCCAAAATACTTTCAAGTACTTTTTAGTTAGCTATCACCTGGTTCAAGGTCCACAAATCTTTCCTTTCTCATGTGAGGTGTATTGTTGTTCCACATGTTCCGTGTGCACTGAAAAGTAGTCACTACTTCAAGCTTGCTTAAGTGATGTATTACACTATCATATTAAGACATCACATGAGAGAGCTAGGAACTACTTATCAAAACACACATGACCAAGGTGTGCCAAAGAAGCCACCCACCAGAATTAAGTACAGTACCTATATGTAAATGATTGCAGCATAAGATGCAACAATTGTGTCAGTAGTTGATTTACTTGAATGTATAGTTAATATTTAAATCTGGGAGTTCAACACTATCCCATACGTTAATCCCCCAATATGCATAACATCAAGCAGCACTACCAAGCACAACAATACCCCCCCCCCCCCATTGTGCATATGTATTGTACATGAAAGAGACATGTCCCTCTGGTCCTCCGTTATAGTCCCATATGAGGTCTGCACTATAGTATTGAAATATCTATGACAGGCAGACTTTTCCTCCAGCATGCTTTGTTTTAATAACATTCACATGCACTACAGTAAGCATGGCCCACAACTGTGGTATGCTGTTGTGTTGTGAGTTAAGTACCATTAATGCTCAATCAAAAGTACAAGTCCAGAACCTTGCCCGCCAAATAATTTTAAAATGTGCTTTATTAGACGTATGTTATCCATATGTGACTAACATTGGAAAATTTTCTAAAATGACCACACAATTGGCCACTACATCATGTGATTTAGCATGATTTCTTCTATACTTACAAATAAACTTATATTGTTTTAAAATTTATAGGAGATGCTGGTTACCCCTGTCTACCATGGCTCTTAACACCTATCAACAGGCCATCCTCTCCTGCAGAAGCAGCTTACAATGTTGCTCATACCAAAACACGAGTGGTTATCGAAAGATGCTTTGGTGTCCTAAAGAGCCGTTTCCGTTGCATGTCCTTGTCTGGTGGATTCCTTCAGTATTCCCCCAGTAAGGTACAGTAGGTGAACCCGATTTTGTGTCAATCTCGCTCTCTTTCTCGGCGAGATTGAGCACCTACGAGCCCCATCGCGGGAGCCAGCGCCGAGCTGGCTTGCCGCGATGGAGACAGAGCCGTCATAGAAGCGACGGGAGATCCGACTTGGATTCCCGCCAATTCTACACGTGTGCGGCGTTTGTTATGAATCCTGAGGGGGAAGTCCCCGCCGGATTTTAAATAAAAATCCGGCATGGGTCCCCCCCTCAGGAGCATACCGGGCCCTTAGGCCTGTTATGGGTTGTAAGGAGAGCCCCCCTACGCCGAAAAAAACGGCGTAGGGGGTCCCCCTACGATCCATACCAGACCCGTATCCAAAGCACGCTACCCGGCCAGCTGTCAAGAATGCTGGTAGATCAGACTGTGTGACCGCACAGAGGAACCAAACAAGGTGAGTAGTGAAATAAAGGTGTTTATTTACAAATGTGTGAACCACCAGTGCACAATAAAACGACAAAACAGTATGTACAAATAAAGGGGAATACCGTATTCATAAATGAGCCAAGCCAAGGTCATACACATGGGAGGTCAGTAGATGGGTAAGGATGGGGACAGGAATCAGGACACAGGGAGGACAAGTCCAGGCAGGGATCAAGGATCAGGTCCAGGGATCAGGTCCAGAAATCAGGGTCAAATACAAGCTCAGGTCCAGGAGGTATGACGATACCAGGGCGAGGAGTGATTACACACGCCGGGTATTTATAGAGGCGTGCTGATTGCATTCAGGTCACACCTGAACGCAGGAAGGGCTGTGTGCTCCACACTGCTAAGAACGCCCCGCTGGTGGACGCCAGTACTGCAGCCCAAGGATAACATAGCAGTAACACCAGCAGGGGGAACCTTCCCTGACAGTACCCCCCCCCAAAGGAGCGGCCTCCGGACGCTCCAATTAGATGTTGCTGGGGAAAGTCCGTGGTGTCAAGCTGGGCAGCAGATAAAGTCACATCAGGTTGGGCCGGATGAAAGTCCATGACTTTTAACAGGGCAAAGTGCAGCTCAAGCTGGGCAGCGGGTACAGAAATCTTAAGTTGGGCAAAAAGTACATCAAGCTGGGATGCAGATAGGGGCAAATCAAGCTGGGCAGCAGACTCCGGGTCGTCGAGCTGGGCAGCAGGCTCCGGGTCGTCGAGCTGGGCAGCAGGCTCCGGGACGTCGAGCTGGGCAGCAGGCTCCGGGACGTCGAGCTGGGCAGCAGGCTCCGGGACGTCGAGCTGGACAGCAAAATCCGGGTCGTCAAGCTGGGCAGCAAGCTCCGGGTCGTCGAGCTGGGCAGCAGGCTCCGGGTCGTCGAGCTGGGCAGCAGGCTCCGGGACGTCGAGCTGGGCAGCAGGCTCCGGGACGTCGAGCTGGGCAGCAGGCTCCGGGACGTCGAGCTGGGCAGCAGGCTCCGGGACGTCGAGCTGGGCAGCGGGCAGGGACACCTCAGACTGGGCAGCGGATGGCACTGAAACAGGCAGGGCAGATGGCACTGAAACAGGCAGGGCAGATGGCACTGAAACAGCAACTTCAGGCTGGCAAACTGGCACAGCAACTTCAGGCTGGCAAACTGGCACAGCAACTTCAGGCTGGCAAACTGGCACAGCAACTTCAGGCTGGCAAACTGGCACAGCAACTTCAGGCTGGCAAACTGGCACAGCAACTTCAGGCTGGCAAACTGGCACAGCAACTTTAGGCTGGCAAACTGGCACAGCAACTTCAGGCTGGCAAACTGGCACAGCAACTTCAGGTTGGCAAACTGGCACAGGAACTTCAGGCTGGCATACAGGATCAGGCTGGCAAACTGGCCGCATAGCAGGTAGAGGTTTGGCAGAATCAGGTTCAGCTGGCATGCAAGCAGACTGGAGCAGGTTGGTTGGTGTGGAGACAGGTTGGGTTACTGGCAGGATCATCTTGGTTGGGAAAAACTTTCGTTTTTTCTTGGGCTTAGCCACAGAAGCTCTGTAGGTAAGGGGTGCAGCGGACTGGAAAGGAGGATTGGGATATGGCAGAGTAGAGGGAACAGTAGCTGGAGGAAGTTTTTGTGGGTTAGTAGGCGGCTGAGAAGAGACAGGTGGGTTGTATGCAGGATAGGTACAGGGAGCAGAGACTGGATATTGGTATCTGGTGGGAAGCAGTGTATACTGAGCTTCAACTGGGGTTGCCATTGGTGATGGACAGATGGATCTTTGGGAAGGTGAGTGGTTAATGGCAGGGCTGGAAACAGGTGGATTTGCTGGAATCAGGAGATCTGACCAGGCCTGCAGCACAGGCTGAACAAAAGCAGATTCACACACACCTTGTCTAATCAGAGACTGCACTGAACTAATGCACTCAGACAACTTCTGCTGGGAACAAGAGGAATAATGTTCATCAAAAGAAACTGGATCATCCTCTAATAACCATATCAAGGATTCAACTTGGTCATGACTGAAGGGGGGAGAGAAATCGTCACTGCCATCAGGAATAAATGACAGGGCTGGCTTTACACACAAACGGATTAATGCCTGAACATCATCATAAGACATATAACCCTGATCCACCATGGAATGGGCTGATCGGATGGCTTCCATCAGCTGGTCACTTGTCCATCCCTCAAAAACCTGGCGACAATACTCCTCATCCTCCTCTGCCAGCAGAGAATAGTAAATGATTTCATTGAAATCCATCTTTAGAGCCACACACTACACCAGTATGATTCCTCAAAGCAATCACGTCTGATCAAGGGAAGGCCCTGGTATACTGTCAGGAATGCTGGTAGATCAGACTATGTGACCGCACAGAGGAACCAAACAAGGTGAGTAGTGAAATAAAGGTGTTTATTTACAAATGTGTGAACCACCAGTGCACAATAAAACGACAAAACAGTATGTACAAATAAAGGGGAATACCGTATTCATAAACGAGCCAAGCCAAGGTCATACACATGGGAGGTCAGTAGATGGGTAAGGATGGGGACAGGAATCAGGACACAGGGAGGACAAGTCCAGGCAGGGATCAAGGATCAGGTCCAGGGATCAGGTCCAGAAATCAGGGTCAAATACAAGCTCAGGTCCAGGAGGTATGACGATACCAGGGCGAGGAGTGATTACACACGCCGGGTATTTATAGAGGCGTGCTGATTGCATTCAGGTCACACCTGAACGCAGGAAGGGCTGTGTGCTCCACACTGCTAAGAACGCCCCGCTGGTGGACGCCAGTACTGCAGCCCAAGGATAACATAGCAGTAACACCAGCAGGGGGAACCTTCCCTGACACCAGCCAGGAAGGGAGTGGGGACGAGCGAGCGCCCCCCCCCCCTCCTGAGCCGTACCAGGCTGCATGCCCTCAACATGGGGGGGTTGGGTGCTCTGGGGCAGGGGGGCGCACTGCGGCCCCCCCACCTCAGAGCACCCTGTCCCCATGTTGATGAGGACAGGGCCCCTTCCCGACAACCCTGGCCGTTGGTTGTCGGGGTATGCGGGCGGGAGGCTTATCGGAATCTGGGAGCCCCCTTTAATAAGGGGGCCCCCAGATACCGGCCCCCCACCCTAAGTGAATGAGTATGGGGTACATCGTACCCCTACCCATTCACCTGCAAGAAAAGTGGTAAAAACACAAATAAACCACACAGGGTATTAAAATATTTTATTAGTCTGCTCCGGAGGCCGCCCCCTGTCTTCTTTATTAGCTCTTTTACCAGGGGGGGCTTCTTCTTTGACGTCTTCGGGTGGGTGGGGGCCGCCGTCTGGTTCTCTTCCACCGCCGGGGGGGGGTGGCTTTTAAAAAAGCCCCCACCCCCCCGGCGGGTTTCCTCCGGCGTCTTCGGCGGGGCTCTTCTTCTTCCGCTATCCCGACGGGTCTTCTCCGCTATCCGGGGGGTCTCGCCGCTCTCCGCTGTTGACTCGTCGCACCCCGGTTCTTCGTCTCGCAGTCCGGTCCCTTCTTCCGTGCTGTACGTCTTCTTCCGCGCTGTGACGTCATGTTCTTCACTTCTCTTCTTCTCCCGATGTTGACTCGCCGGTCCTCCTCGCTGAAATGACGGATGCGCGCCTTGCATCGGACCTATATAGGCCTCACAGTCCCATCATGCTCTGTACCTACCCATGTGATACCCATGTGGTAGGTATCACATGGGTAGGTACAGAGCATGATGGGACTGTGAGGCCTATATAGGTCCGATGCAAGGCGCGCATCCGTCATTTCAGCGAGGAGGACCGGCGAGTCAACATCGGGAGAAGAAGAGAAGTGAAGAACATGACGTCACAGCGCGGAAGAAGAACTCACAGCACGGAAGAAGACGTACAACACGGAAGAAGGGACCGGACAGCGATACGAAGAACCGGGGTGCGCCGAGTCAACAACGGAGAGCGGCGAAGACAGAAGGAGAACCCCGGAGAGTTGAGAAGACCCGTCGGGATAGCGGAAGAAGAAGAGCCCCGCCGAAGACGCCGGAGGAAACCCGCCGGGGGGGTGGGGGCTTTTTTAAAAGCCACCCCCCCCGGCGGTGGAAGAGAACCAGACGGCGGCCCCCACCCACCCGAAGACGTCAAAGAAGAAGCCCCCCCTGGTAAAAGAGCTAATAAAGAAGACAGGGGGCGGCCTCCGGAGCAGACTAATAAAATATTTTAATACACTGTGTGGTTTATTTGTGTTTTTACCACTTTTCTTGCAGGTGAATGGGTAGGGGTACGATGTACCCCATACTCATTCACTTAGGGTGGGGGGCCGGTATCTGGGGGCCCCCTTATTAAAGGGGGCTCCCAGATTCCGATAAGCCTCCCGCCCGCATACCCCGACAACCAACGGCCAGGGTTGTCGGGAAGGGGCCCTGTCCTCATCAACATGGGGACAGGGTGCTCTGAGGTGGGGGGGCCACAGTGCGCCCCCCTGCCCCAGAGCACCCAACCCCCCCATGTTGAGGGCATGCAGCCTGGTACGGCTCAGGAGGGGGGGGGGCGCTCGCTCGTCCCCACTCCCTTCCTGGCTGGCCGGGTAGCGTTCTTTGGATACGGGTCTGGTATGGATTGTAGGGGGACCCCCTACGCCGTTTTTTTCGGCGTAGGGGGGCTCTCCTTACAACCCATAACAGACCTAAGGGCCCGGTATGCTCCTGAGGGGGGGACCCATGCCGGATTTTTATTTAAAATCCGGCGGGGACTTCCCCCTCAGGATTCATAACAAACGCCGCACACGTGTAGAATTGGCGGGAATCCAAGTCGGATCTCCCGTCGCTTCTATGACGGGCTTGCTGGGATGTGCTGTCACTATTCCAGTGAGTGTGAGATGTCGGCGAGATCTCGGCACCCTGTCGCCGAGTATCAGCGCGACGCTGTCGTGCTAAAAGCACAATATCACAAACACCTACTGTAGCTGATATGTTCCTAGCATGCAGCATTCTCCATAACATTGCAAGGCATGGAGGACTACAAGAGGAACTAGACACCACAGTGGAGGATGACATGCCCACAATTCCAGTGGAAAATGATCACAGGGGAAACGCAGCAAGAAGTAAACTGATTACAAACTATTTCTCAGGTAATAAACCACCGTAACATGTTTTTAATTTTCCAAACATCATCAGAAATGATCACAAACTTGCATTATTAAGTTGAAGAGACAGACATGCTGTAAAATGAATTATTTGGGCTGATCTTGTTTATCAATGTCAAATCTTAACCAATGATGTTTTTTTTCTCATTTCAGGTTAACCCAACTATAAAAACTTTGGAGAAATAACATAAAATTAAGACAGGAGTACAAAAATTGCCAAAAAATTAATCTTTATTTTGTTTTTGTATTTTTACTTTGTTTTACTTCTTTTGCATTTATTTTTTATCTTGTAAAACATTCAACATTAACAGTTTCAAACATATAAAATAAAAGTTTCACTTAAAAGTCTTCTACAAAACAAAAGTGTGTTTGAATTCTTTATTGCAACAAGTGTAAGTGTGGGTTATACACGCAAAAATTCTGTTCATCTGCTAATAAGTACCAACATTTTTTTGACATTAGTGAGAAGCAATAAAATAGAAGACCGAACTGTGTGCCAAAGACAGTTGAAATGCTGCAGTTGCCTGAAACCTGTCCTTGCCAGAAAGATGGTGAATGAAATGAGTGCTGTTAACTGCGCTGTGTGGGAGAGGGGAGAAATGAAATAAAACTAAAATAAATACCACCAATTGGCGTAATGGCAGATGGCTATAGCCAACCTAAGGTAAGGAGAGTAAGTGACCTGTAAAGAAGCCGTTGATATGCAAACCAATAAATAACACAATAATTGAATCATAATATTATATTTTTGGTGTGATTTATTGTTTTGTATATCATCACCTTCATCACTGATCACTTAACTCTACCTTTGGTTGCCTATAGTCATCTACCATTACCCCAAATGTTATATATATTTTAATTTCTCCTCTCCACCCCACACCGCAGTTACCATCACTCATTTCATTACTGAGAAACAATGCACGTTAGTTAAAATGTTAACTACTCCAGGCAGGGCATTTGAAAGATGGAAAAGCGGTCGTCTACAACTTGCAGAAACATTTTTAACCTCATTAGTCAGGAAATGATACCTACATTCCATACCAATAACATGTGGTTTCAAAAGTAACAGAAAATCAAATTACAGCCAACACAACATCAAAAATATATGGTTGGGCAAGATGGAGTATGGAACCATTTGGATGTTTGTTTTTTTAATATGAATTAAACTACTGGCGAAGAAGACGACGTCAGCAACTAAAATATGTATATTTTGTGGTAAACTTTACAGAAACACAGGTGATATCAAGATTGCAATTATCAGCTACTTTGCTTTATTCTTCATAGGAGAAAATACACATTACTTTTGAAAACCACACAGAGAAACATGGTCCTTGCTGTGACAACAACAATGGACGGCGCAGTTTAGTCACAGAGTACAGATACAAATCCAAGCACTTGAGTGAAAATATCAATAATTTACATCCACGTGGATAAAATATATAAAAAAATTTTTTTAGAACCAATAGTGTGCCTTCCTGACGGAAGAAAAGCATGAAAAACCTGTCACATTTTCCAGATTTTCTGCTGTGACAAAGGGACAACTCTGTCTGTTTCAAATGCGTAGACGTGATGTTAATGTGATGTATTCTCCTATTGAACGAATATGATTGATGCTTTTATGTAGTGCTGATGAATTATATCTCTACTCTGTAACTTCAACTCTAGTATTATTGATAGTTCACTTCTACTTTTCAACAATCCTACCACTTTTTTGCCTTACAACAAAAAAATGGTTCTGCTTTCGAACAAAAAATATACATGTTAAAACAAATATTTGACAATATTGTTGCACTTGCATTTCAACGTGTATATACCAACAATTCGGAAAACCGTAATGGTAACAGTAATGAATACTAGAACATGCTTGAAAGATAAAAATAGATTTCACATAATTCTCAACCTTGGCAATAATGTCATAGAAAAATTCCCATATAACATTAATTGTATATCTATTGAAAATAAAATCAAAGCTACATAACTGTCTAAAGACGTTTCATTGGTCATCCAACCAGCTTGATCAATGATGGCCATTGAAACATCTAAAACTCAAATACAAACGTCATGTTGATTACACATATTTGGTACAGATCTGCAACGACATGGTCAAATGAGATATTTAACTGGAGAAAGCATCAATATAGCAGTCAACTTTGGGCAATATATGACTTCACAATGTTGCGTGCTGAGTAAAAATTTAAAGAACAAATGTTTGCAAGCTCTTTAAATTCAAACTCAGTTGTGAATTATGTGAAATGTATTAAAAAAAAAAAATTGTACTTCTTATAACATTTACATATCCTGAATAGTAAAATTATCATTAGCATCATTTTCGATAATACTTTCACATACAAAACTGCTGTGGTTGCTGCTGGTTAGATTCCGAGCATTATGAGATTGCTCACCAGGAGATGGCAGATGTGCTTCTAAGAGTTCAGTTAGTTTGGCCATAAAGGAGAGCTTCTGCTGGCGATAGGTGTGTTGAGCTGCATTATGTTGCTCTAGGAGAATATTAGATTTGCATATGTTACTATTTAGGTTATCCAATCTCTGCATGAGCTGTTCTCTAAAATTTTGTTGTTCACTATGAAATCTATCACTCTGTTCTCTATCAAAATGGTACTGTTCCCTATCCATGTTTCGTGTCCTACAAATTGTTCTCCTGTCTCTAGGTCTGCTTAACTCTGGGGGTTCAGTAGCAACCACATCAGGAGTACCCAGGATGGGTGTATCTAAAGTTATATGGTTGGTCACAGTTGGGTTTGGCATTACTTCAGAAGCATTTACATTACTAGCATTTTCATGACTAGATTCTTCTAGGAAAAGGGTGATTGATTCCTCAGGGTTGCTTGGTGGATCATCCTCCACCTGGAAGTAGACAGACGGCTGTGCATTCAAAGAGTGGTCACTTTCAATTTCTGCTTCTGACACTAACTGCCTTTTGTCAGCACCCTCTTCCAAATAAATTTAAAACAAAATGGTTAACCGGATAGCTACTGGCGATCAACATTTTTTATTAAAAATATTACTTTGAGAAAGATTTAAACCATTTTAAAAACATTTAAACACACACAATTGTGCACCAGTTGGTTATCTTGAAGATACAAGATGGAAGTATATGAGAACATGTTAAATGTTTGGATTTCTCACCGTTTTCATGGTGCCTCGAGGTATCAAAACCAGCCTTGATGCCAACAATGGAATCTAGATCTATGTATGGACGCAGTAACTCTTCATACTGGTGGTAAACTGTTTTCTTCTCAGGGCCACCCCCTGTTGCTTTTCTTGAATTATAAGATAAATAGATGTTACAACAAAGATCATTA